>NW_027646203.1:0-400858 GCF_951394435.1 Stenella coeruleoalba
GTTAGTGTTAGCGTACGGGTTAGGATTAGGGGACGGGTGAGGGTCAGGCTTCGGGGAAGGGTTAGGGTTAGGGTTCGGGCTAGGGTTAGGGTTAGGGGAAGGGGACGGTTTAGGGTCCAGGTGAGGGTACGGCAACGCTTTAGGGGGAGCGTGCGTGTGAGGGCGCGGGTTAGTGTTAGCGTACGGGTTAGGATTAGGGCACGGGTGAGGGTCAGGCTTCGGGGAAGGGTTAGGGTTAGGGTTCGGGCTAGGGTTAGGGTTAGGGGATGGGGACGGTTTAGGGTCCAGGTGAGGGTACGGCAACGCTTTAGGGGGAGCGTGCGTGTGAGGGCGCGGGTTAGTGTTAGCGTACGTGTTAGGATTAGGGCACGGATGAGGGTCAGGCTTCGGGGAAGGGTTAGGGTTAGGGTTCGGGCTAGGGTTAGGGTTAGGGGACGGGGACGGTTTAGGGTCCAGGTGAGGGTACGGCAACGCTTTAGGGGGAGCGTGCGTGTGAGGGCGCGGGTTAGTGTTCGCGTACGGGTTAGGATTAGGGGACGGGTGAGGGTCAGGCTTCGTGGAAGGGTTAGGGTTAGGGTTCGGGCTAGGGTTAGGGTTAGGGGACGGGGACGGTTTAGGGTCCAGGTGAGGGTACGGCAACGCTTTAGGGGGAGCGTGCGTGTGAGGGCGCGGGTTAGTGTTAGCGTACGGGTTAGGATTAGGGGACGAGTGAGGGTCAGGCTTCGGGGAAGGTTTAGGGTTAGGGTTCGGGGTAGGGTTAGGGTTAGGGGACGGGGACGGTTTAGGGTCCAGGTGAGGGTATGGCAACGCTTTAGGGGGAGCGTGCGTGTGAGGGCGCGGGTTAGTGTTAGCGTACGGGTTAGGATTAGGGCACGGGTGAGGGTCAGGCTTCGGGGAAGGGTTAGGGTTAGGGTTCGGGGTAGGGTTAGGGTTAGGGGACGGGGACGGTTTAGGGTCCAGGTGAGGGTACGGCAACGCTTTAGGGGGAGCGTGCGTGTGAGGGCGCGGGTTAGTGTTCGCATACGGGTTACGATTAGGGCACGGATGAGGGTCAGGCTTCGGGGAAGGGTTAGGGTTAGGGTTCGGGCTAGGGTTAGGGTTAGGGGACCGGGACGGTTTAGGGTCCAGGTGAGGGTACGGCAACGCTTTAGGGGGAGCGTGCGTGTGAGGGCGCGGGTTAGTGTTAGCGTACGGGTTAGGATTAGGGGACGGGTGAGGGTCAGGCTTCGGGGAAGGGTTAGGGTTAGAATTCGGGCTAGGGTTAGGGTTAGGGGACGCGGACGGTTTAGGGTCCAGGTGAGGGTACGGCAACGCTTTAGGGGGAGCGTGCGTGTGAGCGCGCGGGTTAGTGTTAGCGTATGGGTTAGGATTAGGGCACGGGTTAGGGTCAGGCTTCGGGCAAGGGTTAGGGTTAGGGTTCGGGCTAGGGTTAGGGTTAGGGGACGGGGACGGTTTAGGGTCCAGGTGAGGGTACGGCAACGCTTTAGGGGGAGCGTGCGTGTGAGGGCGCGGGTTAGTGTTAGCGTACGGGTTAGGATTAGGGGACGGGTGAGGGTCAGGCTTCGGGGAAGGGTTAGGGTTAGGGTTCGGGCTAGGGTTAGGGTTAGGGGAAGGGGACGGTTTAGGGTCCAGGTGAGGGTACGGCAACGCTTTAGGGGGAGCGTGCGTGTGAGGGCGCGGGTTAGTGTTAGCGTACGGGTTAGGATTAGGGCACGGGTGAGGGTCAGGCTTCGGGGAAGGGTTAGGGTTAGGGTTCGGGCTAGGGTTAGGGTTAGGGGATGGGGACGGTTTAGGGTCCAGGTGAGGGTACGGCAACGCTTTAGGGGGAGCGTGCGTGTGAGGGCGCGGGTTAGTGTTAGCGTACGTGTTAGGATTAGGGCACGGATGAGGGTCAGGCTTCGGGGAAGGGTTAGGGTTAGGGTTCGGGCTAGGGTTAGGGTTAGGGGACGGGGACGGTTTAGGGTCCAGGTGAGGGTACGGCAACGCTTTAGGGGGAGCGTGCGTGTGAGGGCGCGGGTTAGTGTTCGCGTACGGGTTAGGATTAGGGGACGGGTGAGGGTCAGGCTTCGTGGAAGGGTTAGGGTTAGGGTTCGGGCTAGGGTTAGGGTTAGGGGACGGGGACGGTTTAGGGTCCAGGTGAGGGTACGGCAACGCTTTAGGGGGAGCGTGCGTGTGAGGGCGCGGGTTAGTGTTAGCGTACGGGTTAGGATTAGGGGACGAGTGAGGGTCAGGCTTCGGGGAAGGTTTAGGGTTAGGGTTCGGGCTAGGGTTAGGGTTAGGGGACGGGGACGGTTTAGGGTCCAGGTGAGGGTACGGCAACGCTTTAGGGGGAGCGTGCGTGTGAGGGCGCGGGTTAGTGTTAGCGTACGGGTTAGGATTAGGGGACGGGTGAGGGTCAGGCTTCGGGGAAGGGTTAGGGTTAGGGTTCGGGGTAGGGTTAGGGTTAGGGGAGGGGGACGGTTTAGGGTCCAGGTGAGGGTACGGCAACGCTTTAGGGGGAGCGTGCGTGTGAGGGCGCAGGTTAGTGTTAGCGTACGGGTTAGGATTAGGGGACGGGTGAGGGTCAGGCTTCGGGGAAGGGTTAGGGTTAGGGTTCGGGCTAGGGTTAGGGTTAGGGGACGGGGACGGTTTAGGGTCCAGGTGAGGGTACGGCAACGCTTTAGGGGGAGCGTGCATGTGAGGGCGCGGGTTAGTGTTAGCGTACGGGTTAGGATTAGGGGACGGGTGAGGGTCAGGCTTCGGGGAAGGTTTAGGGTTAGGGTTCGGGCTAGGGTTAGGGTTAGGGGACGGGGACGGTTTAGGGTCCAGGTGAGGGTACGGCAACGCTTTAGGGGGAGCGTGCGTGTGAGGGCGCGGGTTAGTGTTAGCGTACGGGTTAGGATTAGGGCACGGGTGAGGGTCAGGCTTCGGGGAAGGGTTAGGGTTAGGGTTCGGGCTAGGGTTAGGGTTAGGGGACGGGGACGGTTTAGGGTCCAGGTGAGGGTACGGCAACGCTTTAGGTGGAGCGTGCGTGTGAGGGCGCGGGTTAGTGTTAGCGTACGGGTTACGATTAGGGGACGGGTGAGGGTCAGGCTTCGGGGAAGGGTTAGGGTTAGGGTTCGGGCTAGGGTTAGGGTTAGGGGACGGGGACGGTTTAGGGTCCAGGTGAGGGTACGGCAACGCTTTAGGGGGAGCGTGCGTGTGAGGGCGCGGGTCAGTGTTAGCGTACGGGTTAGGATTATGGGACGGGTGAGGGTCAGGCTTCGGGGAAGGGTTAGGGTTAGGGTTCGGGCTAGGGTTAGGGTTAGGGGACGGGGACGGTTTAGGGTCCAGGTGAGGGTACGGCAACGCTTTAGGGGTAGCGTGCGTGTGAGGGCGCGGGTCAGTGTTAGCGTACGGGTTAGGATTAGGGCACGGGTGAGGGTCAGGCTTCGGGGAAGGGTTAGGGTTAGGGTTCGGGCTAGGGTTAGGGTTAGGGGACGGGGACGGTTTAGGGTCCAGGTGAGGGTACGGCAACGCTTTAGGGGGAGCGTGCGTGTGAGGGCGCGGGTTAGTGTTAGCGTACGGGGTAGGATTAGGGGACGGGTGAGGGTCAGGCTTCGGGGAAGGGTTAGGGTTAGGGTTCGGGCTAGGGTTAGGGTTAGGGGACGGGGACGGTTTAGGGTCCAGGTGAGGGTACGGCAACGCTTTAGGGGGAGCGTGCGTGTGAGGGCGCGGGTTAGTGTTAGCGTACGTGTTAGGATTAGGGCACGGATGAGGGTCAGGCTTCGGGGAAGGGTTAGGGTTAGGGTTCGGGCTAGGGTTAGGGTTAGGGGACGGGGACGGTTTAGGGTCCAGGTGAGGGTACGGCAACGCTTTAGGGGGAGCGTGCGTGTGAGGGCGCGGGTTAGTGTTCGCGTACGGGTTAGGATTAGGGGACGGGTGAGGGTCAGGCTTCGTGGAAGGGTTAGGGTTAGGGTTCGGGCTAGGGTTAGGGTTAGGGGACGGGGACGGTTTAGGGTCCAGGTGAGGGTACGGCAACGCTTTAGGGGGAGCGTGCGTGTGAGGGCGCGGGTTAGTGTTAGCGTACGGGTTAGGATTAGGGGACGGGTGAGGGTCAGGCTTCGGGGAAGGGTTAGGGTTAGGGTTCGGGCTAGGGTTAGGGTTAGGGGACGGGGACGGTTTAGGGTCCAGGTGAGGGTACGGCAACGCTTTAGGGGGAGCGTGCGTGTGAGGGCGCGGGTTAGTGTTAGCGTGCGGGTTAGGATTAGGGGACGGGTGAGGGTCAGGCTTCGGGGAAGGGTTAGGGTTAGGGTTCGGGCTAGGGTTAGGGTTAGGGGACGGGGACGGTTTAGGATCCAGGTGAGGGTACGGCAACGCTTTAGGGGGAGCGTGCATGTGAGGGCGCGGGTTAGTGTTAGCGTACGGGTTAGGATTAGGGGACGGGTGAGGGTCAGGCTTCGGGGAAGGGTTAGGGTTAGGGTTCGGGCTAGGGTTAGGGTTAGGGGACGGGGACGGTTTAGGGTCCAGGTGAGGGTACGGCAACGCTTTAGGGGGAGCGTGCGTGTGAGGGCGCGGGTTAGTGTTAGCGTACGGGTTAGTATTAGGGCACGGGTGAGGGTCAGGCTTCGGGGAAGGGTTAGGGTTAGGGTTCGGGCTAGGGTTAGGGTTAGGGGACGGGGACGGTTTAGGGTCCAGGTGAGGGTACGGCAACGCTTTAGGGGGAGCGTGCGTGTGAGGGCGCGTGTTAGTGTTAGCGTACGGGTTAGGATTAGGGGACGGGTGAGGGTCAGGCTTCGGGGAAGGGTTAGGGTTAGGGTTC
Organism: Stenella coeruleoalba; assembly: GCF_951394435.1. NCBI lineage: Eukaryota > Metazoa > Chordata > Mammalia > Artiodactyla > Delphinidae > Stenella > Stenella coeruleoalba. The sequence continues at coordinate 4,781 of NW_027646203.1, forward strand.
GGGCTAGGGTTAGGGTTAGGGGACGGGGACGGTTTAGGGTCCAGGTGAGGGTACGGCAACGCTTTAGGGGGAGCGTGCGTGTGAGGGCGCGGGTTAGTGTTAGCGTACGGGTTAGGATTATGGGACGGGTGAGGGTCAGGCTTCGGGGAAGGGTTAGGGTTAGGGTTCGGGCTAGGGTTAGGGTTAGGGGACGGGGACGGTTTAGGGTCCAGGTGAGGGTACGGCAACGCTTTAGGGGGAGCGTGCGTGTGAGGGCGCGGGTTAGTGTTAGCGTACGGGGTAGGATTAGGGGACGGGTGAGGGTCAGGCTTCGGGGAAGGGTTAGGGTTAGGGTTCGGGCTAGGGTTAGGGTTAGGGGACGGGGACGGTTTAGGGTCCAGGTGAGGGTACGGCAACGCTTTAGGGGGAGCGTGCGTGTGAGGGCGCGGGTTAGTGTTAGCGTACGGGTTAGGATTATGGGACGGTTGAGGGTCAGGCTTCGGGGAAGGGTTAGGGTTAGGGTTCGGGCTAGGGTTAGGGTTAGGGGACGGGGACGGTTTAGGGTCCAGGTGAGGGTACGGCAACGCTTTAGGGGGTGCGTGCGTGTGAGGGCGCGGGTTAGTGTTAGCGTACGGGTTAGGATTAGGGCACGGGTGAGGGTCAGGCTTCGGGGAAGGGTTAGGGTTAGGGTTCGGGCTAGGGTTAGGGTTAGGGGACGGGGACGGTTTAGGGTCCAGGTGAGGGTACGGCAACGCTTTAGGGGGAGCGTGCGTGTGAGGGCGCGGGTTAGTGTTAGCGTACGGGTTAGGATTAGGGCACGGGTGAGGGTCAGGCTTCGGGGAAGGGTTAGGGTTAGGGTTCGGGCTAGGGTTAGGGTTAGGGGACGGGGACGGTTTAGGGTCCAGGTGAGGGTACGGCAACGCTTTAGGGGGAGCGTGCGTGTGAGGGCGCGGGTTAGTGTTAGCGTACGGGTTAGGATTAGGGGACGGGTGAGGGTCAGGCTTCGGGGAAGGGTTAGGGTTAGGGTTCGGGCTAGGGTTAGGGTTAGGGGACGGGGACGGTTTAGGGTCCAGGTGAGGGTACGGCAACGCTTTAGGGGGAGCGTGCGTGTGAGGGCGCGGGTTAGTGTTAGCGTACGGGTTAGGATTAGGGCACGGGTGAGGGTCAGGCTTCGGGGAAGGGTTAGGGTTAGGGTTCGGGCTAGGGTTAGGGTTAGGGGACGGGGACGGTTTAGGGTCCAGGTGAGGGTACGGCAACGCTTTAGGGGGAGCGTGCGTGTGAGGGCGCGGGTTAGTGTTAGCGTACGGGTTAGGATTACGGCACGGGTGAGGGTCAGGCTTCGGGGAAGGGTTAGGGTTAGGGTTCGGGCTAGGGTTAGGGTTAGGGGACGGGGACGGTTTAGGGTCCAGGTGAGGGTACGGCAACGCTTTAGGGGGAGCGTGCGTGTGAGGGCGCGGGTTAGTGTTAGCGTACGGGTTAGGATTATGGGACGGGTGAGGGTCAGGCTTCGGGGAAGGGTTAGGGTTAGGGTTCGGGCTAGGGTTAGGGTTAGGGGACGTGGACGGTTTAGGGTCCAGGTGAGGGTACGGCAACGCTTTAGGGGGAGCGTGCGTGTGAGGGCGCGGGTTAGTGTTAGCGTACGGATTAGGATTAGGGGACGGGAGAGGGTCAGGCTTCGGGGAAGGGTTAGGGTTAGGGTTCGGGCTAGGTTTAGGGTTAGGGGACGGGGACGGTTTAGGGTCCAGGTGAGGGTACGGCAACGCTTTAGGGGGAGCGTGCGTGTGAGGGCGCGGGTTAGTGTTCGCGTACGGGTTAGGATTAGGGGACAGGTGAGGGTCAGGCTTCGGGGAAGGGTTAGGGTTAGGGTTCGGGCTAGGGTTAGGGTTAGGGGACGGGGACGGTTTAGGGTCCAGGTGGGGGTACGGCAACGCTTTAGAGGGAGCGTCCGTGTGAGGGCGCGGGTTAGTGTTAGCGTATGGGTTAGGATTAGGGGACGGGTGAGGGTCAGGCTTCGGGGAAGTGTTAGGGTTAGGGTTCGGGCTAGGGTTAGGTTTAGGGGACGGGGACGGTTTAGGGTCCAGGTGAGGGTACGGCAACGCTTTAGGGGGAGCGTGCGTGTGAGGGCGCGGGTTAGTGTTAGCGTACGGGTTAGGATTAGGGCACGGGTGAGGGTCAGGCTTCGGGGAAGGGTTAGGGTTAGGGTTCGGGCTAGGGTTAGGGTTAGGGGACGGGGACGGTTTAGGGTCCAGGTGAGGGTACGGCAACGCTTTAGGGGGAGCGTGCGTGTGAGGGCGCGGGTTAGTGTTAGCGTACGGGTTAGGATTAGGGCACGGGTGAGGGTCAGGCTTCGGGGAAGGGTTAGGGTTAGGGTTCGGGGTAGGGTTAGGGTTAGGGGACGGGGACGGTTTAGGGTCCAGGTGAGGGTACGGCAACGCTTTAGGGGGAGCGTGCATGTGAGGGCGCGGGTTAGTGTTCGCGTACGGGTTACGATTAGGGCACGGATGAGGGTCAGGCTTCGGGGAAGGGTTAGGGTTAGGGTTCGGGCTAGGGTTAGGGTTAGGGGACCGGGACGGTTTAGGGTCCAGGTGAGGGTACGGCAACGCTTTAGGGGGAGCGTGCGTGTGAGGGCGCGGGTTAGTGTTAGCGTACGGGTTAGGATTAGGGGACGGGTGAGGGTCAGGCTTCGGGGAAGGGTTAGGGTTAGGGTTCGGGCTAGGGTTAGGGTTAGGGGACGCGGACGGTTTAGGGTCCAGGTGAGGGTACGGCAACGCTTTAGGGGGAGCGTGCGTGTGAGCGCGCGGGTTAGTGTTAGCGTACGGGTTAGGATTAGGGCACGGGTTAGGGTCAGGCTTCGGGCAAGGGTTAGGGTTAGGGTTCGGGCTAGGGTTAGGGTTAGGGGACGGGGACGGTTTAGGGTCCAGGTGAGGGTACGGCAACGCTTTAGGGGGAGCGTGCGTGTGAGGGCGCGGGTTAGTGTTAGCGTACGGGTTAGGATTAGGGCACGGGTGAGGGTCAGGCTTCGGGGAAGGGTTAGGGTTAGGGTTCGGGCTAGGGTTAGGGTTAGGGGAAGGGGACGGTTTAGGGTCCAGGTGAGGGTAAGGCAACGCTTTAGGGGGAGCGTGCGTGTGAGGGCGCGGGTTAGTGTTAGCGTACTGGTTAGGATTAGGGCACGGGTGAGGGTCAGGCTTCGGGGAAGGGTTAGGGTTAGGGTTCGGGCTAGGGTTAGGGTTAGGGGACGGGGACGGTTTAGGGTCCAGGTGAGGGTACGGCAACGCTTTAGGGGGAGCGTGCGTGTGAGGGCGCGGGTTAGTGTTAGCGTACGGGTTACGATTAGGGGACGGGTGAGGGTCAGGCTTCGGGGAAGGGTTAGGGTTAGGGTTCGGGCTAGGGTTAGGGTTAGGGGACGGGGACGGTTTAGGGTCCAGGTGAGGGTACGGCAACGCTTTAGGGGGTGCGTGCGTGTGAGGGCGCGGGTTAGTGTTAGCGTACGGGTTAGGATTAGGGCACGGGTGAGGGTCAGGCTTCGGGGAAGGGTTAGGGTTAGGGTTCGGGCTAGGGTTAGGGTTAGGGGACGGGGACGGTTTAGGGTCCAGGTGAGGGTACGGCAACGCTTTAGGGGGAGCGTGCGTGTGAGGGCGTGGGTTAGTGTTAGCGTACGGGTTAGGATTAGGGCACGGGTGAGGGTCAGGCTTCGGGGAAGGGTTAGGGTTAGGGTTCGGGCTAGGGTTAGGGTTAGGGGACGGGGACGGTTTAGGGTCCAGGTGAGGGTACGGCAACGCTTTAGGGGGAGCGTGCGTGTGAGGGCGCGGGTTAGTGTTAGCGTACGGGTTAGGATTAGGGCACGGGTGAGGGTCAGGCTTCGGGGAAGGGTTAGGGTTAGGGTTCGGGCTAGGGTTAGGGTTAGGGGACGGGGACGGTTTAGGGTCCAGGTGAGGGTACGGCAACGCTTTAGGGGGAGCGTGCGTGTGAGGGCGCGGGTTAGTGTTAGCGTACGGGTTAGGATTAGGGGACGTGTGAGGGTCAGGCTTCGGGGAAGGGTTAGGGTTAGGGTTCGGGCTAGGGTTAGGGTTAGGGGACGGGGACGGTTTAGGGTCCAGGTGAGGGTACGGCAACGCTTTAGGGGGAGCGTGCGTGTGAGGGCGCGGGTTAGTGTTAGCGTACGGGTTAGGATTAGGGCACGGGTGAAGGTCAGGCTTCGGGGAAGGGTTAGGGTTAGGGTTCGGGCTAGGGTTAGGGTTAGGGGACGGGGACGGTTTAGGGTCCAGGTGAGGGTACGGCAACGCTTTAGGGGGTGCGTGCATGTGAGGGCGCGGGTTAGTGTTAGCGTACGGGTTAGGATTAGGGCACGGGTGAGGGTCAGGCTTCGGGGAAGGGTTAGGGTTAGGGTTCGGGCTAGGGTTAGGGTTAGGGGACGGGGACGGTTTAGGGTCCAGGTGAGGGTACGGCAACGCTTTAGGGGGAGCGTGCGTGTGAGGGCGCGGGTTAGTGTTAGCGTACGGGTTAGGATTAGGGCACGGGTGAGGGTCAGGCTTCGGGGAAGGGTTAGGGTTAGGGTTCGGGCTAGGGTTAGGGTTAGGGGACGGGGACGGTTTAGGGTCCAGGTGAGGGTACGGCAACGCTTTAGGGGGAGCGTGCGTGTGAGGGCGCGGGTTAGTGTTAGCGTACGGGTTAGGATTAGGGCACGGGTGAGGGTCAGGCTTCGGGGAAGGGTTAGGGTTAGGGTTCGGGGTAGGGTTAGGGTTAGGGGACGGGGACGGTTTAGGGTCCAGGTGAGGGTACGGCAACGCTTTAGGGGGAGCGTGCGTGTGAGGGCGCGGGTTAGTGTTCGCATACGGGTTACGATTAGGGCACGGATGAGGGTCAGGCTTCGGGGAAGGGTTAGGGTTAGGGTTCGGGCTAGGGTTAGGGTTAGGGGACCGGGACGGTTTAGGGTCCAGGTGAGGGTACGGCAACGCTTTAGGGGGAGCGTGCGTGTGAGGGCGCGGGTTAGTGTTCGCGTACGGGTTAGGATTAGGGGACGGGTGAGGGTCAGGCTTCGTGGAAGGGTTAGGGTTAGGGTTCGGGCTAGGGTTAGGGTTAGGGGACGGGGACGGTTTAGGGTCCAGGTGAGGGTACGGCAACGCTTTAGGGGGAGCGTGCGTGTGAGGGCGCGGGTTAGTGTTAGCGTACGGGTTAGGATTAGGGGACGAGTGAGGGTCAGGCTTCGGGGAAGGTTTAGGGTTAGGGTTCGGGCTAGGGTTAGGGTTAGGGGACGGGGACGGTTTAGGGTCCAGGTGAGGGTACGGCAACGCTTTAGGGGGAGCGTGCGTGTGAGGGCGCGGGTTAGTGTTAGCGTACGGGTTAGGATTAGGGGACGGGTGAGGGTCAGGCTTCGGGGAAGGGTTAGGGTTAGGGTTCGGGCTAGGGTTAGGGTTAGGGGACGGGGACGGTTTAGGGTCCAGGTGAGGGTACGGCAACGCTTTAGGGGGAGCGTGCATGTGAGGGCGCGGGTTAGTGTTAGCGTACGGGTTAGGATTAGGGGACGGGTGAGGGTCAGGCTTCGGGGAAGGGTTAGGGTTAGGGTTCGGGCTAGGGTTAGGGTTAGGGGACGGGGACGGTTTAGGGTCCAGGTGAGGGTACGGCAACGCTTTAGGGGGAGCGTGCGTGTGAGGGCGCGGGTTAGTGTTAGCGTACGGGTTAGGATTAGGGCACGGGTGAGGGTCAGGCTTCGGGGAAGGGTTAGGGTTAGGGTTCGGGCTAGGGTTAGGGTTAGGGGACGGGGACGGTTTAGGGTCCAGGTGAGGGTACGGCAACGCTTTAGGTGGAGCGTGCGTGTGAGGGCGCGGGTTAGTGTTAGCGTACGGGTTACGATTAGGGGACGGGTGAGGGTCAGGCTTCGGGGAAGGGTTAGGGTTAGGGTTCGGGCTAGGGTTAGGGTTAGGGGACGGGGACGGTTTAGGGTCCAGGTGAGGGTACGGCAACGCTTTAGGGGGAGCGTGCGTGTGAGGGCGCGGGTTAGTGTTAGCGTACGGGTTAGGATTATGGGACGGGTGAGGGTCAGGCTTCGGGGAAGGGTTAGGGTTAGGGTTCGGGCTAGGGTTAGGGTTAGGGGACGGGGACGGTTTAGGGTCCAGGTGAGGGTACGGCAACGCTTTAGGGGTAGCGTGCGTGTGAGGGCGCGGGTCAGTGTTAGCGTACGGGTTAGGATTAGGGCACGGGTGAGGGTCAGGCTTCGGGGAAGGGTTAGGGTTAGGGTTCGGGCTAGGGTTAGGGTTAGGGGACGGGGACGGTTTAGGGTCCAGGTGAGGGTACGGCAACGCTTTAGGGGGAGCGTGCGTGTGAGGGCGCGGGTTAGTGTTAGCGTACGGGGTAGGATTAGGGGACGGGTGAGGGTCAGGCTTCGGGGAAGGGTTAGGGTTAGGGTTCGGGCTAGGGTTAGGGTTAGGGGACGGGGACGGTTTAGGGTCCAGGTGAGGGTACGGCAACGCTTTAGGGGGAGCGTGCGTGTGAGGGCGCGGGTTAGTGTTAGCGTACGTGTTAGGATTAGGGCACGGATGAGGGTCAGGCTTCGGGGAAGGGTTAGGGTTAGGGTTCGGGCTAGGGTTAGGGTTAGGGGACAGGGACGGTTTAGGGTCCAGGTGAGGGTACGGCAACGCTTTAGGGGGAGCGTGCGTGTGAGGGCGCGGGTTAGTGTTCGCGTACGGGTTAGGATTAGGGGACGGGTGAGGGTCAGGCTTCGTGGAAGGGTTAGGGTTAGGGTTCGGGCTAGGGTTAGGGTTAGGGGACGGGGACGGTTTAGGGTCCAGGTGAGGGTACGGCAACGCTTTAGGGGGAGCGTGCGTGTGAGGGCGCGGGTTAGTGTTAGCGTACGGGTTAGGATTAGGGGACGGGTGAGGGTCAGGCTTCGGGGAAGGGTTAGGGTTAGGGTTCGGGCTAGGGTTAGGGTTAGGGGACGGGGACGGTTTAGGGTCCAGGTGAGGGTACGGCAACGCTTTAGGGGGAGCGTGCGTGTGAGGGCGCGGGTTAGTGTTAGCGTACGGGTTAGGATTAGGGGACGGGTGAGGGTCAGGCTTCGGGGAAGGGTTAGGGTTAGGGTTCGGGCTAGGGTTAGGGTTAGGGGACGGGGACGGTTTAGGGTCCAGGTGAGGGTACGGCAACGCTTTAGGGGGAGCGTGCGTGTGAGGGCGCGGGTTAGTGTTAGCGTACGGGTTAGTATTAGGGCACGGGTGAGGGTCAGGCTTCGGGGAAGGGTTAGGGTTAGGGTTCGGGCTAGGGTTAGGGTTAGGGGACGGGGACGGTTTAGGGTCCAGGTGAGGGTACGGCAACGCTTTAGGGGGAGCGTGCGTGTGAGGGCGCGTGTTAGTGTTAGCGTACGGGTTAGGATTAGGGGACGGGTGAGGGTCAGGCTTCGGGGAAGGGTTAGGGTTAGGGTTCGGGCTAGGGTTAGGGTTAGGGGACGGGGACGGTTTAGGGTCCAGGTGAGGGTACGGCAACGCTTTAGGGGGAGCGTGCGTGTGAGGGCGCGGGTTAGTGTTAGCGTACGGGTTAGGATTATGGGACGGGTGAGGGTCAGGCTTCGGGGAAGGGTTAGGGTTAGGGTTCGGGCTAGGGTTAGGGTTAGGGGACGGGGACGGTTTAGGGTCCAGGTGAGGGTACGGCAACGCTTTAGGGGTAGCGTGCGTGTGAGGGCGCGGGTCAGTGTTAGCGTACGGGTTAGGATTAGGGCACGGGTGAGGGTCAGGCTTCGGGGAAGGGTTAGGGTTAGGGTTCGGGCTAGGGTTAGGGTTAGGGGACGGGGACGGTTTAGGGTCCAGGTGAGGGTACGGCAACGCTTTAGGGGGAGCGTGCCTGTGAGGGCGCGGGTTAGTGTTCGCGTACGGGTTAGGATTAGGGGACGGGTGAGGGTCAGGCTTCGTGGAAGGGTTAGGGTTAGGGTTCGGGCTAGGGTTAGGGTTAGGGGACGGGGACGGTTTAGGGTCCAGGTGAGGGTACGGCAACGCTTTAGGGGGAGCGTGCGTGTGAGGGCGCGGGTTAGTGTTAGCGTACGGGTTAGGATTAGGGCACGGGTGAGGGTCAGGCTTCGGGGAAGGGTTAGGGTTAGGGTTCGGGCTAGGGTTAGGGTTAGGGGACGGGGACGGTTTAGGGTCCAGGTGAGGGTACGGCAACGCTTTAGGGGGAGCGTGCGTGTGAGGGCGCGTGTTAGTGTTAGCGTACGGGTTAGGATTAGGGGACGGGTGAGGGTCAGGCTTCGGGGAAGGGTTAGGGTTAGGGTTCGGGCTAGGGTTAGGGTTAGGGGACGGGGACGGTTTAGGGTCCAGGTGAGGGTACGGCAACGCTTTAGGGGGAGCGTGCGTGTGAGGGCGCGGGTTAGTGTTAGCGTACGGGTTAGGATTATGGAACGGGTGAGGGTCAGGCTTCGGGGAAGGGTTAGGGTTAGGGTTCGGGCTAGGGTTAGGGTTAGGGGACGGGGACGGTTTAGGGTCCAGGTGAGGGTACGGCAACGCTTTAGGGGTAGCGTGCGTGTGAGGGCGCGGGTCAGTGTTAGCGTACGGGTTAGGATTAGGGCACGGGTGAGGGTCAGGCTTCGGGGAAGGGTTAGGGTTAGGGTTCGGGCTAGGGTTAGGGTTAGGGGACGGGGACGGTTTAGGGTCCAGGTGAGGGTACGGCAACGCTTTAGGGGGAGCGTGCCTGTGAGGGCGCGGGTTAGTGTTAGCGTACGGGGTAGGATTAGGGGACGGGTGAGGGTCAGGCTTCGGGGAAGGGTTAGGGTTAGGGTTCGGGCTAGGGTTAGGGTTAGGGGACGGGGACGGTTTAGGGTCCAGGTGAGGGTACGGCAACGCTTTAGGGGGAGCGTGCGTGTGAGGGCGCGGGTTAGTGTTAGCGTACGGGTTAGGATTATGGGACGGTTGAGGGTCAGGCTTCGGGGAAGGGTTAGGGTTAGGGTTCGGGCTAGGGTTAGGGTTAGGGGACGGGGACGGTTTAGGGTCCAGGTGAGGGTACGGCAACGCTTTAGGGGGTGCGTGCGTGTGAGGGCGCGGGTTAGTGTTAGCGTACGGGTTAGGATTAGGGCACGGGTGAGGGTCAGGCTTCGGGGAAGGGTTAGGGTTAGGGTTCGGGCTAGGGTTAGGGTTAGGGGACGGGGACGGTTTAGGGTCCAGGTGAGGGTACGGCAACGCTTTAGGGGGAGCGTGCGTGTGAGGGCGCGGGTTAGTGTTAGCGTACGGGTTAGGATTAGGGCACGGGTGAGGGTCAGGCTTCGGGGAAGGGTTAGGGTTAGGGTTCGGGCTAGGGTTAGGGTTAGGGGACGGGGACGGTTTAGGGTCCAGGTGAGGGAACGGCAACGCTTTAGGGGGAGCGTGCGTGTGAGGGCGCGGGTTAGTGTTAGCGTACGGGTTAGGATTAGGGGACGGGTGAGGGTCAGGCTTCGGGGAAGGGTTAGGGTTAGGGTTCGGGCTAGGGTTAGGGTTAGGGGACGGGGACGGTTTAGGGTCCAGGTGAGGGTACGGCAACGCTTTAGGGGGAGCGTGCGTGTGAGGGCGCGGGTTAGTGTTAGCGTACGGGTTAGGATTAGGGCACGGGTGAGGGTCAGGCTTCGGGGAAGGGTTAGGGTTAGGGTTCGGGCTAGGGTTAGGGTTAGGGGACGGGGACGGTTTAGGGTCCAGGTGAGGGTACGGCAACGCTTTAGGGGGAGCGTGCGTGTGAGGGCGCGGGTTAGTGTTAGCGTACGGGTTAGGATTACGGCACGGGTGAGGGTCAGGCTTCGGGGAAGGGTTAGGGTTAGGGTTCGGGCTAGGGTTAGGGTTAGGGGACGGGGACGGTTTAGGGTCCAGGTGAGGGTACGGCAACGCTTTAGGGGGAGCGTGCGTGTGAGGGCGCGGGTTAGTGTTAGCGTACGGGTTAGGATTATGGGACGGGTGAGGGTCAGGCTTCGGGGAAGGGTTAGGGTTAGGGTTCGGGCTAGGGTTAGGGTTAGGGGACGGGGACGGTTTAGGGTCCAGGTGAGGGTACGGCAACGCTTTAGGGGGAGCGTGCGTGTGAGGGCGTGGGTTAGTTTTAGCGTACGGGTTAGGAATAGGGGACGGGTGAGGGTCATGCTTCGGGGAAGGGTTAGGGTTAGGGTTCGGGCTAGGGTTAGGGTTAGGGGATGGGGACGGTTTAGGGTCCAGGTGAGGGTACGGCAACGCTTTAGGGGGAGCGTGCGTGTGAGGGCGCGGGTTAGTGTTAGCGTACGGGTTAGGATTAGGGCACGGGTGGGGGTCAGGCTTCGGGGAAGGGTTAGGGTTAGGGTTCGGGCTAGGGTTAGGGTTAGGGGACAGGGACGGTTTAGGGTCCAGGTGAGGGTACGGAAACGCTTTAGGGGGAGCGTGCGTGTGAGGGCGCGGGTTAGTGTTAGCGTACGGATTAGGATTAGGGGACGGGAGAGGGTCAGGCTTCGGGGAAGGGTTAGGGTTAGGGTTCGGGCTAGAGTTAGGGTTAGGGGACGGGGACGGTTTAGGGTCCAGGTGAGGGTACGGCAACGCTTTAGGGGGAGCGTGCGTGTGAGGGCGCGGGTTAGTGTTCGCGTACGGGTTACGATTAGGGGACGGGTGAGGGTCAGGCTTCGGGGAAGGGTTAGGGTTAGGGTTCGGGCTAGGGTTAGGGTTAGGGGACGGGGACGGTTTAGGGTCCAGGTGGGGGTACGGCAACGCTTTAGAGGGAGCGTGCGTGTGAGGGCGCGGGTTAGTGTTAGCGTATGGGTTAGGATTAGGGGACGGGTGAGGGTCAGGCTTCGGGGAAGTGTTAGGGTTAGGGTTCGGGCTAGGGTTAGGTTTAGGGGACGGGGACGGTTTAGGGTCCAGGTGAGGGTACGGCAACGCTTTAGGGGGAGCGTGCATGTGAGGGCGCGGGTTAGTGTTAGCGTACGGGTTAGGATTAGGGCACGGGTGAGGGTCAGGCTTCGGGGAAGGGTTAGGGTTAGGGTTCGGGCTAGGGTTAGGGTTAGGGGACGGGGACGGTTTAGGGTCCAGGTGAGGGTACGGCAACGCTTTAGGGGGAGCGTGCGTGTGAGGGCGCGGGTTAGTGTTAGCGTACGGGTTAGGATTAGGGCACGGGTGAGGGTCAGGCTTCGGGGAAGGGTTAGGGTTAGGGTTCGGGGTAGGGTTAGGGTTAGGGGACGAGGACGGTTTAGGGTCCAGGTGAGGGTACGGCAACGCTTTAGGGGGAGCGTGCATGTGAGGGCGCGGGTTAGTGTTCGCGTACGGGTTACGATTAGGGCACGGGTGAGGGTCAGGCTTCGGGGAAGGGTTAGGGTTAGGGTTCGGGCTAGGGTTAGGGTTAGGGGACCGGGACGGTTTAGGGTCCAGGTGAGGGTACGGCAACGCTTTAGGGGGAGCGTGCGTGTGAGGGCGCGGGTTAGTGTTAGCGTACGGGTTAGGATTAGGGGACGGGTGAGGGTCAGGCTTCGGGGAAGGGTTAGGGTTAGGGTTCGGGCTAGGGTTAGGGTTAGGGGACGCGGACGGTTTAGGGTCCAGGTGAGGGTACGGCAACGCTTTAGGGGGAGCGTGCGTGTGAGCGCGCGGGTTAGTGTTAGCGTACGGGTTAGGATTAGGGCACGGGTTAGGGTCAGGCTTCGGGCAAGGGTTAGGGTTAGGGTTCGGGCTAGGGTTAGGGTTAGGGGACGGGGACGGTTTAGGGTCCAGGTGAGGGTACGGCAACGCTTTAGGGGGAGCGTGCGTGTGAGGGCGCGGGTTAGTGTTAGCGTACGGGTTAGGATTAGGGCACGGGTGAGGGTCAGGCTTCGGGGAAGGGTTAGGGTTAGGGTTCGGGCTAGGGTTAGGGTTAGGGGAAGGGGACGGTTTAGGGTCCAGGTGAGGGTAAGGCAACGCTTTAGGGGGAGCGTGCGTGTGAGGGCGCGGGTTAGTGTTAGCGTACGGGTTAGGATTAGGGCACGGGTGAGGGTCAGGCTTCGGGGAAGGGTTAGGGTTAGGGTTCGGGCTAGGGTTAGGGTTAGGGGACGGGGACGGTTTAGGGTCCAGGTGAGGGTACGGCAACGCTTTAGGGGGAGCGTGCGTGTGAGGGCGCGGGTTAGTGTTAGCGTACGGGTTACGATTAGGGGACGGGTGAGGGTCAGGCTTCGGGGAAGGGTTAGGGTTAGGGTTCGGGCTAGGGTTAGGGTTAGGGGACGGGGACGGTTTAGGGTCCAGGTGAGGGTACGGCAACGCTTTAGGGGGTGCGTGCGTGTGAGGGCGCGGGTTAGTGTTAGCGTACGGGTTAGGATTAGGGCACGGGTGAGGGTCAGGCTTCGGGGAAGGGTTAGGGTTAGGGTTCGGGCTAGGGTTAGGGTTAGGGGACGGGGACGGTTTAGGGTCCAGGTGAGGGTACGGCAACGCTTTAGGGGGAGCGTGCGTGTGAGGGCGCGGGTTAGTGTTAGCGTACGGGTTAGGATTAGGGCACGGGTGAGGGTCAGGCTTCGGGGAAGGGTTAGGGTTAGGGTTCGGGCTAGGGTTAGGGTTAGGGGACGGGGACGGTTTAGGGTCCAGGTGAGGGTACGGCAACGCTTTAGGGGGAGCGTGCGTGTGAGGGCGCGGGTTAGTGTTAGCGTACGGGTTAGGATTAGGGGACGGGTGAGGGTCAGGCTTCGGGGAAGGGTTAGGGTTAGGGTTCGGGCTAGGGTTAGGGTTAGGGGACGGGGACGGTTTAGGGTCCAGGTGAGGGTACGGCAACGCTTTAGGGGGAGCGTGCGTGTTAGGGCGCGGGTTAGTGTTAGCATACGGGTTAGGATTAGGGGACGGGTGAGGGTCAGGCTTCGGGGAAGGGTTAGGGTTAGGGTTCGGGCTAGGGTTAGGGTTAGGGGACGGGGACGGTTTAGGGTCCAGGTGAGGGTACGGCAACGCTTTAGGGGGAGCGTGCGTGTGAGGGCGCGGGTTAGTGTTAGCGTACGGGTTAGGATTACGGCACGGGTGAAGGTCAGGCTTCGGGGAAGGGTTAGGGTTAGGGTTCGGGCTAGGGTTAGGGTTAGGGGACGGGGACGGTTTAGGGTCCAGGTGAGGGTACGGCAACGCTTTAGGGGGAGCGTGCGTGTGAGGGCGCGGGTTAGTGTTAGCGTACGGGTTAGGATTAGGGCACGGGTGAGGGTCAGGCTTCGGGGAAGGTTTAGGGTTAGGGTTCGGGCTAGGGTTAGGGTTAGGGGACGGGGACGGTTTAGGGTCCAGGTGAGGGTACGGCAACGCTTTAGGGGGAGCGTGCGTGTGAGGGCGCGGGTTAGTGTTAGCGTACGGGTTAGGATTAGGGGACGGGTGAGGGTCAGGCTTCGGGGAAGGGTTAGGGTTAGGGTTCGGGCTAGGGTTAGGGTTAGGGGACGGGGACGGTTTAGGGTCCAGGTGAGGGTACGGCAACGCTTTAGGGGGAGCGTGCGTGTGAGGGCGCGGGTTAGTGTTAGCGTACGGGTTAGGATTAGGGGACGGGTGAGGGTCAGGCTTCGGGGAAGGGTTAGGGTTAGGGTTCGGGCTAGGTTTAGGGTTAGGGGACGGGGACGGTTTAGGGTCCAGGTGAGGGTACGGCAACGCTTTAGGGGGAGCGTGCGTGTGAGGGCGCGGGTTAGTGTTAGCGTACGGGTTAGGATTAGGGCACGGGTGAGGGTCAGGCTTCGGGGAAGGGTTAGGGTTAGGGTTCGGGCTAGGGTTAGGGTTAGGGGACGGGGACGGTTTAGGGTCCAGGTGAGGTTACGGCAACGCTTTAGGGGGAGCGTGCGTGTGAGGGCACGGGTTAGTGTTAGCGTACGGGTTAGGATTAGGGGACGGGTGAGGGTCAGGCTTCAGGGAAGGGTTAGGGTTAGGGTTCGGGCTAGGGTTAGGGTTAGGGGACGGGGACGGTTTAGGGTCCAGGTGAGGATACGGCAACGCTTTAGGGGGAGCGTGCGTGTGAGGGCGCGGGTTAGTGTTAGCGTACGGGTTAGGATTACGGCACGGGTGAAGGTCAGGCTTCGGGGAAGGGTTAGGGTTAGGGTTCGGGCTAGGGTTAGGGTTAGGGGACGGGGACGGTTTAGGGTCCAGGTGAGGGTACGGAAACGCTTTAGGGGGAGCGTGCGTGTGAGGGCGCGGGTTAGTGTTAGCGTACGGGTTAGGATTAGGGCACGGGTGAGGGTCAGGCTTCGGGGAAGGTTTAGGGTTAGGGTTCGGGCTAGGGTTAGGGTTAGGGGACGGGGACGGTTTAGGGTCCAGGTGAGGGTACGGCAACGCTTTAGGGGGAGCGTGCGTGTGAGGGCGCGGGTTAGTGTTAGAGTACGGGTTAGGATTAGGGGACGGGTGAGGGTCAGGCTTCGGGGAAGGGTTAGGGTTAGGCTTCGGGCTAGGGTTAGGGTTAGGGGACGGGGACGGTTTAGGGTCCAGGTGAGGGTACGGCAATGCTTTAGGGGGAGCGTGCGTGTGAGGGCGCGGGTTAGTGTTCGCGTACGGGTTAGGATTAGGGCAAGGGTGAGGGTCAGGCTTCGGGGAAGGGTTAGGGTTAGGGTTCGGGCTAGGGTTAGGGTTAGGGGACGGGGACGGTTTAGGGTCCAGGTGAGGGTACGGCAACGCTTTAGGGGGAGCGTGCGTGTGAGGGCGCGGGTTAGTGTTAGCGTACGGGTTACGATTAGGGGACGGGTGAGGGTCAGGCTTCGGGGAAGGGTTAGGGTTAGGGTTCGGGCTAGGGTTAGGGTTAGGGGACGGGGACGGTTTAGGGTCCAGGTGAGGGTACGGCAACGCTTTAGGGGGAGTGTGCGTGTGAGGGCGCGGGTTAGTGTTAGCGTACGGGTTAGGATTAGGGGACGGGTGAGGGTCAGGCTTCGGGGAAGGGTTAGGGTTAGGGTTCGGGCTAGGGTTAGGGTTAGGGGACGGGGACGGTTTAGGGTCCAGGTGAGGTTACGGCAACACTTTAGGGGGAGCGTGCGTGTGAGGGCACGGGTTAGTGTTAGCGTACGGGTTAGGATTAGGGGACGGGTGAGGGTCAGGCTTCGGGGAAGGGTTAGGGTTAGGGTTCGGGCTAGGGTTAGGGTTAGGGGACGGGGACGGTTTAGGGTCCAGGTGAGGGTACGGCAACGCTTTAGGGGGAGCGTGCGTGTGAGGGCGCGGGTTAGTGTTAGCGTACGGGTTAGGATTAGGGCACGGGTGAGGGTCAGGCTTCGGGGAAGGGTTAGGTTTAGGGTTCGGGCTAGGGTTAGGGTTAGGGGACGGGGACGGTTTAGGGTCCAGGTGAGGGTACGGAAATGCTTTAGGGGGAGCGTGCGTGTGAGGGCGCGGGTTAGTGTTAGCGTACGTGTTAGGATTAGGGCACGGGTGAGGGTCAGGCTTCGGGGAAGGGTTAGGGTTAGGGTTCGGGCTAGGGTTAGGGTTAGGGGACGGGGACGGTTTAGGGTCCAGGTGAGGGTACGGCAACGCTTTAGGGGGAGCGTGCGTGTGAGGGCGCGGGTTAGTGTTCGCGTACGGGTTACGATTAGGGGACGGGTGAGGGTCAGGCTTCGGGGAAGGGTTAGGGTTAGGGTTCGGGCTAGGGTTAGGGTTAGCGGACGGGGACGGTTTAGGGTCCAGGTGAGGGTATGGCAACGCTTTAGGGGGAGCGTGCGTGTGAGGGCGCGGGTTAGTGTTAGCGTACGGGTTAGGATTAGGGGACGGGTGAGGGTCAGGCTTCGGGGAAGGGTTAGGGTTAGGGTTCGGGCTAGGGTTAGGGTTAGGGGACGGGGACGGTTTAGGGTCCAGGTGAGGGTACGGCAGCACTTTAGGGGGAGCGTGCGTGTGAGGGCGTGGGTTAGTGTTAGCGTACGAGTTAGGATTAGGGGACGGGTGAGGGTCAGGCTTCGGGGAAGGGTTAGGGTTAGGGTTCGGGCTAGGGTTAGGGTTAGGCGACGGGGACGGTTTAGGGTCCAGGTGAGGGTACAGCAACGCTTTAGGGGGAGAGTGCGTGTGAGGGCGCGGGTTAGTGTTAGCGTACGGGTTAGGATTAGGGGACGGGTGAGGGTCAGGCTTCGGGGAAGGGTTAGGTTTAGGGTTCGGGCTAGGGTTAGGGTTAGGGGACGGGGACGGTTTAGGGTCCAGGTGAGGGTACGGCAACGCTTTAGGGGGAGCGTGCGTGTGAGGGCGCGGGTTAGTGTTAGCGTACGGGTTAGGATTAGGGCACGGTTGAGGGTCAGGCTTCGGGGAAGGGTTAGGGTTAGGGTTCGGGCTAGGGTTAGGGTTAGGGGACGGGGACGGTTTAGGGTCCAGGTGAGGGTACGGCAACGCTTTAGGGGGAGCGTGCGTGTGAGGGCGCGGGTTAGTGTTAGCGTACGTGTTAGGATTAGGGCACGGGTGAGGGTCAGGCTTCGGGGAAGGGTTAGGGTTAGGGTTTGGGCTAGGGTTAGGGTTAGGGGACGGGGACAGTTTAGGGTCCAGGTGAGGGTACGGCAACGCTTTAGGGGAAGCGTGCGTGTGAGGGCGCGGGTTAGTGTTAGCGTACGGGTTAGGATTAGGGGACGGGTGAGGGTCAGGCTTCGGGGAAGTGTTAGGGTTAGGGTTCGGGCTAGGGTTAGGGTTAGGGGACGGGGACGGTTTAGGGTCCAGGTGAGGGTACGGCAACGCTTTAGGGGGAGCGTGCGTGTGAGGGCGCGGGTTAGTGTTAGCGTACGGGTTAGGATTAGGGGACGGGTGAGGGTCAGGCTTCGGGGAAGGGTTAGGGTTAGGGTTCGGGCTAGGGTTAGGGTTAGGGGACGGGGACGGTTTAGGGTCCAGGTGAGGGTACGGCAACGCTTTAGGGGGAGCGTGCGTGTGAGGGCGCGGGTTAGTGTTAGCGTACGGGTTAGGATTAGGGGACGGGTGAGGGTCAGGCTTCGGGGAAGGGTTAGGGTTAGGGTTCGGGCTAGCGTTAGGTGTAGGGGACGGGGACGGTTTAGGGTCCAGGTGAGGGTACGGCAACGCTTTAGGGGGAGCGTGCGTGTGAGGGCGCGGGTTAGTGTTAGCGTACGGGTTAGGATTAGGGGACGGGTGAGGGTCAGGCTTCGGGGAAGGGTTAGGGTTAGGGTTCGGGCTAGGGTTAGGGTTAGGGGACGGGGACGGTTTAGGGTCCAGGTGAGGGTACGGCAACGCTTTAGGGGGAGCGTGCGTGTGAGGGCGCGGGTTAGTGTTAGCGTACGGGTTAGGATTAGGGGACGGGTGAGGGTCAGGCTTCGGGGAAGGGTTAGGGTTAGGGTTCGGGCTAGGGTTAGGGTTAGGGGACGGGGACGGTTTAGGGTCCAGGTGAGGGTACGGCAACGCTTTAGGGGGAGCGTGCGTGTGAGGGCGCGGGTTAGTGTTAGCGTACGGGTTAGGATTAGGGCACGGGTGAGGGTCAGGCTTCGGGGAAGGGTTAGGGTTAGGGTTCGGGCTAGGGTTAGGGTTAGGGGACGGGGACGGTTTAGGGTTCAGGTGAGGGTACGGCAACGCTTTAGGGGGAGCGTGCGTGTGAGGGCGCGGGTTAGTGTTAGTGTACGGGTTAGGATTAGGGGACGGGTGAGGGTCAGGCTTCGGGGAAGGGTTAGGGTTAGGGTTCGGGCTAGGGTTAGTGTTAGGGGACGGGGACGGTTTAGGGTCCAGGTGAGGGTACGGCAACGCTTTAGGGGGAGCGTGCGTGTGAGGGCGCGGGTTAGTGTTAGCGTACGGGTTAGGATTAGGGCACGGGTGAGGGTCAGGCTTCGGGGAAGGGTTAGGGTTAGGGTTCGGGCTAGGGTTAGGGTTAGGGGACGGGGACGGTTTAGGGTCCAGGTGAGGGTACGGAAACACTTTAGGGGGAGCGTGCGTGTGAGGGCGCGGGTTAGTGTTAGCGTACGGGTTAGGATTATGGGACGGTTGAGGGTCAGGCTTCGGGGAAGGGTTAGGGTTAGGGTTCGGGCTACGGTTAGGGTTAGGGGACGGGGACGGTTTAGGGTTCAGGTGAGGGTACGGCAACGCTTTAGGGGGAGCGTGCGTGTGAGGGCGCGGGTTAGTGTTAGCGTACGGGTTAGGATTAGGGGACGGGTGAGGTTCAGGCTTCGGGGAAGGGTTAGGGTTAGGGTTCGGGCTAGGGTTAGGGTTAGGGGACGGGGACGGTTTAGGGTCCAGGTGAGGGTACGGCAACGCTTTAGGGGGAGCGTGCGTGTGAGGGCGCGGGTTAGTGTTAGCGTACAGGTTAGGATTAGGGGACGGGTGAGGGTCAGGCTTCTGGGAAGGGTTAGGGTTAGGGTTCGGGCTAGGGTTAGGGTTAGGGGACGGGGACGGTTTAGGGTCCAGGTGAGGGTACGGCAACGCTTTAGGGGGAGCGTGCGTGTGAGGGCGCGGGTTAGTGTTAGCGTACGGGTTAGGATTAGGGGACGGGTGAGGGTCAGGATTCGGGGAAGGGTTAGGGTTAGGGTTCGGGCTAGGGTTAGGGTTACGGGAAGGGGACGGTTTAGGGTCCAGGTGAGGGTACGGCAACGCTTTAGGGGGAGCGTGCGTGTGAGGGCGCGTGTTAGTGTTAGCGTACGGGTTAGGATTAGGGCACGGGTGAGGGTCAGGCTTCGGGGAAGTGTTAGGGTTAGGGTTCGGGCTAGGGTTAGGGTTAGGGGACGGGGACGGTTTAGGGTCCAGGTGAGGGTACGGCAACGCTTTAGGGGGAGCGTGCGTGTGAGGGCGCGGGTTAGTGTTAGCGTACGGGTTAGGATTAGGTGACGGGTGAGGATCAGGCTTCGGGGAAGGGTTAGGGTTAGGGTTCGGGCTAGGGTTAGGGTTAGGGGACGGGGACGGTTTAGGGTCCAGGTGAGGGTACGGCAACGCTTTAGGGGGAGCGTGCGTGTGAGGGCGCGGGTTAGTGTTCGCGTACGGGTTACGATTAGGGGACGGGTGAGGGTCAGGCTTCGGGGAAGGGTTAGGGTTAGGGTTCGGGCTAGGGTTAGGGTTAGGGGACGGGGACGGTTTAGGGTCCAGGTGAGGGTACGGCAACGCTTTAGGGGGAGCGTGCGTGTGAGGGCGCGGATTAGTGTTAGCGTACGTGTTAGGATTAGGGCACGGGTGAGGGTCAGGCTTCGGGAAAGGGTTAGGGTTAGGGTTCGGGCTAGGGTTAGGGTTAGGGGACGGGGACGGTTTAGGGTCCAGGTGAGGGTACGGCAACGCTTTAGGGGGAGCGTGCGTGTGAGGGCGCGGGTTAGTGTTAGTGTACGGGTTAGGATTAGGGGACGGGTGAGGGTCAGGCTTCGGGGAAGGGTTAGGGTTAGGGTTCGGGCTAGGGTTAGGGTTAGGGGACGGGGACGTTTTAGGGTCCAGGTGAGGGTACGGCAACGCTTTAGGGGGAGCGTGCGTGTGAGGGCGCGGGTTAGAGTTAGCGTACGGGTTAGGATTAGGGGACGGGTGAGGGTCAGGCTTCGGGGAAGGGTTAGGGTTAGGGTTCGGGCTAGGGTTAGGGTTAGGGGACGGGGACGGTTTAGGGTCCAGGTGAGGGTACGGCAACGCTTTAGGGGGAGCGTGCGTGTGAGGGCGCGGGTTAGTGTTAGCGTACGGGGTAGGATTAGGGGACGGGTGAGGGTCAGGCTTCGGGGAAGGGTTAGGGTTAGGGTTCGGGCTAGGGTTAGGGTTAGGGGACGGGGACGGTTTAGGGTCCAGGTGAGGGTACGGCAACGCTTTAGGGGGAGCGTGCGTGTGAGGGCGCGGGTTAGTGTTAGCGTACGGATTAGGATTAGGGGACGGGTGAGGGTCAGGATTCGGGGAAGTGTTAGGGTTAGGGTTCGGGCTAGGGTTAGGGTTAGGGGACGGGGACGGTTTAGGGTCCAGGTGAGGGTACGGCAACGCTTTAGGGGGAGCGTGCGTGTGAGGGTGCGGGTTAGTGTTAGCGTACGGGTTAGGATTAGGGCACGGGTGAGGGTCAGGCTTCGGGGAAGGGTTAGGGTTAGGGTTCGGGCTAAGGTTAGGGTTAGGGGACGGGGACGGTTTAGG
The DNA here is from genome assembly GCF_951394435.1 of Stenella coeruleoalba. Lineage (NCBI taxonomy): Eukaryota > Metazoa > Chordata > Mammalia > Artiodactyla > Delphinidae > Stenella > Stenella coeruleoalba. The sequence continues at coordinate 24,643 of NW_027646203.1, forward strand.
GTCCAGGTGAGGGTACGGCAACGCTTTAGGGGGAGCGTGCGTGTGAGGGCGCGGGTTAGTGTTAGCGTACGGGTTAGGATTAGGGCACGGGTGAGGGTCAGGCTTCGGGGAAGGGTTAGGGTTAGGGTTCGGGCTAGGGTTAGGGTTAGGGGACGGGGACGGTTTAGGGTCCAGGTGAGGGTACGGCAATGCTTTAGGGGGAGCGTGCGTGTGAGGGCGCGAGTTAGTGTTAGCGTACGGGTTAGGATTAGGGGACGGGTGAGGGTCAGGCTTCGGGGAAGGGTTAGGGTTAGGGTTCGGGCTAGGGTTAGGGTTAGGGGACGGGGACGGTTTAGGGTCCAGGTGAGGGTACGGCAACGCTTTAGGGGGAGTGTGCGTGTGAGGGCGCGGGTTAGTGTTAGCGTACGGGTTAGGATTAGGGCACGGGTGAGGGTCAGGCTTCGGGGAAGGGTTAGGGTTAGGGTTCGGGCTAGGGTTAGGGTTAGGGGACGGGGACGGTTTAGGGTCCAGGTGAGGGTACGGCAACGCTTTAGGGGGAGCGTGCGTGTGAGGGCGCGGGTTAGTGTTAGCGTACGGGTTAGAATTAGGGCACGCGTGAGGGTCAGGCTTCAGGGAAGGGTTAGGGTTAGGGTTCGGGCTAGGGTTAGGGTTAGGGGACGGGGACAGTTTAGGGTCCAGGTGAGGGTACAGCAACGCTTTAGGGGGAGCGTGCGTGTGAGGGCGCGGGTTAGTGTTAGCGTACGGGTTAGGATTAGGGGACGGGTGAGGGTCAGGCTTCGGGGAAGGGTTAGGGTTAGGGTTCGGGCTAGGGTTAGGGTTAGGGGACGGGGACGGTTTAGGGTCCAGGTGAGGGTACGGCAACGCTTTAGGGGGAGCGTGCGTGTGAGGGCGCGGGTTAGTGTTAGCGTACAGGTTAGGATTAGGGGACGGGTGAGGGTCAGGCTTCGGGGAAGGGTTAGGGTTAGGCTTCGGGCTAGGGTTAGGGTTAGGGGACGGGGACGGTTTAGGGTCCAGGTGAGGGTACGGCAACGCTTTAGGGGGAGCGTGCGTGTGAGGGCGCGGGTTAGTGTTAGCGTACGGGTTAGGATTATGGGACGGGTGAGGGTCAGGCTTCGGGGAAGGGTTAGGGTTAGGGTTCGGGCTAGGGTTAGGGTTAGGGGACGGGGACGGTTTAGGGTCCAGGTGAGGGTACGGCAACGCTTTAGGGGGAGCGTGCGTGTGAGGGCGCGGGTTAGTGTTCGCGTACGGGTTACGATAAGGGGACGGGTGAGGGTCAGGCTTCGGGGAAGGGTTAGGGTTAGGGTTCGGGCTAGGGTTAGGGTTAGGGGACGGGGACGGTTTAGGGTCCAGGTGAGGGTACGGCAACGCTTTAGGGGGAGCGTGCGTGTGAGGGCGTGGGTTAGTGTTAGCGTACGGGTTAGGATTAGGGCACGGGTGAGGGTCAGGCTTCGGGGAAGGGTTAGGGTTAGGGTTCGGGCTAGGGTTAGGGTTAGGGGACGGGGACGGTTTAGGGTCCAGGTGAGGGTACGGCAACGCTTTAGGGGGAGCGTGCGTGTGAGGGCGCGGGTTAGTGTTAGCGTACAGGTTAGGATTAGGGGACGGGTGAGGGTCAGGCTTCGGGGAAGGGTTAGGGTTAGGCTTCGGGCTAGGGTTAGGGTGAGGGGACGGGGACGGTTTAGGTTCCAGGTGAGGGTACGGCAACGCTTTAGGGGGAGCGTGCGTGTGAGGGCGCGGGTTAGTGTTAGCGTACGGGTTAGGATTATGGGACGGGTGAGGGTCAGGCTTCGGGGAAGGGTTAGGGTTAGGGTTCGGGCAAGGGTTAGGGTTAGGGGACGGGAACGGTTTAGGGTCCAGGTGAGGGTACGGCAACGCTTTAGGGGGAGCGTGCGTGTGAGGGCGTGGGTTAGTATTAGCGTATGAGTTAGGATTAGGGGACGGGTGAGGGTCAGGCTTCGGGGAAGGGTTAGGGTTAGGGTTCGGGCTAGGGTTAGGGTTAGGGGACGGGGACGGTTTAGGGTCCAGGTGAGGGTACGGCAACGCTTTAGGGGGAGCGTGCGTGTGAGGGCGCAGGTTAGTGTTAGCGTACGGATTAGGATTAGGGGACGGGTGAGGGTCAGGATTCGGGGAAGGGTTAGGGTTAGGGTTCGGGCTACGGTTAGGGTTAGGGGACGGGGACGGTTTAGGGTCCAGGTGAGGGTACGGCAACGCTTTAGGGGGAGCGTGCGTGTGAGGGCGCGGGTTAGTGTTAGCGTACGGGTTAGGATTATGGGACGGGTGAGGGTCAGGCTTCGGGGAAGGGTTAGGGTTAGGGTTCGGGCTAGGGTTAGGGTTAGGGGACGGGGACGGTTTAGGGTCCAGGTGAGGGTACGGCAACGCTTTAGGGGGAACGTGCGTGTGAGGGCGCGGGTTAGTGTTAGCGTACGGGTTAGGATTAGGGCACGCGTGAGGGTCAGGCTTCGGGGAAGGGTTAGGGTTAGGGTTCGGGCTAGGGTTAGGGTTAGGGGACGGGGACAGTTTAGGGTCCAGGTGAGGGTACGGCAACGCTTTAGGGGGAGCGTGCGTGTGAGGGCGCGGGTTAGTGTTAGCGTACGGGTTAGGATTAGGGGACGGGTGAGGGTCAGGCTTCGGGGAAGGGTTAGGGTTAGGGTTCGGGCTAGGGTTAGGGTTAGGGGACGGGGACGGTTTAGGGTCCAGGTGAGGGTACGGCAACGCTTTAGGGGGAGCGTGCGTGTGAGGGCGCGGGTTAGTGTTAGCGTACAGGTTAGGATTAGGGGACGGGTGAGGGTCAGGCTTCGGGGAAGGGTTAGTGTTAGGCTTCGGGCTAGGGTTAGTGTTAGGGGACGGGGACGGTTTAGGGTCCAGGTGAGGGTACGGCAACGCTTTAGGGGGAGCGTGCGTGTGAGGGCGCGGGTTAGTGTTAGCGTACGGGTTAGGATTATGGGACGGGTGAGGGTCAGGCTTCGGGGAAGGTTTAGGGTTAGGGTTCGGGATAGAGTTAGGGTTAGGGGACGGGGACGGTTTATGGTCCAGGTGAGGGTACGGCAACGCTTTAGGGGGAGCGTGCGTGTGAGGGCGTGGGTTAGTTTTAGCGTACGAGTTAGGATTAGGGGACGGGTGAGGGTCAGGCTTCGGGGAAGGGTTAGGGTTAGGGTTCGGGCTAGGGTTAGGGTTAGGGGACGGGGACGGTTTAGGGTCCAGGTGAGGGTACGGCAACGCTTTAGGGGGAGCGTGCGTGTGAGGGCGCGGGTTAGTGTTAGCGTACGGATTAGGATTAGGGGACGGGTGAGGGTCATGTTTCGGGGAAGGGTTAGGGTTAGGGTTCGGGCTAGGGTTAGGGTTAGGGGACGGGGACGGTTAGGGTCCAGGTGAGTGTACGGCAGCGCTTTAGGGGGAGCGTGTGTGTGAGGGCGTGGGTTAGTGTTAGCGTACGGGTTAGGATTAGGGCACGGGTGAGGGTCAGGCTTCGGGGAAGGGTTAGGGTTAGGGTTCGGGCTAGGGTTAGGGTTAGGGGACGGGGATGGTTTAGGGTCCAGGTGAGGGTACGGCAACGCTTTAGGGGGAGCGTGCGTGTGAGGGCGCGGGTTAGTGTTAGCGTACGGGTTAGGATTAGGGCACGGGTGAGGGTCAGGCTTCGGGGAAGGGTTAGGGTTAGGGTTCGGGCTAGGGTTAGGGTTAGGGGACGGGGACGGTTTAGGGTCCAGGTGAGGGTACGGCAACGCTTTAGGGGAAGCGTGCGTGTGAGGGCGCGGGTTAGTGTTAGCGTACGTGTTACGATTAGGGGACGGGTGAGGGTCAGGCTTCGGCGAAGTGTTAGGTTTAGGGTTCGGGCTAGGGTTAGGGTTAGGGGACGGGGACGGTTTAGGGTCCAGGTGAGGGTACGGCAACGCTTTAGGGGGAGCGTGCGTGTGAGGGCGCAGGTTAGTGTTAGCGTACGGGTTAGGATTAGGGCACGGGTGAGGGTCAGGCTTCGGGGAAGGGTTAGGGTTAGGGTTCGGGCTAGGGTTAGGGTTAGGGGACGGGGACGGTTTAGGGTCCAGGTGAGGGTACGGCAACGCTTTAGGGGGAGCGTGCGTGTGAGGGCGCGGGTTAGTGTTAGCGTACGGGTTAGGATTAGGGCACGCGTGAGGGTCAGGCTTCGGGGAAGGGTTAGGGTTAGGGTTCGGGCTAGGGTTAGGGTTAGGGGACGGGGACGGTTTAGGGTCCAGGTGAGGGGACGGCAACGCTTTAGGGGGAGCGTGCGTGTGAGGGCTCGGGTTAGTGTTAGCGTACAGGTTAGGATTAGGGGACGGGTGAGGGTCAGGCTTCGGGGAAGGGTTAGGGTTAGGCTTCGGGCTAGGGTTAGGGTTAGGGGACGGGGACGGTTTAGGGTCCAGGTGAGGGTACGGCAACTCTTTAGGGGTAGCGTGCGTGGGAGGGCGCGGGTTAGTGTTAGCGTACGGGTTAGGATTATGGGACGGGTGAGGGTCAGGCTTCGGGGAAGGGTTAGGGTTAGGGTTCGGGCTAGGGTTAGGGTTACGGGACGGGGACGGTTTAGGGTCCAGGTGAGGGTACGGCAACGCTTTAGGGGGAGCGTGCGTGTGAGGGCGTGGGTTAGTTTTAGCGTACGAGTTAGGATTAGGGGACGGGTGAGGGTCAGGCTTCGGGGAAGGGTTAGGGTTAGGGTTCGGGCTAGGGTTAAGGTTAGGGGACGGGGACGGTTTAGGGTCCAGGTGAGGGTACGGCAATGCTTTAGGCGGAGCGTGCGTGTGAGGGCGCGGGTTAGTGTTAGCGTACGGGTTAGGATTAGGGGACGGGTGAGGGTCAGGCTTCGGGGAAGGGTTAGGGTTAGGCTTCGGGCTAGGGTTAGGGTTAGGGGACGCGGACGGTTTAGGGTCCAGGTGAGGGTACGGCAACGCTTTAGGGGGAGCGTGCGTGTGAGGGCGCGGGTTAGTGTTCGCGTACGGGTTACGATAAGGGGACGGGTGAGGGTCAGGCTTCGGGGAAGTGTTAGGGTTAGGGTTCGGGCTAGGGTTAGGGTTAGGGGATGGGGACGGTTTAGGGTCCAGGTGAGGGTACGGCAACGCTTTAGGGGGAGCGTGCGTGTGAGGGCGCGGGTTAGAGTTAGCGTACGGGTTAGGATTAGGGGACGGGTGAGGGTCAGGCTTCGGGGAAGGGTTAGGGTTAGGGTTCGGGCTAGGGTTAGGGTTAGGGGACGGGGACGGTTTAGGGTCCAGGTGAGGGTACGGCAACGCTTTAGGGGGAGCGTGCGTGTGAGGGCGCGGGTTAGTGTTAGCGTACGGGTTAGGATTATGGGACGGGTGAGGGTCAGGCTTCGGGGAAGGGTTAGGGTTAGGGTTCGGGCTAGGGTTAGGGTTAGGGGACGGGGACGGTTTAGGGTCCAGGTGAGGGTACGGCAACGCTTTAGGGGGAGCGTGCGTGTGAGGGCGTGGGTTAGTGTTAGCGTACGGGTTAGGATTAGGGCACGGGTGAGGGTCAGGCTTCGGGGAAGGGTTAGGGTTAGGGTTCGGGCTAGGGTTAGGGTTAGGGGACGGGGACGGTTTAGGGTCCAGGTGAGGGTACGGCAACGCTTTAGGGGGAGCGTGCATGTGAGGGCGTGGGTTAGTGTTAGCGTACGGGTTAGGATTAGGGCACGCGTGAGGGTCAGGCTTCGGGGAAGGGTTAGGGTTAGGGTTCGGGCTAGGGTTAGGGTTAGGGGACGGGGACGGTTTAGGGTCCAGGTGAGGGTACGGCAACGCTTTAGGGGGAGCGTGCGTGTGAGGGCGCGGGTTAGTGTTAGCGTACGGGTTAGGATTAGGGGACGGGTGAGGGTCAGGCTTCGGGGAAGGGTTAGGGTTAGGGTTCGGGCTAGGGTTAGGGTTAGGGGACGGGGACGGTTTAGGGTCCAGGTGAGGGTACGGCAACGCTTTAGGGGGAGCGTGCGTGTGAGGGCGCGGGTTAGTGTTAGCGTACAGTTTAGGATTAGGGGACGGGTGAGGGTCAGGCTTCGGGGAAGGGTTAGGGTTAGGGTTCGGGCTAGGGTTAGGGTTAGGGGACGGGGACGGTTTAGGGTCCAGGTGAGGGTACGGCAACGCTTTAGGGGGAGCGTGCGTGTGAGGGCGCGGGTTAGTGTTAGCGTACGGGTTAGGATTATGGGACGGGTGAGGTTCAGGCTTCGGGGAAGGGTTAGGGTTAGGGTTCGGGCTAGGGTTAGGGTTAGGGGACGGGGACGGTTTTGGGTCCAGGTGAGGGTACGGCAACGCTTTAGGGGGAGCGTGCGTTTGAGGGCACGGGTTAGTGTTAGCGTACGGGTTAGGATTAGGGCACGGGTGAGGGTCAGGCTTCGGGGAAGGGTTAGGGTTAGGGTTCGGGCTAGGGTTAGGGTTAGGGGACGGGGACGGTTTAGGGTCCAGGTGAGGGTACGGCAACGCTTTAGGGGGAGCGTGTGTGTGAGGGCGCGGGTTAGTGTTAGCGTACGTGTTAGGATTAGGGCACGGGTGAGGGTCAGGCTTCGGGGAAGGGTTAGGGTTAGGGTTCGGGCTAGGGTTAGGGTTAGGGGACGGGGACGGTTTAGGGTCCAGGTGAGGGTACGGCAACGCTTTAGGGGGAGCGTGCGTGTGAGGGCGCGGGTTACTGTTAGCGTACGGGTTAGGATTAGGGCACGGGTGAGGGTCAGGCTTCGGGGAAGGGTTAGGGTTAGGGTTCGGGCTAGGGTTAGGGTTAGGGGACGGGGACGGTTTAGGGTCCAGGTGAGGGTACGGCAACGCTTTAGGGGGAGCGTGCGTGTGAGGGCGTGGGTTAGTGTTAGCGTACGTGTTAGGATTAGGGCACGGGTGAGGGTCAGGCTTCGGGGAAGGGTTAGGGTTAGGGTTCGGGCTAGGGTTAGGGTTAGGGGACGGGGACGGTTTAGGGTCCAGGTGAGGGTACGGCAACGCTTTAGGGGGAGCGTGCGTGTGAGGGCGCGGGTTAGTGTTAGCGTACGGGTTAGGATTAGGGCACGGGTGAGGGTCAGGCTTCGGGGAAGGATTAGGGTTAGGGTTCGGGCTAGGGTTAGGGTTAGGGGACGGGGACGGTTTAGGGTCCAGGTGAGGGTACGGCAACGCTTTAGGGGGAGCGTGCGTGTGAGGGCGCGGGTTAGTGTTAGCGTACGTGTTAGGATTAGGGCACGGGTGAGGGTCAGGCTTCGGGGAAGGGTTAGGGTTAGGGTTCGGGCTAGGGTTAGGGTTAGGGGACGGGGACGGTTTAGGGTCCAGGTGAGGGTACGGCAACGCTTTAGGGGGAGCGTGCGTGTGAGGGCGCGGGTTAGTGTTAGCGTACGTGTTAGGATTAGGGCACGGGTGAGGGTCAGGCATCGGGGAAGGGTTAGGGTTAGGGTTCGGGCTAGGGTTAGGGTTAGGGGACGGGGACGGTTTAGGGTCCAGGTGAGGGTACGGCAACGCTTTAGGGGGAGCGTGCGTGTGAGGGCGCGGGTTAGTTTTCGCGTACGGGTTAGGATTAGGGGACGGGTGAGTGTCAGGCTTCGTGGAAGGGTTAGGGTTAGGGTTCGGGCTAGGGTTAGGGTTAGGGGACGGGGACGGTTTAGGGTCCAGGTGAGGGTACAGCAACGCTTTAGGGGGAGAGTGCGTGTGAGGTCGCGGGTTAGTGTTAGCGTACGGGTTAGGATTAGGGGACGGGTGAGGGTCAGGCTTCGGGGAAGGGTTAGGGTTAGGGTTCGGGCTAGGGTTAGGGTTAGGGGACGGGGACGGTTTAGGGTCCAGGTGAGTGTACGGCAACGCTTTAGGGGGAGCGTGCGTGTGAGGGCGCGGGTTAGTGTTAGCGTACGGGTTAGGATTATGGGACGGGTGAGGGTCAGGCTTCGGGGAAGGGTTAGGGTTAGGGTTCGGGCTAGGGTTAGGGTTAGGGGACGGGGACGGTTTAGGGTCCAGGTGAGGGTACGGCAACGCTTTAGGGGGAGCGTGCGTGTGAGGGCGCGGGTTAGTTTTAGCGTACGAGTTAGGAATAGGGGACGGGTGAGGGTCAGGCTTCGGGGAAGGGTTAGGGTTAGGGTTCGGGCTAGGGTTAGGTTTAGGGCACGGGGACGGTTTAGGGTCCAGGTGAGGGTACGGCAACGCTTTAGGGGGAGCGTGCGTTTGAGGGCGCGGGTTAGTGTTAGCGTACGGGTTAGGATTAGGGCACGGGTGAGGGTCAGGCTTCAGGGAAGGGTTAGGGTTAGGGTTCGGGCTAGGGTTAGGGTTAGGGGACGGGGACGGTTTAGGGTCCAGGTGAGGGTACGGAAACGCTTTAGGGGGAGCGTGCGTGTGAGGGCGCGGGTTAGTGTTAGCGTACGGATTAGGATTGGGGACGGGTGAGGGTCAGGCTTCGGGGAAGGGTTAGGGTTAGGGTTCGGGCTAGGGTTAGGGTTAGGGGACGGGGACGGTTTAGGGTCCAGGTGAGGGTACGGCAACGCTTTAGGGGGAGCGTGCGTGTGAGGGCGCGGGTTAGTGTTAGCGTACGGGTTAGGATTAGGGGACGGGTGAGGGTCAGGCTTCGGGGAAGGGTTAGGGTTAGGGTTCGGGCTAGGGTTAGGGTTAGGGGACGGGGACAGTTTAGGGTCCAGGTGAGGGTACGGCAACGCTTTAGGGGGAGCGTGCGTGTGAGGGCGCGGGTTAGTGTTAGCGTACGGGTTAGGATTAGGGCACGGGTGAGGGTCAGGATTCGGGGAAGGGTTAGGGTTAGGGTTCGGGCTAGGGTTAGGGTTAGGGGACGGGGACGGTTTAGTGTCCAGGTGAGGGTACGGCAACGCTTTAGGGGGAGCGTGCGTGTGAGGGCGCGGGTTAGTGTTAGCGTACGGGTTAGGATTAGGGGACGGGTGAGGGTCAGGCTTCGGGGAAGGGTTAGGGTTAGGGTTCGGGCTAGGGTTAGGGTTAGGGGACGGGGACGGTTTAGGGTGCAGGTGAGGGTACAGCAACGATTTAGGGGGAGCCTGCGTGTGAGGGCGCGGGTTAGTGTTAGCGTACGTGTTAGGATTAGGGCACGGGTGAGGGTCAGGCTTCGGGGAAGGGTTAGGGTTAGGGTTCGGGCTAGGGTTAGGGTTAGGGGACGGGGACGGTTTAGGGTCCAGGTGAGGGTACGGCAACGCTTTAGGGGGAGCGTGCGTGTGAGGGCGCGGGTTAGTGTTAGCGTACGGGTTAGGATTAGGGCACGGGTGAGGGTCAGGCTTCGGGGAAGGATTAGGGTTAGGGTTCGGGCTAGGGTTAGGGTTAGGGGACGGGGACGGTTTAGGGTCCAGGTGAGGGTACGGCAACGCTTTAGGGGGAGCGTGCGTGTGAGGGCGCGGGTTAGTGTTAGCGTACGGGTTAGGATTAGGGCACGGGTGAGGGTCAGGCTTCGGGGAAGGGTTAGGGTTAGGGTTCGGGCTAGGGTTAGGGTTAGGGGACGGGGACGGTTTAGGGTCCAGGTGAGGGTACGGCAACGCTTTAGGGGGAGCGTGCGTGTGAGGGCGCGGGTTAGTGTTAGCGTACGGGTTAGGATTAGGGCACGGGTGAGGGTCAGGCTTCAGGGAAGGGTTAGGGTTAGGGTTCGGGCTAGGGTTAGGGTTAGGGGACGGGGACGGTTTAGTGTCCAGGTGAGGGTACGGCAACGCTTTAGGGGGAGCGTGCGTGTGAGGGCGCGGGTTAGTGTTAGCGTACGTGTTAGGATTAGGGCACGGGTGAGGGTCAGGCTTCGGGGAAGGGTTAGGGTTAGGGTTCGGGCTAGGGTTAGGGTTAGGGGACGGGGACGGTTTAGGGTCCAGGTGAGGGTACGGCAACGCTTTAGGGGGAGCGTGCGTGTGAGGGCGCGGGTTAGTGTTAGCGTACGGGTTAGGATTAGGGCACGCGTGAGGGTCAGGCTTCGGGGAAGGGTTAGGGTTAGGGTTCGGGCTAGGGTTAGGGTTAGGGGACGGGGACGGTTTAGGGTCCAGGTGAGGGTACGGCAACGCTTTAGGGGGAGCGTGCGTGTGAGGGCGCGGGTTAGTGTTAGCGTACGGGTTAGGATTAGGGGACGGGTGAGGGTCAGGCTTCGGGGAAGGGTTAGGGTTAGGGTTCGGGCTAGGGTTAGGGTTAGGGGACGGGGACGGTTTAGGGTCCAGGTGAGGGTACGGCAACGCTTTAGGGGGAGCGTGCGTGTGAGGGCGCGGGTTAGTGTTAGCGTACAGGTTAGGATTAGGGGACGGGTGAGGGTCAGGCTTCGGGGAAGGGTTAGGGTTAGGGTTCGGGCTAGGGTTAGGGTTAGGGGACGGGGACGGTTTAGGGTCCAGGTGAGGGTACGGCAACGCTTTAGGGGGAGCGTGCGTGTGAGGGCGCGGGTTAGTGTTAGCGTACGGGTTAGGATTATGGGACGGGTGAGGGTCAGGCTTCGGGGAAGGGTTAGGGTTAGGGTTCGGGCTAGGGTTAGGGTTAGGGGACGGGGACGGTTTAGGGTCCAGGTGAGGGTACGGCAACGCTTTAGGGGGAGCGTGCGTTTGAGGGCGCGGGATAGTGTTAGCGTACGGGTTAGGATTAGGGCATGGGTGAGGGTCAGGCTTCGGGGAAGGGTTAGGGTTAGGGTTCGGGCTAGGGTTAGGGTTAGGGGACGGGGACGGTTTAGGGTCCAGGTGAGGGTACGGCAACGCTTTAGGGGGAGCGTGTGTGTGAGGGCGCGGGTTAGTGTTAGCGTACGTGTTAGGATTAGGGCACGGGTGAGGGTCAGGCTTCGGGGAAGGGTTAGGGTTAGGGTTCGGGCTAGGGTTAGGGTTAGGGGACGGGGACGGTTTAGGGTCCAGGTGAGGGTATGGCAACGCTTTAGGGGGAGCGTGCGTTTGAGGGCGCGGGTTAGTGTTAGCGTACGGGTTAGGATTAGGGCACGGGTGAGGGTCAGGCTTCGGGGAAGGGTTAGGGTTAGGGTTCGGGCTAGGGTTAGGGTTAGGGGACGGGGACGGTTTAGGGTCCAGGTGAGGGTACGGCAACGCTTTAGGGGGAGCGTGCGTGTGAGGGCGCGGGTTAGTGTTAGCGTACGTGTTAGGATTAGGGCACGGGTGAGGGTCAGGCTTCGGGGAAGGGTTAGGGTTAGGGTTCGGGCTAGGGTTAGGGTTAGGGGACGGGGACGGTTTAGGGTCCAGGTGAGGGTACGGCAACGCTTTAGGGGGAGCGTGCGTGTGAGGGCGCGGGTTAGTGTTAGCGTACGGGTTAGGATTAGGGCACGGGTGAGGGTCAGGCTTCAGGGAAGGGTTAGGGTTAGGGTTCGGGCTAGGGTTAGGGTTAGGGGACGGGGACGGTTTAGGGTCCAGGTGAGGGTACGGCAACGCTTTAGGGGGAGCGTGCGTGTGAGGGCGCGGGTTAGTGTTAGCGTACGTGTTAGGATTAGGGCACGGGTGAGGGTCAGGCTTCGGGGAAGGGTTAGGGTTAGGGTTCGGGCTAGGGTTAGGGTTAGGGGACGGGGACGGTTTAGGGTCCAGGTGAGGGTACGGCAACGCTTTAGGGGGAGCGTGCGTGTGAGGGCGCGGGTTAGTGTTAGCGTACGGGTTAGGATTAGGGCACGGGTGAGGGTCAGGCTTCGGGGAAGGATTAGGGTTAGGGTTCGGGCTAGGGTTAGGGTTAGGGGACGGGGACGGTTTAGGGTCCAGGTGAGGGTACGGCAACGCTTTAGGGGGAGCGTGCGTGTGAGGGCGCGGGTTAGTGTTAGCGTACGGGTTAGGATTAGGGCACGGGTGAGGGTCAGGCTTCGGGGAAGGGTTAGGGTTAGGGTTCGGGCTAGGGTTAGGGTTAGGGGACGGGGACGGTTTAGGGTCCAGGTGAGGGTACGGCAACGCTTTAGGGGGAGCGTGCGTGTGAGGGCGCGGGTTAGTGTTAGCGTACGTGTTAGGATTAGGGCACGGGTGAGGGTCAGGCATCGGGGAAGGGTTAGGGTTAGGGTTCGGGCTAGGGTTAGGGTTAGGGGACGGGGACGGTTTAGGGTCCAGGTGAGGGTACGGCAACGCTTTAGGGGGAGCGTGCGTGTGAGGGCGCGGGTTAGTTTTCGCGTACGGGTTAGGATGAGGGGACGGGTGAGTGTCAGGCTTCGTGGAAGGGTTAGGGTTAGGGTTCGGGCTAGGGTTAGGGTTAGGGGACGGGGACGGTTTAGGGTCCAGGTGAGGGTACGGCAACGCTTTAGGGGGAGAGTGCGTGTGAGGTCGCGGGTTAGTGTTAGCGTACGGGTTAGGATTAGGGGACGGGTGAGGGTCAGGCTTCGGGGAAGGGTTAGGGTTAGGGTTCGGGCTAGGGTTAGGGTTAGGGGACGGGGACGGTTTAGGGTCCAGGTGAGTGTACGGCAACGCTTTAGGGGGAGCGTGCGTGTGAGGGCGCGGGTTAGTGTTAGCGTACGGGTTAGGATTATGGGACGGGTGAGGGTCAGGCTTCGGGGAAGGGTTAGGGTTAGGGTTCGGGCTAGGGTTAGGGTTAGGGGACGGGGACGGTTTAGGGTCCAGGTGAGGGTACGTCAACGCTTTAGGGGGAGCGTGCGTGTGAGGGCGCGGGTTAGTTTTAGCGTACGAGTTAGGAATAGGGGACGGGTGAGGGTCAGGCTTCGGGGAAGGGTTAGGGTTAGGGTTCGGGCTAGGGTTAGGTTTAGGGCACGGGGACGGTTTAGGGTCCAGGTGAGGGTACGGCAACGCTTTAGGGGGAGCGTGCGTGTGAGGGCGCGGGTTAGTGTTAGCGTATGGGTTAGGATTAGGGCACGGGTGAGGGTCAGGCTTCAGGGTAGGGTTAGGGTTAGGGTTCGGGCTAGGGTTAGGGTTAGGGGACGGGGACGGTTTAGGGTCCAGGTGAGGGTACGGAAACGCTTTAGGGGGAGCGTGCGTGTGAGGGCGCGGGTTAGTGTCAGCGTACGGATTAGGATTGGGGACGGGTGAGGGTCAGGCTTCGGGGAAGGGTTAGGGTTAGGGTTCGGGCTAGGGTTAGGGTTAGGGGACGGGGACGGTTTAGGGTCCAGGTGAGGGTATGGCAACGCTTTAGGGGGAGCGTGCGTGTGAGGGCGCGGGTTAGTGTTCGCGTACGGGTTACGATTAGGGAACGGGTGAGGGTCAGGCTTCGGGGAAGGGTTAGGGTTAGGGTTCGGGCTAGGGTTAGGGTTAGGGGACGGGGACGGTTTAGGGTCCAGGTGAGGGTACGGCAACGCTTTAGGGGGAGCGTGCGTGTGAGGGCGCGGGTTAGTGTTAGCGTACGGGTTAGGATTAGGGCACGGGTGAGGGTCAGGCTTCGGGGAAGGGTTAGGGTTAGGGTTCGGGCTAGGGTTAGGGTTAGGGGACGGGGACGGTTTAGGGTCCAGGTGAGGGTACGGCAACGCTTTAGGGGGAGCGTGCGTGTGAGGGCGCGGGTTAGTGTTAGCGTACGGGTTAGGATTAGGGGATGGGTGAGGGTCAGGCTTCGGGGAAGGGTTAGGGTTAGGGTTCGGGCTAGGGTTAGGGTTAGGGGACGGGGACGGTTTAGGGTCCAGGTGAGGGTACGGCAACGCTTTAGGGGGAGCGTGCGTGTGAGGGCGCGGGTTAGTGTTAGCGTACGGGTTAGGATTAGGGCACGGGTGAGGGTCAGGATTCGGGGAAGGGTTAGGGTTAGGGTTCGGGCTAGGGTTAGGGTTAGGGGACGGGGACGGATTAGTGTCCAGGTGAGGGTACGGCAACGCTTTAGGGGGAGCGTGCGTGTGAGGGCGCGGGTTAGTGTTAGCGTACGGGTTAGGATTAGGGGACGGGTGAGGGTCAGGCTTCGGGGAAGGGTTAGGGTTAGGGTTCGGGCTAGGGTTAGGGTTAGGGGACGGGGACGGTTTAGGGTCCAGGTGAGGGTACGGCAACGATTTAGGGGGAGCCTGCGTGTGAGGGCGCGGGTTAGTGTTAGCGTACGGGTTAGGATTAGGGCACGGGTGAGGGTCAGGCTTCGGGGAAGGTTTAGGGTTAGGGTTCGGGCTAGGGTTAGGGTTAGGGGACGGGGACGGTTTAGGGTACAGGTGAGGGTACGGCAACGCTTTAGGGGGAGCGTGCGTGTGAGGGCGCGGGTTAGTGTTAGCGTACGGGTTAGGATTAGGGGACGGGTGAGGGTCAGGCTTCGGGGAAGGGTTAGGGTTACGGTTCGGGCTAGGGTTAGGGTTAGGGGACGGGGACGGTTTAGGGTGCAGGTGAGGGTACAGCAACGATTTAGGGGGAGCCTGCGTGTGAGGGCGCGGGTTAGTGTTAGCGTACGGGTTAGGATTAGGGCACGGGTGAGGGTCAGGCTTCGGGGAAGGGTTAGGGTTAGGGTTCGGGCTAGGGTTAGGGTTAGGGGACGGGGACGGTTTAGGGTCCAGGTGAGGGTACGGCAACGCTTTAGGGGGAGCGTGCGTGTGAGGGCGCGGGTTAGTGTTAACGTACGGGTTAGGATTAGGGGACGGGTGAGGGTCAGGCTTCGGGGAAGGGTTAGGGTTAGGGTTCGGGCTAGGGTTAGGGTTAGGGGACGGGGACGGTTTAGGGTCCAGGTGAGGGTACGGCAACGATTTAGGGGGAGCCTGCGTGTGAGGGCGCGGGTTAGTGTTAGCGTACGGGTTAGGATTAGGGCACGGGTGAGGGTCAGGCTTCGGGGAATGGTTAGGGTTAGGGTTCGGGCTAGGGTTAGGGTTAGGGGACGGGGACGGTTTAAGGTCCAGGTGAGGGTACGGCAACGCTTTAGGGGGAGCGTGCGTGTGAGGGCGCGGGTTAGTGTTAGCGTACGTGTTAGGATTAGGGCACGGGTGAGGGTCAGGCTTCGGGGAAGGGTTAGGGTTAGGGTTCGGGCTAGGGTTAGGGTTAGGGGACGGGGCCGGTTTAGGGTCCAGGTGAGGGTACGGCAACGCTTTAGGGGGAGTGTGCGTGTGAGGGCGCGGGTTAGTGTTAGCGTACGGGTTAGGATTAGGGCACGGGTGAGGGTCAGGCTTCGGGGAAGGGTTAGGGCTAGGGTTCGGGCTAGGGTTAGGGTTAGGGGACGGGGACGGTTTACGGTCCAGGTGAGGGTACGGCTACGTTTTAGGGGGAGCGTGCGTGTGAGGGCGCGGGTTAGTTTTAGCGTACGGGTTAGGATTAGGGGACGGGTGAGGGTCAGGCTTCGGGGAAGGGTTAGGGTTAGGGTTCGGGCTAGGGTTAGGGTTAGGGGACGGGGACAGTTTAGGGTCCAGGTGAGGGTACGGCAACGCTTTAGGGGGAGCGTGCGTGTGAGGGCGCGGGTTAGAGTTAGCGTACGGGTTAGGATTAGGGGACGGGTGAGGGTCAGGCTTCGGGGAAGTGTTAGGGTTAGGGTTCGGGCTAGGGTTAGGGTTAGGGGACGGGGACGGTTTAGGGTCCAGGTGAGAGTACGGCAACGCTTTAGGGGGAGCGTGCGTGTGAGGGCGCGGGTTAGAGTTAGCGTACGGGTTAGGATTAGGGGACGGGTGAGGGTCAGGCTTCGGGGAAGGGTTAGGGTTAGGGTTCGGGCTAGGGTTAGGGTTAGGGGACGGGGACGGTTTAGGGTCCAGGTGAGGGTACGGCAACGCTTTAGGGGGAGCGTGCGTGTGAGGGCGCGGGTTAGTGTTAGCGTACGGGTTAGGATTAGGGCACGGGTGAGGGTCAGGCTTCGGGGAAGGGTTAGGGTTAGGGTTCGGGCTAGGGTTAGGGTTAGGGGACGGGGACGGTTTAGGGTCCAGGTGAGGGTATGGCAACGCTTTAGGGGGAGCGTGCGTGTTAGGGCGCGGGTTAGAGTTAGCGTACGGGTTAGGATTAGGGGACGGGTGAGGGTCAGGCTTTGGGGAAGGGTTAGGGTTAGGGTTCGGGCTAGGGTTAGGGTTAGGGGACGGGGACGGTTTAGTGTCCAGGTGAGGGTACGGCAACGCTTTAGGGGGAGCGTGCGTGTGAGGGCGCGGGTTAGTGTTAGCGTACGGGTTAGGATTAGGGCACGGGTGAGGGTCAGGCTTCGGGGAAGGGTTAGGGTTAGGGTTCGGGCTAGGGTTAGGGTTAGGGGACGGGGACGGTTTAGGGTCCAGGTGAGGGTACGGCAACGCTTTAGGGGGAGCATGCGTGTGAGGGCGCGGGTTAGTGTTAGCGTACGGGTTAGGATTAGGGGACGGGTGAGGGTCAGGCTTCGGGGAAGGGTTAGGGTTAGGGTTCGGGCTAGGGTTAGGGTTAGGGGACGGGGACGGTTTAGGGTCCAGGTGAGGGTACGGCAACGCTTGAGGGGGAGCGTGCGTGTGAGGGCGCGGGTTAGTTTTCGCGTACGGGTTAGGATTAGGGGACGGGTGAGTGTCAGCCTTCGTGGAAGGGTTAGTGTTAGGGTTCGGGCTAGGGTTAGGGTTAGGGGATGGGGCCGGTTTAGGGTCCAGGTGAGGGTACGGCAACGCTTTAGGGGGAGCGTGCGTGTGAGGTCGCGGGTTAGTGTTAGCGTACGGGTTAGGATTAGGGCACGGGTGAGGGTCAGGCTTCGGGGAAAGGTTAGGGTTAGGGTTCGGGCTAGGGTTAGGGTTAGGGGACGGGGACGGTTTAGGGTCCAGGTGAGGGTACGGCAACGCTTTAGGGGGAGCGTGCGTGTGAGGGCGCGGTTTAGTGTTAGCATACGGGTTAGGATTATGGGATGGGTGAGGGTCAGGCTTCGGGGAAGGGTTAGGGTTAGGGTTCGGGCTAGGGTTAGGGTTAGGGGACGGGGACGGTTTAGGGTCCAGGTGAGGGTACGGCAACGCTTTACGGGGAGCGTGCGTGTGAGGGCGCGGGTTAGTTTTAGCGTACGAGTTAGGAATAGGGGACGGGTGAGGGTCAGGCTTCGGGGAAGGGTTAGGGTTAGGGTTCGGGCTAGGGTTAGGGTTAGGGGACGGGGACGGTTTAGGGTCCAGGTGAGGGTACGGCAACGCTTTAGGGGGAGCGTGCGTGTGAGGGCGCGGGTTAGTGTTAGCGTACGGGTTAGGATTAGGGCACGGGTGAGGATCA
This sequence comes from Stenella coeruleoalba, assembly GCF_951394435.1. Lineage (NCBI taxonomy): Eukaryota > Metazoa > Chordata > Mammalia > Artiodactyla > Delphinidae > Stenella > Stenella coeruleoalba. The sequence goes on from NW_027646203.1 coordinate 41,540, forward strand.
GGCTTCGGGGAAGGGTTAGGGTTAGGGTTCGGGCTAGGGTTAGGGTTAGGGGACGGGGACGGTTTAGGGTCCAGGTGAGGGTACGGAAACGCTTTAGGGGGAGCGTGCGTGTGAGGGCGCGGGTTAGTGTTAGCGTACGGATTAGGATTGGGGACGGGTGAGGGTCAGGCTTCGGGGAAGGGTTAGGGTTAGGGTTCGGGCTAGGGTTAGGGTTAGGGGACGGGGACGGTTTAGGGTCCAGGTGAGGGTACGGTAACGCTTTAGGGGGCGCGTGCGTGTGAGGGCGCGGGTTAGAGTTAGCGTACGGGTTAGGATTAGGGCACGGGTGAGGGTCAGGCTTCGGGGAAGGGTTAGGGTTAGGGTTCGGGCTAGGGTTAGGGTTAGGGGACGGGGACGGTTTAGGGTCCAGGTGAGGGTACGGCAACGCTTTAGGGGGAGCGTGCGTGTGAGGGCGCGGGTTAGTGTTAGCGTACGGGTTAGGATTAGGGGACGGGTGAGGGTCAGGCTTCGGGGAAGGGTTAGGGTTAGGGTTCGGGCTAGGGTTAGGGTTAGGGGACGGGGACGGTTTAGGGTCCAGGTGAGGGTACGGTAACGCTTTAGGGGGCGCGTGCGTGTGAGGGCGCGGGTTAGAGTTAGCGTACGGGTTAGGATTAGGGCACGGGTGAGGGTCAGGCTTCGGGGAAGTGTTAGGGTTAGGGTTCGGGCTAGGGTTAGGGTTAGGGGACGGGGACGGTTTAGGGTCCAGGTGAGGGTACGGCAACGCTTTAGGGGGAGCGTGCGTGTGAGGGCGCGGGTTAGTGTTAGCGTACGGGTTAGGATTAGGGGACGGGTGAGGGTCAGGCTTCGGGGAAGGGTTAGGGTTAGGGTTCGGGCTAGGGTTAGGGTTAGGGGACGGGGACGGTTTAGGGTCCAGGTGAGGGTACGGCAACGCTTTAGGGGGAGCGTGCGTGTGAGAGCGCGGGTTAGTGTTAGCGTACGGGTTAGGATTAGGGCACGGGTGAGGGTCAGGATTCGGGGAAGGGTTAGGGTTAGGGTTCGGGCTAGGGTTAGGATTAGGGGACGGGGACGGTTTAGGGTCCAGGTGAGGGTACGGCAATGCTTTAGGGGGAGCGTGCGTGTGAGGGCGCGGGTTAGTGTTAGCGTACGGGTTAGGATTAGGGCACGGGTGAGGGTCAGGCTTCTAGGAAGGGTTAGGGTTAGGGTTCGGGCTAGGGTTAGGGTTAGGGGACGGGGACGGTTTAGGGTCCAGGTGAGGGTACGGCAACGCTTTAGGGGGAGCGTGCGTGTGAGGGCGCGGGTTAGTGTTAGCGTACGTGTTAGGATTAGGGCACGGGTGAGGGTCAGGCTTCGGGGAAGGGTTAGGGTTAGGGTTCGGGCTAGGGTTAGGGTTAGGGGACGGGGACGGTTTAGGGTCCAGGTGAGGGTACGGCAACGCTTTAGGGGGAGCGTGCGTGTGAGGGCGCGGGTTAGTGTTAGCGTACGGGTTAGGATTAGGGCACGGGTGAGGGTCAGGCTTCGGGGAAGGGTTAGGGTTAGGGTTCGGGCTAGGGTTAGGGTTAGGGGACGGGGACGGTTTAGGGTCCAGGTGAGGGTACGGCAACGCTTTAGGGGGAGCGTGTGTGTGAGGGCGCGGGTTAGTGTTAGCGTACGTGTTAGGATTAGGGCACGGGTGAGGGTCAGGCTTCGGGGAAGGGTTAGGGTTAGGGATCGGGCTAGGGTTAGGGTTAGGGGACGGGGACGGTTTAGGGTCCAGGTGAGGGTACGGCAACGCTTTAGGGGGAGCGTGCGTGGGAGGGCGCGGGTTAGTGTTAGCGTACGGGTTAGGATTAGGGCACGGGTGAGGGTCAGGCTTCGGGGAAGGGTTAGGGCTAGGGTTCGGGCTAGGGTTAGGGTTAGGGGATGGGGACGGTTTAGGGTCCAGGTGAGGGTACGGCAACGCTTTAGGGGGAGCGTGCGTGTGAGGGCGCGGGTTAGTGTTAGTGTACGGGTTAGGATTAGGGGACGGGTGAGGGTCAGGCTTCGGGGAAGGGTTAGGGTTAGGGTTCGGGCTAGGGTTAGGGTTAGGGGACGGGGACGGTTTAGGGTCCAGGTGAGGGTACGGCAACGCTTTAGGGGGAGCGTGCGTGTGAGGGCGCGGGTTAGAGTTAGCGTATGGGTTAGGATTAGGGGACGGGTGAGGGTCAGGCTTCGGGGAAGGGTTAGGGTTAGGGTTCGGGCTAGCGTTAGGGTTAGGGGACGGGGATGGTTTAGGGTCCAGGTGAGGGTACGGCAACGCTTTAGGGGGAGCGTGCGTGTGAGGGCGCGGGTTAGTGTTAGCGTACGGGTTAGGATTAGGGGACGGGTGAGGGTCAGGCTTCGGGGAAGGGTTAGGGTTAGGGTTCGGGCTAGGGTTAGGGTTAGGGGACGGGGACGGTTTAGGGTCCAGGTGAGGGTACGGCAACGCTTTAGGGGGAGCGTGCGTGTGAGGGCGCGGGTTAGTGTTAGCGTACGGGTTAGGATTAGGGGACGGGTGAGGGTCAGGATTCGGGGAAGGGTTAGGGTTAGGGTTCGGGCTAGGGTTAGGGTTAGGGGACGGGGACGGTTTAGTGTCCAGGTGAGGGTACGGCAACGCTTTAGGGGGAGCGTGCGTGTGAGGGCGCGGGTTAGTGTTAGCGTACGGGTTAGGATTAGGGCACGGGTGAGGGTCAGGCTTCGGGGAAGGGTTAGGGTTAGGGTTCGGGCTAGGGTTAGGGTTAGGGGACGGGGACGGTTTAGGGTCCAGGTGAGGGTACGGCAACGCTTTAGGGGGAGCGTGCGTGTGAGGGCGCGGGTTAGTGTTAGCGTACGGGTTAGGATTAGGGGACGGGTGAGGGTCAGGCTTCGGGGAAGGGTTAGGGTTAGGGTTCGGGCTAGGGTTAGGGTTAGGGGACGGGGACGGTTTAGGGTCCAGGTGAGGGTACGGCAACGCTTTAGGGAGAGCATGCGTGTGAGGGCGCGGGTTAGTGTTAGCGTACGGGTTAGGATTAGGGGACGGGTGAGGGTCAGGCTTCGGGGAAGGGTTAGGGTTAGGGTTCGGGCTAGGGTTAGGGTTAGGGGACGGGGACGGTTTAGGGTCCAGGTGAGGGTACGGCAATGCTTTAGGGGGAGCGTGCGTGTGAGGGCGCGGGTTAGTTTTAGCGTACGGGTTAGGATTATGGGACGGGTGAGGGTCAGGCTTCGGGGAAGGGTTAGGGTTAGGGTTCGGGCTAGGGTTAGGGTTAGGGGACGGGGACGGTTTAGGGTCCAGGTGAGGGTACGGCAACGCTTTAGGGGGAGCGTGTGTGTGAGGGCGCGGGTTAGAGTTAGCGTACGGGTTAGGATTAGGGGACGGGTGAGGGTCAGGCTTCGGGGAAGGGTTAGGGTTAGGGTTCGGGCTAGGGTTAGGGTTAGGGGACGGGGACGGTTTAGGGTCCAGGTGAGGGTACGGCAACGCTTTAGGGGGAGCGTGCGTGTGAGGGCGCGGGTTAGAGTTAGCGTACGGGTTAGGATTAGGGGACGGGTGAGGGTCAGGCTTCGGGGAAGGGTTAGGGTTAGGGTTCGGGCTAGGGTTAGGGTTAGGGGACGGGGACGGTTTAGGGTCCAGGTGAGGGTACGGCAACGTTTTAGGGGGAGCGTGCGTGTGAGGGCGCGGGTTAGTGTTAGCGTACGGGTTAGGATTAGGGCACGGGTGAGGGTCAGGCTTCGGGGAAGGGTTAGGGTTAGGGTTCGGGCTAGGGTTAGGGTTAGGGGACGGGGACGGTTTAGGGTCCAGGTGAGGGTACGGCAACGCTTTAGGGGGAGCGTGTGTGTGAGGGCGCGGGTTAGTGTTAGCGTACGTGTTAGGATTAGGGCACGGGTGAGGGTCAGGCTTCGGGGAAGGGTTAGGGTTAGGGATCGGGCTAGGGTTAGGGTTAGGGGACGGGGACGGTTTAGGGTCCAGGTGAGGGTACGGCAACGCTTTAGGGGGAGCGTGCGTGGGAGGGCGCGGGTTAGTGTTAGCGTACGGGTTAGGATTAGGGCACGGGTGAGGGTCAGGCTTCGGGGAAGGGTTAGGGCTAGGGTTCGGGCTAGGGTTAGGGTTAGGGGATGGGGACGGTTTAGGGTCCAGGTGAGGGTACGGCAACTCTTTAGGGGGAGCGTGCGTGTGAGGGCGCGGGTTAGTGTTAGTGTACGGGTTAGGATTAGGGGACGGGTGAGGGTCAGGCTTCGGGGAAGGGTTAGGGTTAGGGTTCGGGCTAGGGTTAGGGTTAGGGGACGGGGACGGTTTAGGGTCCAGGTGAGGGTACGGCAACGCTTTAGGGGGAGCGTGCGTGTGAGGGCGCGGGTTAGAGTTAGCGTATGGGTTAGGATTAGGGGACGGGTGAGGGTCAGGCTTCGGGGAAGGGTTAGGGTTAGGGTTCGGGCTAGGGTTAGGGTTAGGGGACGGGGACGGTTTAGGGTCCAGGTGAGGGTACGGCAACGCTTTAGGGGGAGCGTGTGTGTGAGGGCGCGGGTTAGTGTTAGCGTACGTGTTAGGATTAGGGCACGGGTGAGGGTCAGGCTTCGGGGAAGGGTTAGGGTTAGGGATCGGGCTAGGGTTAGGGTTAGGGGACGGGGACGGTTTAGGGTCCAGGTGAGGGTACGGCAACGCTTTAGGGGGAGCGTGCGTGGGAGGGCGCGGGTTAGTGTTAGCGTACGGGTTAGGATTAGGGCACGGGTGAGGGTCAGGCTTCGGGGAAAGGTTAGGGCTAGGGTTCGGGCTAGGGTTAGGGTTAGGGGATGGGGACGGTTTAGGGTCCAGGTGAGGGTACGGCAACGCTTTAGGGGGAGCGTGCGTGTGAGGGCGCGGGTTAGTGTTAGTGTACGGGTTAGGATTAGGGGACGGGTGAGGGTCAGGCTTCGGGGAAGGGTTAGGGTTAGGGTTCGGGCTAGGGTTAGGGTTAGGGGACGGGGACGGTTTAGGGTCCAGGTGAGGGTACGGCAACGCTTTAGGGGGAGCGTGCGTGTGAGGGCGCGGGTTAGAGTTAGCGTATGGGTTAGGATTAGGGGACGGGTGAGGGTCAGGCTTCGGGGAAGGGTTAGGGTTAGGGTTCGGGCTAGCGTTAGGGTTAGGGGACGGGAATGGTTTAGGGTCCAGGTGAGGGTACGGCAACGCTTTAGGGGGAGCGTGCGTGTGAGGGCGTGGGTTAGTGTTAGCGTACGGGTTAGGATTAGGGGACGGGTGAGGGTCAGGCTTCGGGGAAGGGTTAGGGTTAGGGTTCGGGCTAGGGTTAGGGTTAGGGGACGGGGACGGTTTAGGGTCCAGGTGAGGGTACGGCAACGCTTTAGGGGGAGCGTGCGTGTGAGGGCGCGGGTTAGTGTTAGCGTACGGGTTAGGATTAGGGGACGGGTGAGGGTCAGGATTCGGGGAAGGGTTAGGGTTAGGGTTCGGGCTAGGGTTAGGGTTAGGGGACGGGGACGGTTTAGTGTCCAGGTGAGGGTACGGCAACGCTTTAGGGGGAGCGTGCGTGTGAGGGCGCGGGTTAGTGTTAGCGTACGGGTTAGGATTAGGGCACGGGTGAGGGTCAGGCTTCGGGGAAGGGTTAGGGTTAGGGTTCGGGCTAGGGTTAGGGTTAGGGGACGGGGACGGTTTAGGGTCCAGGTGAGGGTACGGCAACGCTTTAGGGGGAGCGTGCGTGTGAGGGCGCGGGTTAGTGTTAGCGTACGGGTTAGGATTAGGGGACGGGTGAGGGTCAGGCTTCGGGGAAGGGTTAGGGTTAGGGTTCGGGCTAGGGTTAGGGTTAGGGGACGGGGACGGTTTAGGGTCCAGGTGAGGGTACGGCAACGCTTTAGGGGGAGCGTGCGTGTGAGGGCGCGGGTTAGTTTTAGCGTACGGGTTAGGATTATGGGACGGGTGAGGGTCAGGCTTCGGGGAAGGGTTAGGGTTAGGGTTCGGGCTAGGGTTAGGGTTAGGGGACGGGGACGGTTTAGGGTCCAGGTGAGGGTACGGCAACGCTTTAGGGGGAGCGTGCGTGTGAGGGCGCGGGTTAGAGTTAGCGTACGGGTTAGGATTAGGGGACGGGTGAGGGTCAGGCTTCGGGGAAGGGTTAGGGTTAGGGTTCGGGCTAGGGTTAGGGTTAGGGGACGGGGACGGTTTAGGGTCCAGGTGAGGGTACGGCAACGCTTTAGGGGGAGCGTGCGTGTGAGGGCGCGGGTTAGAGTTAGCGTACGGGTTAGGATTAGGGGACGGGTGAGGGTCAGGCTTCGGGGAAGGGTTAGGGTTAGGGTTCGGGCTAGGGTTAGGGTTAGGGGACGGGGACGGTTTAGGGTCCAGGTGAGGGTACGGCAACGCTTTAGGGGGAGCGTGCGTGTGAGGGCGCGGGTTAGTGTTAGCGTACGGGTTAGGATTAGGGCACGGGTGAGGGTCAGGCTTCGGGGAAGGGTTAGGGTTAGGGTTCGGGCTAGGGTTAGGGTTAGGGGACGGGGACGGTTTAGGGTCCAGGTGAGGGTACGGCAACGCTTTAGGGGGAGCGTGCGTGTGAGGGCGAGGGTTAGTGTTAGCGTACGGGTTAGGATTAGGGGACGGGTGAGGGTCAGGCTTCGGGGAACGGTTAGGGTTAGGGTTCGGGCTAGGTTTAGGGTTAGGGGACGGGGACGGTTTAGGGTCCAGGTGAGGGTACGGTAACGCTTTAGGGGGAGCGTGCGTGTGAGGGCGCGGGTTAGTGTTAGCGTACGGGTTAGGATTAGGGGACGGGTGAGGGTCAGGCTTCGGGGAAGGGTTAGGGTTAGGGTTCGGGCTAGGGTTAGGGTTAGGGTTAGGGGACGGTTTAGGTTCCAGGTGAGGGTACAGCAACGATTTAGGGGGAGCCTGTGTGTGAGGGCGCGGGTTAGTGTTAGCGTACGGGTTAGGATTAGGGCAAGGGTGAGGGTCAGGCTTCGGGGAAGGGTTAGGGTTAGGGTTCGGGCTAGGGTTAGGGTTAGGGGACGGGGACGGTTTAGGGTCCAGGTGAGGGTACGGCAACGCTTTAGGGGGAGCGTGTGTGTGAGGGCGCGGGTTAGTGTTAGCGTACGTGTTAGGATTAGGGCACGGGTGAGGGTCAGGCTTCGGGGAAGGGTTAGGGTTAGGGTTCGGGCTAGGGTTAGGGTTAGGGGACGGGGACGGTTTAGGGTCCAGGTGAGGGTACGGCAACGCTTTAGGGGGAGCGTGCGTGTGAGGGCGCGGGTTAGTGTTAGCGTACGGGTTAGGATTAGGGGACGGGTGAGGGTCAGGCTTCGGGGAAGGGTTAGGGTTAGGGTTCGGGCTAGGGTTAGGGTTAGGGGACGGGGACGGTTTAGGGTCCAGGTGAGGGTACGGCAACGCTTTAGGGGGAGCGTGCGTGTGAGGACGCGGGTTAGAGTTAGCGTACGGGTTAGGATTAGGGGACGGGTGAGGGTCAGGCTTCGGGGAAGGGTTAGGGTTAGGGTTCGGGCTAGGGTTAGGGTTAGGGGACGGGGACGGTTTAGTGTCCAGCTGAGGGTACAGCAACGCTTTAGGGGGAGCGTGCGTGTGAGGGCGCGGGTTAGCGTTAGCGTACGGGTTAGGATTAGGGCACGGGTGAGGGTCAGGCTTCGGGGAAGGGTTAGGGTTAGGGTTCGGGCTAGGGTTAGGGTTAGGGGACGGGGACGGTTTAGGGTCCAGGTGAGGGTACGGCAACGCTTTAGGGGGAGCGTGCGTGTGAGGGCGCGGGTTAGTGTTAGCGTACGGGTTAGGATTAGGGGACGGGTGAGGGTCAGGCTTCGGGGAAGGGTTAGGGTTAGGGTTCGGGCTAGGGTTAGGGTTAGGGGACGGGGACGGTTTAGGGTCCAGGTGAGGGTACGGCAATTCTTTAGGGGGAGCGTGCGTGTGAGGGCGCGGGTTAGTGTTAGCGTACGGGTTAGGATTAGGGCACGGGTGAGGGTCAGGCTTCGGGGAAGGGTTAGGGTTAGGGTTCGGGCTAGGGTTAGGGTTAGTGGACGGGGACGGTTTAGGGTCCAGGTGAGGGTACGGCAACGCTTTAGGGGGAGCCTGCGTGTGAGGGCGCGGGTTAGTGTTAGCGTACGGGTTAGGATTAGGGCACGGGTGAGGGTCAGGCTTCGGGGAAGGGTTAGGGTTAGGGTTCGGGCTAGGGTTAGGGTTACGGGACGGGGACGGTTTAGGGTCCAGGTGAGGGTACGGCAACGCTTTAGGGGGAGCGTGCGTGTGAGGGCGCGGGTTAGTGTTAGTGTACGGGTTAGGATTAGGGGACGGGTGAGGGTCTGGCTTCGGGGAAGGGTTAGGGTTAGGGTTCGGGCTAGGGTTAGGGTTAGGGGACGGGGACGGTTTAGGGTCCAGGTGAGGGTACGGCAACGCTTTAGGGGGAGCGTGCGTGTGAGGGTGCGGGTTAGTGTTAGCGTACGGGTTAGGATTAGGGGACGGGTGAGGGTCAGGCTTCGGGGAAGGGTTAGGGTTAGGGTTCGGGCTAGGGTTAGGGTTAGGGGACGGGGACGGTTTAGGGTCCAGGTGAGGGTACGGCAACGATTTAGGGGGAGCCTGCGTGTGAGGGCGCGGGTTAGTGTTAGCGTACGGATTAGGATTAGGGCACGGGTGAGGGTCAGGCTTCGGGGAATGGTTAGGGTTAGGGTTCGGGCTAGGGTTAGGGTTAGGGGACGGGGACGGTTTAGGGTCCAGGTGAGGGTACGGCAACGCTTTAGGGGGAGCGTGCGTGTGAGGGCGCGGGTTAGTGTTAGCGTACGTGTTAGGATTAGGGCACGGGTGAGGGTCAGGCTTCGGGGAAGGGTTAGGGTTAGGGATCGGGCTATGGTTAGGGTTAGGGGACGGGGACGGTTTAGGGTCCAGGTGAGGGTACGGCAACGCTTTAGGGGGAGCGTGCGTGGGAGGGCGCGGGTTAGTGTTAGCGTACGGGTTAGGATTAGGGCACGGGTGAGGGTCAGGCTTCGGGGAAGGGTTAGGGCTAGGGTTCGGGCTAGGGTTAGGGTTAGGGGATGGGGACGGTTTAGGGTCCAGGTGAGGGTACGGCAACGCTTTAGGGGGAGCGTGCGTGTGAGGGCGCGGGTTAGTGTTAGCGTACGGGTTAGGATTAGGGGACGGGTGAGGGTCAGGCTTCGGGGAAGGGTTACGGTTAGGGTTCGGGCTAGGGTTAGGGTTAGGGGACGGGGACGGTTTAGGGTCCAGGTGAGGGTACGGCAACGCTTTAGGGGGAGCGTGCGTGTGAGGGCGCGGGTTAGAGTTAGCGTACGGGTTAGGATTAGGGGACGGGTGAGGGTCAGGCTTCGGGGAAGGTTTAGGGTTAGGGTTCGGGCTAGGGTTAGGGTTAGGGGACGGGGACGGTTTAGGGTCCAGGTGAGGGTACGGCAACGCTTTAGGGGGAGCGTGCGTGTGAGGGCGCGGGTTAGTGTTAGCGTACGGGTTAGGATTAGGGGACGGGTGAGGGTCAGGCTTCGGGGAAGGGTTAGGGTTAGGGTTCGGGCTAGGGTTAGGGTTAGGGGACGGGGACGGTTTAGGGTCCAGGTGAGGGTACGGCAACGCTTTAGGGGGAGCGTGCGTGTGAGGGCGCGGGTTAGTGTTAGCGTACGGGTTAGGATTAGGGGACGGGTGAGGGTCAGGATTCGGGGAAGGGTTAGGGTTAGGGTTCGGGCTAGGGTTAGGGTTAGGGGACGGGGACGGTTTAGTGTCCAGGTGAGGGTACGGCAACGCTTTAGGGGGAGCGTGCGTGTGAGGGCGCGGGTTAGTGTTAGCGTACGGGTTAGGATTAGGGGAAGGGTGAGGGTCAGGCTTCGGGGAAGGGTTAGGGTTAGGGTTCGGGCTAGGGTTAGGGTTAGGGGACGGGGACGGTTTAGGGTCCAGGTGAGGGTACGGCAACGCTTTAGGGGGAGCGTGCGTGTGAGGGCGCGGGTTAGTGTTAGCGTACGGGTTAGGATTAGGGGACGGGTGAGGGTCAGGCTTCGGGGAAGGGTTAGGGTTAGGGTTCGGGCTAGGGTTAGGGTTAGGGGACGGGGACGGTTTAGGGTCCAGGTGAGGGTACGGCAACGTTTTAGGGGGAGCGTGCGTGTGAGGGCGCGGGTTAGTGTTAGCGTACGGGTTAGGATTAGGGCACGGGTGAGGGTCAGGCTTCGGGGAAGGGTTAGGGCTAGGGTTCGGGCTAGGGTTAGGGTTAGGGGACGGGGACGGTTTAGGGTCCAGGTGAGGGTACGGCAACGCTTTAGGGGGAGCGTGCGTGTGAGGGCGCGGGTTAGTGTTAGCGTACGGGTTAGGATTAGGGCACGGGTGAGGGTCAGGCTTCGGGGAAGGGTTAGGGTTAGGGTTCGGGCTAGGGTTAGGGTTAGGGGACGGGGACGGTTTAGGGTCCAGGTGAGGGTACGGCAACGCTTTAGGGGGAGCGTGCGTGTGAGGGCGAGGGTTAGTGTTAGCGTACGGGTTAGGATTAGGGGACGGGTGAGGGTCAGACTTCGGGGAAGGGTTAGGGTTAGGGTTCGGGCTAGGGTTAGGGTTAGGGGACGGGGACGGTTTAGGGTCCAGGTGAGGGTACGGTAACGCTTTAGGGGGAGCGTGCGTGTGAGGGTGCGGGTTAGTGTTCGCGTACGGGTTAGGATTAGGGGACGGGTGAGGGTCAGGCTTCGGGGAAGTGTTAGGGTTAGGGTTCGGGCTAGGGTTAGGGTTAGGGTTAGGGGACGGTTTAGGTTCCAGGTGAGGGTACGGCAACGATTTAGGGGGAGCCTGTGTGTGAGGGCGCGGGTTATTGTTAGTGTACGGGTTAGGATTAGGGCACGGGTGAGGGTCAGGCTTCGGGGAAGGGTTAGGGTTAGGGTTCGGGCTAGGGTTAGGGTTAGGGGACGGGGACGGTTTAGGGTCCAGGTGAGGGTACGGCAACGCTTTAGGGGGAGCGTGCGTGTGAGGGCGCGGGTTAGTGTTAGCGTACGTGTTAGGATTAGGGCACGGGTGAGGGTCAGGCTTCGGGGAAGGGTTAGGGTTAGGGTTCGGGCTAGGGTTAGGGTTAGGGGACGGGGACGGTTTAGGGTCCAGGTGAGGGTACGGCAACGCTTTAGGGGGAGCGTGCGTGTGAGGGCGCGGGTTAGTGTTAGCGTACGGGTTAGGATTAGGGCACGGGTGAGGGTCAGGCTTCGGGGAAGGGTTAGGGTTAGGGTTCGGGCTAGGGTTAGGGTTAGGGGACGGGGACGGTTTAGGGTCCAGGTGAGGGTACGGCAACGCTTTAGGGGGAGCGTGCGTGTGAGGGCGCGGGTTAGTGTTAGCGTACGGGTTAGGATTAGGGGACGGGTGAGGGTCAGGCTTCGGGGAAGGGTTAGGGTTAGGGTTCGGGCTAGGGTTAGGGTTAGGGGACGGGGACGGTTTAGGGTCCAGGTGAGGGTACGGCAACGCTTTAGGGGGAGCGTGCGTGTGAGGGCGTGGGTTAGTTTTAGCGTACGAGTTAGGAATAGGGGACGGGTGAGGGTCAGGCTTCGGGGAAGGGTTAGGGTTAGGGTTCGGGCTAGGGTTAGGGTTAGGGGACGGGGACGGTTTAGGGTCCAGGTGAGGGTACGGCAACGCTTTAGGGGGAGCGTGCGTGTGAGGGCGCGGGTTAGTGTTTGCGTACGGGTTAGGATTAGGGCACGGGTGAGGGTCAGGCTTCGGGGAAGGGTTAGGGTTAGGGTTCGGGCTAGGGTTAGGGTTAGGGGACGGACACGGTTTAGGGTCCCGGTGGGGGTACGGCAACGCTTTAGAGGGAGCGTGCGTGTGAGGGCGCGGGTTAGTGTTAGCGTATGGGTTAGGATTAGGGCACGGGTGAGGGTCAGGCTTCGAGGATGGGTTAGGGTTAGGGTTCGGGCTAGGGTTAGGGTTAGGGGACGGGGATGGTTTAGGGTCCAGGTGAGGGTACGGAAACGCTTTAGGGGGAGCGTGCGTGTGAGGGCGCGGGTTAGTGTTAGCGTACGGGGTAGGATTAGGTGACGAGTGAGGGTCAGGCTTCGGGGAAGGGTTAGGGTTAGGGTTCGGGCTAGGGTTAGGGTTAGGGGATGGGGAAGGTTTAGGGTCCAGGTGAGGGTACGGCAACGCTTTAGGTGGAGCGTGCGTTTGAGGGCGCGGGTTAGTGTTAGCCTACGGGTTAGGATTAGGGGACGGGTGAGGGTCAGGCTTCGGGGAAGGGTTAGGGTTAGGGTTAGGGTTAGGGGATGGGGACGGTTTAGGGTCCAGGTGAGGGTACGGCAACGCTTTAGGGGGAGCGTGCATGTGAGGGCGCGGGTTAGTGTTAGCGTACGGGTTAGGATTAGGGGACGGGTGAGGGTCAGGCTTCGGGGAAGTGTTAGGGTTAGGGTTCGGGCTAGGGTTAGGGTTAGGGGACGGGGACGGTTTAGGGTCCAGGTGAGTGTACGGCAACGCTTTAGTGGGAGCGTGCGTGTGAGGGCTCGGGTTAGTGTTAGCGTACGGGGTAGGATTAGGTGACGAGTGAGGGTCAGGCTTCGGGGAAGGGTTAGGGTTAGGGTTCGGGCTAGGGTTAGGGTTAGGGGACGGGGACGGTTTAGGGTCCAGGTGAGGGTACGGCAACGCTTTAGGGGGAGCGTGCGTGTGAGGGCGCTGGTTAGTGTTAGCGTACGGGGTAGGATTAGGGGACGGGTGAGGGTCAGGCTTCGGGGAAAGGTTAGGGTTAGTGTTCGGGCTAGGGTTAGGGCTAGGGGACGGGGACGGTTTAGGGTCCAGGTGAGGGTACGGCAACGCTTTAGGGGGAGCGTGCGTGTGAGGGCACGGGTTAGTGTTAGCGTAGGGTTTAGATTAGGGCACGGGTGAGGGTCAGGCTTCGGGGAAGGGTTAGGGTTAGGCTTCGGGCTAGGGTTAGGGTTAGGGGATGGGGACGGTTTAGGGTCCAGGTGAGGGTACGGCAACGCTTTAGGGGGAGCGTGCGTGTGAGGGCGCGGGTTAGTGTTTGCGTACGGGTTAGGATTAGGGCACGGGTGAGGGTCAGGCTTCGCGGAAGGGTTAGGGTTAGGGTTCGGGCTAGGGTTAGGGTTAGGGGACGGGGACGGTTTAGGGTCCAGGTGAGGGTTCGGCAACGCTTTAGGGGGAGCCTGCGTGTGAGGACGCGGGTTAGTGTTAGCGTACGGGTTAGGATTAGGGGACAGGTGAGGGTCAGGCTTTGGGGAAGGGTTAGGTTTAGGGTTCGGGCTAGGCATAGGGTTAGGGGACGGGGACGGTTTAGGGTCCAGGTGAGGGTACGGCAACGCTTTAGGGGGAGCGTGCGTGTGAGCACGCGGGTTAGTGTAGCGTAGCGGTTAGGATTAGAGGACGGGTGAGGGTCAGGCTTCGGGGAAGGGTTAGGGTTAGGGTTCGGGCTAGGGTTAGGGTTAGGGGACGGGGACGGTTTAGGGTCCTGGTGAGGGTACAGAAACGCTTTAGGGGGAGCGTGCGTGTCAGGGCGCGGGTTAGTGTCAGCGTACGGGTTAGGATTAGGGTATGGGCGAGTGTCAGGCTTCGGGGAAGGGTTAGGGTTAGGGTTCGGGCTAGGGTTAGGGTTAGGGGACGGGGACGGTTTAGGGTCCAGGTGAGGGTACGGCAACGCTTTAGGGGGAGCGTGCGTGTGAGGGCGCGGGTTAGTGTTAGCGTACGGGTTAGGATTAGGGAACGGGTGAGGGTCAGGCTTCGGGGAAGGGTTAGGGTTAGGGTTCGGGCTAGGGTTAGGGTTAGGGGACGGGGACGGTTTAGGGTCCAGGTGAGGGTACGGCAACGCTTTAGGGGGAGCGTGCGTGTGAGGGCGCGGGTTAGTGTTAGCGTACGGGTTAGGATTAGGGGACGGGTGAGGGTCAGGCTTCGGGGAAGGGTTAGGGTTAGGGTTCGGGCTAGGGTTAGGGTTAGGGGACGGGGACGGTTTAGGGTCCAGGTGAGGGTACGGCAACGCTTTAGGGGGAGCGTGCGTGTGAGGGCGCGGGTTAGTGTTAGTGTACGGGTTAGGATTAGGGCACGGGTGAGGGTCAGGCTTCGGGGAAGGGTTAGGGTTAGGGTTCGGGCTAGGGTTAGGGTTAGGGGACGGGGACGGTTTAGGGTCCAGGTGAGGGTACGGCAACGCTTTAGGGGGAGCGTGCGTGTGAGGGCGAGGGTTAGTGTTAGCGTACGGGTTAGGATTAAGGGACGGGTGACGGTCAGGCTTCGGGGAAGGGTTAGGGTTAGGGTTCGGGCTAGGGTTAGGGTTAGGGGACGGGGACGGTTTAGGGTTCAGGTGAGGGTACGGTAACGCTTTATGGGGAGCGTGCGTGTGAGGGCGCGGGTTAGTGTTAGCGTACGGGTTAGGATTAGGGGACGGGTGAGGGTCAGGCTTCGGGGAAGGGTTAGGGTTAGGGTTCGGGCTAGGGTTAGGGTTAGGGTTAGGGGACGGTTTAGGTTCCAGGTGAGGGTACGGCAACGATTTAGGGGGAGCGTGTGTGTGAGGGCGCGGGTTAGTGTTAGCGTACGGGTTAGGATTAGGGCACGGGTGAGGGTCAGGCTTCGGGGAAGGGTTAGGGTTAGGGTTCGGGCTAGGGTTAGGGTTAGGGGACGGGGACGGTTTAGGGTCCAGGTGAGCGTACGGCAACGCATTAGGGGGAGCGTGCGTGTGAGGGCGCGGGTTAGTGTTAGCGTACGGGTTAGGATTAGGGCACGGGTGAGGGTCAGGCTTCGGGGAAGGGTTAGGGTTAGGGTTCGGGCTAGGGTTAGGGTTAGGGGACGGTTTCGGTTCCAGGTGAGGGTACGGCAACGATTTAGGGGGAGCCTGTGTGTGAGGGCGCGGGTTAGTGTTAGCGTACGGGTTAGGATTAGGGCACGGGTGAGGGTCAGGCTTCGGGGAAGGGTTAGGGTTAGGGTTCGGGCTAGGGTTAGGGTTAGGGGACGGGGACGGTTTAGGGTCCAGGTGAGGGTACGGCAACGCTTTAGGGGGAGCGTGCGTGTGAGGGCGCGGGTTAGTGTTAGCGTACGTGTTACGATTAGGGGACGGGTGAGGGTCAGGCTTCGGGGAAGGGTTAGGGTTAGGGTTCGGGCTAGGGTTAGGGTTAGGGGACGGGGACGGTTTAGGGTCCAGGTGAGGGTACGGCAACGCTTTAGGGGGAGCGTGCGTGTGAGGGCGCGGGTTAGTGTTAGCGTACGGGTTAGGATTAGGGGACGGGTGAGGGTCAGGCTTCGGGGAAGGGTTAGGGTTAGGGTTCGGGCTAGGGTTAGGGTTAGGGGACGGGGACGGTTTAGGGTCCAGGTGAGGGTACGGCAACGATTTAGGGGGAGCCTGCGTGTGAGGGCGCGGGTTAGTGTTAGCGTAGGGGTTAGGATTAGGGGACGGGTGAGGGTCAGGCTTCGGGGAAGGGTTAGGGTTAGGGTTCGGGCTAGGGTTAGGGTTAGGGGACGGGGACGGTTTAGGGTCCAGGTGAGGGTACGGCAACGCTTTAGGGGGAGCGTGCGTGTGAGGGCGCGGGTTAGTGTTAGCGTACGTGTTAGGATTAGGGCACGGGTGAGGGTCAGGCTTCGGGGAAGGGGTAGGGTTAGGCTTCGGGCTAGGGTTAGGGTTAGGGGACGGGGACGGTTTAGGGTCCAGGTGAGGGTACAGCAACGCTTTAGGGGGAGCGTGCGTGTGAGGGCGCGGGTTAGTGTTAGCGTACGGGTTAGGATTAGGGCACGGGTGAGGGTCAGGCTTCGGGGAAGGGTTAGGGTTAGGGTTCGGGCTAGGGTTAGGGTTAGGGGACGGGGACGGTTTAGGGTCCAGGTGAGGGTACGGCAACGCTTTAGGGGGAGCGTGCGTGTGAGGGCGATGGTTAGTGTTAGCGTACGGGTTAGGATTAGGGGACGGGTGAGGGTCAGGCTTCGGGGAAGGGTTAGGGTTAGGGTTCGGGCTAGGGTTAGGGTTAGGGGACGGGGACCGTTTAGGGTCCAGGTGAGGGTACGGTAACGCTTTAGGGGGAGCGTGCGTGTGAGGGCGCGGGTTAGTGTTAGCGTACGGGTTAGGATTAGGGGACGGGTGAGGGTCAGGCTTCGGGGAAGGGTTAGGGTTAGGGTTCGGGCTAGGGTTAGGGTTAGGGTTAGGGGACGGTTTAGGTTCCAGGTGAGGGTACGGCAACGATTTAGGGGGAGCCTGTGTGTGAGGGCGCGGGTTAGTGTTAGTGTACGGGTTAGGATTAGGGCACGGGTGAGGGTCAGGCTTCGGGGAAGGGTTAGGGTTAGGGTTCGGGCTAGGGTTAGGGTTAAGGGACGGGGACGGTTTAGGGTCCAGGTGAGGGTACGGCAACGCTTTAGGGGGAGCGTGCGTGTGAGGGCGCGGGTTAGTGTTAGCGTACGTGTTAGGATTAGGGCACGGGTGAGGGTCAGGCTTCGGGGAAGGGTTAGGGTTAGGGTTCGGGCTAAGGTTAGGGTTAGGGGACGGGGACGGTTTAGGGTCCAGGTGAGGGAACGGCAACGCTTTAGGGGGAGCGTGCGTGTGAGGGCACGGGTTAGTGTTAGCGTACGGTTTAGGATTAGGGCACGGGTGAGGGTCAGGCTTCGGGGAAGGGTTAGGGTTAGGGTTCGGGCTAGGGTTAGGGTTAGGGGACGGGGACGGTTTAGGGTCCAGGTGAGGGTACGGCAACGATTTAGGGGGAGCCTGCGTGTGAGGGCGCGGGTTAGTGTTAGCGTACGGGTTAGGATTAGGGCACGGGTGAGGGTCAGGCTTCGGGGAAGGGTTAGGGTTAGGGTTCGGGCTAGGGTTAGGGTTAGGGGACGGGGACGGTTTAGGGTCCAGGTGAGGGTACGGCAACGCTTTAGGGGGAGCGTGCGTGTGAGGGCGCGGGTTAGTGTTAGCGTACGGGTTAGGATTAGGGGACGGGTGAGGGTCAGGCTTCGGGGAAGGGTTAGGGTTAGGGTTCGGGCTAGGGTTAGGGTTAGGGGACGGGGACGGTTTAGGGTCCAGGTGAGGGTACGGCAACGCTTTAGGGGGAGCGTGCGTGTGAGGGCGCGGGTTAGTGTTAGCGTACGGGTTAGGATTAGGGCACGGGTGAGGGTCAGGCTTCGGGGAAGGGTTAGGGTTAGGGTTCGGGCTAGGGTTAGGGTTAGGGGACGGGGACGGTTTAGGGTCCAGGTGAGGGTACGGCAACGCTTTAGGGGGAGCGTGCGTGTGAGGGCGCGGGTTAGTGTTAGCGTACGGGTTAGGATTAGGGGACGGGTGAGGGTCAGGCTTCGGGGAAGGGTTAGGGTTAGGGTTCGGGCTAGGGTTAGGGTTAGGGGACGGGGACGGTTTAGGGTCCAGGTGAGGGTACGGCAACGCTTTAGGGGGAGCGTGCGTGTGAGGGCGCGGGTTAGTGTTAGCGTACGGGTTAAGATTATGGGACGGGTGAGGGTCAGGCTTCGGGGAAGGGTTAGGGTTAGGGTTCGGGCTAGGGTTAGGGTTAGGGGACGGGGACGGTTTAGGCTCCAGGTGAGGGTACGGCAACGCTTTAGGGGGAGTGTGCGTGTGAGGGCGCGGGTTAGTGTTAGTGTACGGATTAGGATTAGGGGACGGGTGAGGGTCAGGCTTCGGGGAAGGGTTAGGGTTAGGGTTCGGGCTAGGGTTAGGGTTAGGGGACGGGGACGGTTTAGGGTCCAGGTGAGGGTACGGCAACGCTTTAGGGGGAGCGTGCGTGTGAGGGCGCGGGTTAGTGTTAGCGTACGGGTTAGAATTAGGGCACGCGTGAGGGTCAGGCTTCAGGGAAGGGTTAGGGTTAGGGTTCGGGCTAGGGTTAGGGTTAGGGGACGGGGACAGTTTAGGGTCCAGGTGAGGGTACAGCAACGCTTTAGGGGGAGCGTGCGTGTGAGGGCGCGGGTTAGTGTTAGCGTACGGGTTAGGATTAGGGGACGGGTGAGGGTCAGGCTTCGGGGAAGGGTTAGGGTTAGGGTTCGGGCTAGGGTTAGGGTTAGGGGACGGGGACGGTTTAGGGTCCAGGTGAGGGTACGGCAACGCTTTAGGGGGAGCGTGCGTGTGAGGGCGCGGGTTAGTGTTAGCGTACAGGTTAGGATTAGGGGACGGGTGAGGGTCAGGCTTCGGGGAAGGGTTAGGGTTAGGCTTCGGGCTAGGGTTAGGGTTAGGGGACGGGGACGGTTTAGGGTCCAGGTGAGGGTACGGCAACGCTTTAGGGGGAGCGTGCGTGTGAGGGCGCGGGTTAGTGTTAGCGTACGGGTTAGGATTATGGGACGGGTGAGGGTCAGGCTTCGGGGAAGGGTTAGGGTTAGGGTTCGGGCTAGGGTTAGGGTTAGGGGACGGGGACGGTTTAGGGTCCAGGTGAGGGTACGGCAACGCTTTAGGGGGAGCGTGCGTGTGAGGGCGCGGGTTAGTGTTCGCGTACGGGTTACGATAAGGGGACGGGTGAGGGTCAGGCTTCGGGGAAGGGTTAGGGTTAGGGTTCGGGCTAGGGTTAGGGTTAGGGGACGGGGACGGTTTAGGGTCCAGGTGAGGGTACGGCAACGCTTTAGGGGGAGCGTGCGTGTGAGGGCGTGGGTTAGTGTTAGCGTACGGGTTAGGATTAGGGCACGGGTGAGGGTCAGGCTTCGGGGAAGGGTTAGGGTTAGGGTTCGGGCTAGGGTTAGGGTTAGGGGACGGGGACGGTTTAGGGTCCAGGTGAGGGTACGGCAACGCTTTAGGGGGAGCGTGCGTGTGAGGGCGCGGGTTAGTGTTAGCGTACAGGTTAGGATTAGGGGACGGGTGAGGGTCAGGCTTCGGGGAAGGGTTAGGGTTAGGCTTCGGGCTAGGGTTAGGGTGAGGGGACGGGGACGGTTTAGGTTCCAGGTGAGGGTACGGCAACGCTTTAGGGGGAGCGTGCGTGTGAGGGCGCGGGTTAGTGTTAGCGTACGGGTTAGGATTATGGGACGGGTGAGGGTCAGGCTTCGGGGAAGGGTTAGGGTTAGGGTTCGGGCTAGGGTTAGGGTTAGGGGACGGGAACGGTTTAGGGTCCAGGTGAGGGTACGGCAACGCTTTAGGGGGAGCGTGCGTGTGAGGGCGTGGGTTAGTATTAGCGTATGAGTTAGGATTAGGGGACGGGTGAGGGTCAGGCTTCGGGGAAGGGTTAGGGTTAGGGTTCGGGCTAGGGTTAGGGTTAGGGGACGGGGACGGTTTAGGGTCCAGGTGAGGGTACGGCAACGCTTTAGGGGGAGCGTGCGTGTGAGGGCGCAGGTTAGTGTTAGCGTACGGATTAGGATTAGGGGACGGGTGAGGGTCAGGATTCGGGGAAGGGTTAGGGTTAGGGTTCGGGCTACGGTTAGGGTTAGGGGACGGGGACGGTTTAGGGTCCAGGTGAGGGTACGGCAACGCTTTAGGGGGAGCGTGCGTGTGAGGGCGCGGGTTAGTGTTAGCGTACGGGTTAGGATTATGGGACGGGTGAGGGTCAGGCTTCGGGGAAGGGTTAGGGTTAGGGTTCGGGCTAGGGTTAGGGTTAGGGGACGGGGACGGTTTAGGGTCCAGGTGAGGGTACGGCAACGCTTTAGGGGGAGCGTGCGTGTGAGGGCGCGGGTTAGTGTTAGCGTACGGGTTAGGATTAGGGCACGCGTGAGGGTCAGGCTTCGGGGAAGGGTTAGGGTTAGGGTTCGGGCTAGGGTTAGGGTTAGGGGACGGGGACAGTTTAGGGTCCAGGTGAGGGTACGGCAACGCTTTAGGGGGAGCGTGCGTGTGAGGGCGCGGGTTAGTGTTAGCGTACGGGTTAGGATTAGGGGACGGGTGAGGGTCAGGCTTCGGGGAAGGGTTAGGGTTAGGGTTCGGGCTAGGGTTAGGGTTAGGGGACGGGGACGGTTTAGGGTCCAGGTGAGGGTACGGCAACGCTTTAGGGGGAGCGTGCGTGTGAGGGCGCGGGTTAGTGTTAGCGTACAGGTTAGGATTAGGGGACGGGTGAGGGTCAGGCTTCGGGGAAGGGTTAGTGTTAGGCTTCGGGCTAGGGTTAGTGTTAGGGGACGGGGACGGTTTAGGGTCCAGGTGAGGGTACGGCAACGCTTTAGGGGGAGCGTGCGTGTGAGGGCGCGGGTTAGTGTTAGCGTACGGGTTAGGATTATGGGACGGGTGAGGGTCAGGCTTCGGGGAAGGTTTAGGGTTAGGGTTCGGGATAGAGTTAGGGTTAGGGGACGCGGACGGTTTATGGTCCAGGTGAGGGTACGGCAACGCTTTAGGGGGAGCGTGCGTGTGAGGGCGTGGGTTAGTTTTAGCGTACGAGTTAGGATTAGGGGACGGGTGAGGGTCAGGCTTCGGGGAAGGGTTAGGGTTAGGGTTCGGGCTAGGGTTAGGGTTAGGGGACGGGGACGGTTTAGGGTCCAGGTGAGGGTACGGCAACGCTTTAGGGGGAGCGTGCGTGTGAGGGCGCGGGTTAGTGTTAGCGTACGGATTAGGATTAGGGGACGGGTGAGGGTCATGTTTCGGGGAAGGGTTAGGGTTAGGGTTCGGGCTAGGGTTAGGGTTAGGGGACGGGGACGGTTAGGGTCCAGGTGAGTGTACGGCAGCGCTTTAGGGGGAGCGTGTGTGTGAGGGCGTGGGTTAGTGTTAGCGTACGGGTTAGGATTAGGGCACGGGTGAGGGTCAGGCTTCGGGGAAGGGTTAGGGTTAGGGTTCGGGCTAGGGTTAGGGTTAGGGGACGGGGATGGTTTAGGGTCCAGGTGAGGGTACGGCAACGCTTTAGGGGGAGCGTGCGTGTGAGGGCGCGGGTTAGTGTTAGCGTACGGGTTAGGATTAGGGCACGGGTGAGGGTCAGGCTTCGGGGAAGGGTTAGGGTTAGGGTTCGGGCTAGGGTTAGGGTTAGGGGACGGGGACGGTTTAGGGTCCAGGTGAGGGTACGGCAACGCTTTAGGGGAAGCGTGCGTGTGAGGGCGCGGGTTAGTGTTAGCGTACGTGTTACGATTAGGGGACGGGTGAGGGTCAGGCTTCGGCGAAGTGTTAGGTTTAGGGTTCGGGCTAGGGTTAGGGTTAGGGGACGGGGATGGTTTAGGGTCCAGGTGAGGGTACGGCAACGCTTTAGGGGGAGCGTGCGTGTGAGGGCGCAGGTTAGTGTTAGCGTACGGGTTAGGATTAGGGCACGGGTGAGGGTCAGGCTTCGGGGAAGGGTTAGGGTTAGGGTTCGGGCTAGGGTTAGGGTTAGGGGACGGGGACGGTTTAGGGTCCAGGTGAGGGTACGGCAACGCTTTAGGGGGAGCGTGCGTGTGAGGGCGCGGGTTAGTGTTAGCGTACGGGTTAGGATTAGGGCACGCGTGAGGGTCAGGCTTCGGGGAAGGGTTAGGGTTAGGGTTCGGGCTAGGGTTAGGGTTAGGGGACGGGGACGGTTTAGGGTCCAGGTGAGGGTACGGCAACGCTTTAGGGGGAGCGTGCGTGTGAGGGCTCGGGTTAGTGTTACCGTACAGGTTAGGATTAGGGGACGGGTGAGGGTCAGGCTTCGGGGAAGGGTTAGGGTTAGGCTTCGGGCTAGGGTTAGGGTTAGGGGACGGGGACGGTTTAGGGTCCAGGTGAGGGTACGGCAACTCTTTAGGGGTAGCGTGCGTGGGAGGGCGCGGGTTAGTGTTAGCGTACGGGTTAGGATTATGGGACGGGTGAGGGTCAGGCTTCGGGGAAGGGTTAGGGTTAGGGTTCGGGCTAGGGTTAGGGTTACGGGACGGGGACGGTTTAGGGTCCAGGTGAGGGTACGGCAACGCTTTAGGGGGAGCGTGCGTGTGAGGGCGTGGGTTAGTTTTAGCGTACGAGTTAGGATTAGGGGACGGGTGAGGGTCAGGCTTCGGGGAAGGGTTAGGGTTAGGGTTCGGGCTAGGGTTAAGGTTAGGGGACGGGGACGGTTTAGGGTCCAGGTGAGGGTACGGCAATGCTTTAGGCGGAGCGTGCGTGTGAGGGCGCGGGTTAGTGTTAGCGTACGGGTTAGGATTAGGGGACGGGTGAGGGTCAGGCTTCGGGGAAGGGTTAGGGTTAGGCTTCGGGCTAGGGTTAGGGTTAGGGGACGCGGACGGTTTAGGGTCCAGGTGAGGGTACGGCAACGCTTTAGGGGGAGCGTGCGTGTGAGGGCGCGGGTTAGTGTTCGCGTACGGGTTACGATAAGGGGACGGGTGAGGGTCAGGCTTCGGGGAAGTGTTAGGGTTAGGGTTCGGGCTAGGGTTAGGGTTAGGGGATGGGGACGGTTTAGGGTCCAGGTGAGGGTACGGCAACGCTTTAGGGGGAGCGTGCGTGTGAGGGCGCGGGTTAGAGTTAGCGTACGGGTTAGGATTAGGGGACGGGTGAGGGTCAGGCTTCGGGGAAGGGTTAGGGTTAGGGTTCGGGCTAGGGTTAGGGTTAGGGGACGGGGACGGTTTAGGGTCCAGGTGAGGGTACGGCAACGCTTTAGGGGGAGCGTGCGTGTGAGGGCGCGGGTTAGTGTTAGCGTACGGGTTAGGATTATGGGACGGGTGAGGGTCAGGCTTCGGGGAAGGGTTAGGGTTAGGGTTCGGGCCAGGGTTAGGGTTAGGGGACGGGGACGGTTTAGGGTCCAGGTGAGGGTACGGCAACGCTTTAGGTGGAGCGTGCGTGTGAGGGCGTGGGTTAGTGTTAGCGTACGGGTTAGGATTAGGGCACGGGTGAGGGTCAGGCTTCGGGGAAGGGTTAGGGTTAGGGTTCGGGCTAGGGTTAGGGTTAGGGGACGGGGACGGTTTAGGGTCCAGGTGAGGGTACGGCAACGCTTTAGGGGGAGCGTGCGTGTGAGGGCGTGGGTTAGTGTTAGCGTACGGGTTAGGATTAGGGCACGCGTGAGGGTCAGGCTTCGGGGAAGGGTTAGGGTTAGGGTTCGGGCTAGGGTTAGGGTTAGGGGACGGGGACGGTTTAGGGTCCAGGTGAGGGTACGGCAACGCTTTAGGGAGAGCGTGCGTGTGAGGGCGCGGGTTAGTGTTAGCGTACGGGTTAGGATTAGGGGACGGGTGAGGGTCAGGCTTCGGGGAAGGGTTAGGGTTAGGGTTCGGGCTAGGGTTAGGGTTAGGGGACGGGGACGGTTTAGGGTCCAGGTGAGGGTACGGCAACGCTTTAGGGGGAGCGTGCGTGTGAGGGCGCGGGTTAGTGTTAGCGTACAGTTTAGGATTAGGGGACGGGTGAGGGTCAGGCTTCGGGGAAGGGTTAGGGTTAGGGTTCGGGCTAGGGTTAGGGTTAGGGGACGGGGACGGTTTAGGGTCCAGGTGAGGGTACGGCAACGCTTTAGGGGGAGCGTGCGTGTGAGGGCGCGGGTTAGTGTTAGCGTACGGGTTAGGATTATGGGACGGGTGAGGGTCAGGCTTCGGGGAAGGGTTAGGGTTAGGGTTCAGGCTAGGGTTAGGGTTAGGGGACGGGGACGGTTTTGGGTCCAGGTGAGGGTACGGCAACGCTTTAGGGGGAGCGTGCGTTTGAGGGCACGGGTTAGTGTTAGCGTACGGGTTAGGATTAGGGCACGGGTGAGGGTCAGGCTTCGGGGAAGGGTTAGGGTTAGGGTTCGGGCTAGGGTTAGGGTTAGGGGACGGGGACGGTTTAGGGTCCAGGTGAGGGTACGGCAACGCTTTAGGGGGAGCGTGTGTGTGAGGGCGCGGGTTAGTGTTAGCGTACGTGTTAGGATTAGGGCACGGGTGAGGGTCAGGCTTCGGGGAAGGGTTAGGGTTAGGGTTCGGGCTAGGGTTAGGGTTAGGGGACGGGGACGGTTTAGGGTCCAGGTGAGGGTACGGCAACGCTTTAGGGGGAGCGTGCGTGTGAGGGCGCGGGTTACTGTTAGCGTACGGGTTAGGATTAGGGCACGGGTGAGGGTCAGGCTTCGGGGAAGGGTTAGGGTTAGGGTTCGGGCTAGGGTTAGGGTTAGGGGACGGGGACGGTTTAGGGTCCAGGTGAGGGTACGGCAACGCTTTAGGGGGAGCGTGCGTGTGAGGGCGCGGGTTAGTGTTAGCGTACGTGTTAGGATTAGGGCACGGGTGAGGGTCAGGCTTCGGGGAAGGGTTAGGGTTAGGGTTCGGGCTAGGGTTAGGGTTAGGGGACGGGGACGGTTTAGGGTCCAGGTGAGGGTACGGCAACGCTTTAGGGGGAGCGTGCGTGTGAGGGCGCGGGTTAGTGTTAGCGTACGTGTTAGGATTAGGGCACGGGTGAGGGTCAGGCATCGGGGAAGGGTTAGGGTTAGGGTTCGGGCTAGGGTTAGGGTTAGGGGACGGGGACGGTTTAGGGTCCAGGTGAGGGTACGGCAACGCTTTAGGGGGAGCGTGCGTGTGAGGGCGCGGGTTAGTTTTCGCGTACGGGTTAGGATTAGGGGACGGGTGAGTGTCAGGCTTCGTGGAAGGGTTAGGGTTAGGGTTCGGGCTAGGGTTAGGGTTAGGGGACGGGGACGGTTTAGGGTCCAGGTGAGGGTACAGCAACGCTTTAGGGGGAGAGTGCGTGTGAGGTCGCGGGTTAGTGTTAGCGTACGGGTTAGGATTAGGGGACGGGTGAGGGTCAGGCTTCGGGGAAGGGTTAGGGTTAGGGTTCGGGCTAGGGTTAGGGTTAGGGGACGGGGACGGTTTAGGGTCCAGGTGAGTGTACGGCAACGCTTTAGGGGGAGCGTGCGTGTGAGGGCGCGGGTTAGTGTTAGCGTACGGGTTAGGATTATGGGACGGGTGAGGGTCAGGCTTCGGGGAAGGGTTAGGGTTAGGGTTCGGGCTAGGGTTAGGGTTAGGGGACGGGGACGGTTTAGGGTCCAGGTGAGGGTACGGCAACGCTTTAGGGGGAGCGTGCGTGTGAGGGCGCGGGTTAGTTTTAGCGTACGAGTTAGGAATAGGGGACGGGTGAGGGTCAGGCTTCGGGGAAGGGTTAGGGTTAGGGTTCGGGCTAGGGTTAGGTTTAGGGCACGGGG
The DNA here is from genome assembly GCF_951394435.1 of Stenella coeruleoalba. Classification (NCBI taxonomy): domain Eukaryota; kingdom Metazoa; phylum Chordata; class Mammalia; order Artiodactyla; family Delphinidae; genus Stenella; species Stenella coeruleoalba. The sequence goes on from NW_027646203.1 coordinate 66,272, forward strand.
ACGGTTTAGGGTCCAGGTGAGGGTACGGCAACGCTTTAGGGGGAGCGTGCGTTTGAGGGCGCGGGTTAGTGTTAGCGTACGGGTTAGGATTAGGGCACGGGTGAGGGTCAGGCTTCAGGGAAGGGTTAGGGTTAGGGTTCGGGCTAGGGTTAGGGTTAGGAGACGGGGACGGTTTAGGGTCCAGGTGAGGGTACGGAAACGCTTTAGGGGGAGCGTGCGTGTGAGGGCGCGGGTTAGTGTTAGCGTACGGATTAGGATTGGGGACGGGTGAGGGTCAGGCTTCGGGGAAGGGTTAGGGTTAGGGTTCGGGCTAGGGTTAGGGTTAGGGGACGGGGACGGTTTAGGGTCCAGGTGAGGGTACGGCAACGCTTTAGGGGGAGCGTGCGTGTGAGGGCGCGGGTTAGTGTTAGCGTACGGGTTAGGATTAGGGGACGGGTGAGGGTCAGGCTTCGGGGAAGGGTTAGGGTTAGGGTTCGGGCTAGGGTTAGGGTTAGGGGACGGGGACAGTTTAGGGTCCAGGTGAGGGTACGGCAACGCTTTAGGGGGAGCGTGCGTGTGAGGGCGCGGGTTAGTGTTAGCGTACGGGTTAGGATTAGGGCACGGGTGAGGGTCAGGATTCGGGGAAGGGTTAGGGTTAGGGTTCGGGCTAGGGTTAGGGTTAGGGGACGGGGACGGTTTAGTGTCCAGGTGAGGGTACGGCAACGCTTTAGGGGGAGCGTGCGTGTGAGGGCGCGGGTTAGTGTTAGCGTACGGGTTAGGATTAGGGGACGGGTGAGGGTCAGGCTTCGGGGAAGGGTTAGGGTTAGGGTTCGGGCTAGGGTTAGGGTTAGGGGACGGGGACGGTTTAGGGTGCAGGTGAGGGTACAGCAACGATTTAGGGGGAGCCTGCGTGTGAGGGCGCGGGTTAGTGTTAGCGTACGTGTTAGGATTAGGGCACGGGTGAGGGTCAGGCTTCGGGGAAGGGTTAGGGTTAGGGTTCGGGCTAGGGTTAGGGTTAGGGGACGGGGACGGTTTAGGGTCCAGGTGAGGGTACGGCAACGCTTTAGGGGGAGCGTGCGTGTGAGGGCGCGGGTTAGTGTTAGCGTACGGGTTAGGATTAGGGCACGGGTGAGGGTCAGGCTTCGGGGAAGGATTAGGGTTAGGGTTCGGGCTAGGGTTAGGGTTAGGGGACGGGGACGGTTTAGGGTCCAGGTGAGGGTACGGCAACGCTTTAGGGGGAGCGTGCGTGTGAGGGCGCGGGTTAGTGTTAGCGTACGGGTTAGGATTAGGGCACGGGTGAGGGTCAGGCTTCGGGGAAGGGTTAGGGTTAGGGTTCGGGCTAGGGTTAGGGTTAGGGGACGGGGACGGTTTAGGGTCCAGGTGAGGGTACGGCAACGCTTTAGGGGGAGCGTGCGTGTGAGGGCGTGGGTTAGTGTTAGCGTACGGGTTAGGATTAGGGCACGCGTGAGGGTCAGGCTTCGGGGAAGGGTTAGGGTTAGGGTTCGGGCTAGGGTTAGGGTTAGGGGACGGGGACGGTTTAGGGTCCAGGTGAGGGTACGGCAACGCTTTAGGGGGAGCGTGCGTGTGAGGGCGCGGGTTAGTGTTAGCGTACGGGTTAGGATTAGGGGACGGGTGAGGGTCAGGCTTCGGGGAAGGGTTAGGGTTAGGGTTCGGGCTAGGGTTAGGGTTAGGGGACGGGGACGGTTTAGGGTCCAGGTGAGGGTACGGCAACGCTTTAGGGGGAGCGTGCGTGTGAGGGCGCGGGTTAGTGTTAGCGTACAGGTTAGGATTAGGGGACGGGTGAGGGTCAGGCTTCGGGGAAGGGTTAGGGTTAGGGTTCGGGCTAGGGTTAGGGTTAGGGGACGGGGACGGTTTAGGGTCCAGGTGAGGGTACGGCAACGCTTTAGGGGGAGAGTGCGTGTGAGGGCGCGGGTTAGTGTTAGCGTACGTGTTAGGATTAGGGCACGGGTGAGGGTCAGGCTTCGGGGAAGGGTTAGGGTTAGGGTTCGGGCTAGGGTTAGGGTTAGGGGACGGGGACGGTTTAGGGTCCAGGTGAGGGTACGGCAACGCTTTAGGGGGAGCGTGCGTGTGAGGGCGCGGGTTAGTGTTAGCGTACGGGTTAGGATTAGGGCACGGGTGAGGGTCAGGCTTCAGGGAAGGGTTAGGGTTAGGGTTCGGGCTAGGGTTAGGGTTAGGGGACGGGGACGGTTTAGTGTCCAGGTGAGGGTACGGCAACGCTTTAGGGGGAGCGTGCGTGTGAGGGCGCGGGTTAGTGTTAGCGTACGTGTTAGGATTAGGGCACGGGTGAGGGTCAGGCTTCGGGGAAGGGTTAGGGTTAGGGTTCGGGCTAGGGTTAGGGTTAGGGGACGGGGACGGTTTAGGGTCCAGGTGAGGGTACGGCAACGCTTTAGGGGGAGCGTGCGTGTGAGGGCGCGGGTTAGTGTTAGCGTACGGGTTAGGATTAGGGCACGGGTGAGGGTCAGGCTTCGGGGAAGGATTAGGGTTAGGGTTCGGGCTAGGGTTAGGGTTAGGGGACGGGGACGGTTTAGGGTCCAGGTGAGGGTACGGCAACGCTTTAGGGGGAGCGTGCGTGTGAGGGCGCGGGTTAGTGTTAGCGTACGGGTTAGGATTAGGGCACGGGTGAGGGTCAGGCTTCGGGGAAGGGTTAGGGTTAGGGTTCGGGCTAGGGTTAGGGTTAGGGGACGGGGACGGTTTAGGGTCCAGGTGAGGGTACGGCAACGCTTTAGGGGGAGCGTGCGTGTGAGGGCGCGGGTTAGTGTTAGCGTACGTGTTAGGATTAGGGCACGGGTGAGGGTCAGGCATCGGGGAAGGGTTAGGGTTAGGGTTCGGGCTAGGGTTAGGGTTAGGGGACGGGGACGGTTTAGGGTCCAGGTGAGGGTACGGCAACGCTTTAGGGGGAGCGTGCGTGTGAGGGCGCGGGTTAGTTTTCGCGTACGGGTTAGGATGAGGGGACGGGTGAGTGTCAGGCTTCGTGGAAGGGTTAGGGTTAGGGTTCGGGCTAGGGTTAGGGTTAGGGGACGGGGACGGTTTAGGGTCCAGGTGAGGGTACGGCAACGCTTTAGGGGGAGAGTGCGTGTGAGGTCGCGGGTTAGTGTTAGCGTACGGGTTAGGATTAGGGGACGGGTGAGGGTCAGGCTTCGGGGAAGGGTTAGGGTTAGGGTTCGGGCTAGGGTTAGGGTTAGGGGACGGGGACGGTTTAGGGTCCAGGTGAGTGTACGGCAACGCTTTAGGGGGAGCGTGCGTGTGAGGGCGCGGGTTAGTGTTAGCGTACGGGTTAGGATTATGGGACGGGTGAGGGTCAGGCTTCGGGGAAGGGTTAGGGTTAGGGTTCGGGCTAGGGTTAGGGTTGGGGACGGGGACGGTTTAGGGTCCAGGTGAGGGTACGTCAACGCTTTAGGGGGAGCGTGCGTGTGAGGGCGCGGGTTAGTTTTAGCGTACGAGTTAGGAATAGGGGACGGGTGAGGGTCAGGCTTCGGGGAAGGGTTAGGGTTAGGGTTCGGGCTAGGGTTAGGTTTAGGGCACGGGGACGGTTTAGGGTCCAGGTGAGGGTACGGCAACGCTTTAGGGGGAGCGTGCGTGTGAGGGCGCGGGTTAGTGTTAGCGTATGGGTTAGGATTAGGGCACGGGTGAGGGTCAGGCTTCAGGGAAGGGTTAGGGTTAGGGTTCGGGCTAGGGTTAGGGTTAGGGGACGGGGACGGTTTAGGGTCCAGGTGAGGGTACGGAAACGCTTTAGGGGGAGCGTGCGTGTGAGGGCGCGGGTTAGTGTCAGCGTACGGATTAGGATTGGGGACGGGTGAGGGTCAGGCTTCGGGGAAGGGTTAGGGTTAGGGTTCGGGCTAGGGTTAGGGTTAGGGGACGGGGACGGTTTAGGGTCCAGGTGAGGGTATGGCAACGCTTTAGGGGGAGCGTGCGTGTGAGGGCGCGGGTTAGTGTTCGCGTACGGGTTACGATTAGGGAACGGGTGAGGGTCAGGCTTCGGGGAAGGGTTAGGGTTAGGGTTCGGGCTAGGGTTAGGGTTAGGGGACGGGGACGGTTTAGGGTCCAGGTGAGGGTACGGCAACGCTTTAGGGGGAGCGTGCGTGTGAGGGCGCGGGTTAGTGTTAGCGTACGGGTTAGGATTAGGGCACGGGTGAGGGTCAGGCTTCGGGGAAGGGTTAGGGTTAGGGTTCGGGCTAGGGTTAGGGTTAGGGGACGGGGACGGTTTAGGGTCCAGGTGAGGGTACGGCAACGCTTTAGGGGGAGCGTGCGTGTGAGGGCGCGGGTTAGTGTTAGCGTACGGGTTAGGATTAGGGCACGGGTTAGGGTCAGGCTTCGGGGAAGGGTTAGGGTTAGGGTTCGGGCTAGGGTTAGGGTTAGGGGACGGGGACGGTTTAGGGTCCAGGTGAGGGTACGGCAATGCTTTAGGGGGAGCGTGCGTGTGAGGGCGCGGGTTAGTGTTAGCGTACGGGTTAGGATTAGGGGACGGGTGAGGGTCAGGCTTCGGGGAAGGGTTAGGGTTAGGGTTCGGGCTAGGGTTAGGGTTAGGGGACGGGTACGGTTTAGGGTCCAGGTGAGGGTACGGCAACGCTTTAGGGGGAGCGTGCGTGTGAGGGCGCGGTTTAGAGTTAGCGTACGGGTTAGGATTAGGGGACGGGTGAGGGTCAGGCTTCGGGGAAGGGTTAGGGTTAGGGTTCGGGCTAGGGTTAGGGTTAGGGGACGGGGACGGTTTAGGGTCCAGGTGAGGGTACGGCAACGCTTTAGGGGGAGCGTGCGTGTGAGGGCGCGGGTTAGTGTTAGCGTACGGGTTAGGATTAGGGGATGGGTGAGGGTCAGGCTTCGGGGAAGGGTTAGGGTTAGGGTTCGGGCTAGGGTTAGGGTTAGGGGACGGGGACGGTTTAGGGTCCAGGTGAGGGTACGGCAACGCTTTAGGGGGAGCGTGCGTGTGAGGGCGCGGGTTAGTGTTAGCGTACGGGTTAGGATTAGGGCACGGGTGAGGGTCAGGATTCGGGGAAGGGTTAGGGTTAGGGTTCGGGCTAGGGTTAGGGTTAGGGGACGGGGACGGATTAGTGTCCAGGTGAGGGTACGGCAACGCTTTAGGGGGAGCGTGCGTGTGAGGGCGCGGGTTAGTGTTAGCGTACGGGTTAGGATTAGGGGACGGGTGAGGGTCAGGCTTCGGGGAAGGGTTAGGGTTAGGGTTCGGGCTAGGGTTAGGGTTAGGGGACGGGGACGGTTTAGGGTCCAGGTGAGGGTACGGCAACGATTTAGGGGGAGCCTGCGTGTGAGGGCGCGGGTTAGTGTTAGCGTACGGGTTAGGATTAGGGCACGGGTGAGGGTCAGGCTTCGGGGAAGGTTTAGGGTTAGGGTTCGGGCTAGGGTTAGGGTTAGGGGACGGGGACGGTTTAGGGTACAGGTGAGGGTACGGCAACGCTTTAGGGGGAGCGTGCGTGTGAGGGCGCGGGTTAGTGTTAGCGTACGGGTTAGGATTAGGGGACGGGTGAGGGTCAGGCTTCGGGGAAGGGTTAGGGTTACGGTTCGGGCTAGGGTTAGGGTTAGGGGACGGGGACGGTTTAGGGTGCAGGTGAGGGTACAGCAACGATTTAGGGGGAGCCTGCGTGTGAGGGTGCGGGTTAGTGTTAGCGTACGGGTTAGGATTAGGGCACGGGTGAGGGTCAGGCTTCGGGGAAGGGTTAGGGTTAGGGTTCGGGCTAGGGTTAGGGTTAGGGGACGGGGACGGTTTAGGGTCCAGGTGAGGGTACGGCAACGCTTTAGGGGGAGCGTGCGTGTGAGGGCGCGGGTTAGTGTTAACGTACGGGTTAGGATTAGGGGACGGGTGAGGGTCAGGCTTCGGGGAAGGGTTAGGGTTAGGGTTCGGGCTAGGGTTAGGGTTAGGGGACGGGGACGGTTTAGGGTCCAGGTGAGGGTACGGCAACGATTTAGGGGGAGCCTGCGTGTGAGGGCGCGGGTTAGTGTTAGCGTACGGGTTAGGATTAGGGCACGGGTGAGGGTCAGGCTTCGGGGAATGGTTAGGGTTAGGGTTCGGGCTAGGGTTAGGGTTAGGGGACGGGGACGGTTTAAGGTCCAGGTGAGGGTACGGCAACGCTTTAGGGGGAGCGTGCGTGTGAGGGCGCGGGTTAGTGTTAGCGTACGTGTTAGGATTAGGGCACGGGTGAGGGTCAGGCTTCGGGGAAGGGTTAGGGTTAGGGTTCGGGCTAGGGTTAGGGTTAGGGGACGGGGACGGTTTAGGGTCCAGGTGAGGGTACGGCAACGCTTTAGGGGGAGTGTGCGTGTGAGGGCGCGGGTTAGTGTTAGCGTACGGGTTAGGATTAGGGCACGGGTGAGGGTCAGGCTTCGGGGAAGGGTTAGGGCTAGGGTTCGGGCTAGGGTTAGGGTTAGGGGACGGGGACGGTTTACGGTCCAGGTGAGGGTACGGCTACGTTTTAGGGGGAGCGTGCGTGTGAGGGCGCGGGTTAGTTTTAGCGTACGGGTTAGGATTAGGGGACGGGTGAGGGTCAGGCTTCGGGGAAGGGTTAGGGTTAGGGTTCGGGCTAGGGTTAGGGTTAGGGGACGGGGACAGTTTAGGGTCCAGGTGAGGGTACGGCAACGCTTTAGGGGGAGCGTGCGTGTGAGGGCGCGGGTTAGAGTTAGCGTACGGGTTAGGATTAGGGGACGGGTGAGGGTCAGGCTTCGGGGAAGGGTTAGGGTTAGGGTTCGGGCTAGGGTTAGGGTTAGGGGACGGGGACGGTTTAGGGTCCAGGTGAGAGTACGGCAACGCTTTAGGGGGAGCGTGCGTGTGAGGGCGCGGGTTAGAGTTAGCGTACGGGTTAGGATTAGGGGACGGGTGAGGGTCAGGCTTCGGGGAAGGGTTAGGGTTAGGGTTCGGGCTAGGGTTAGGGTTAGGGGACGGGGACGGTTTAGGGTCCAGGTGAGGGTACGGCAACGCTTTAGGGGGAGCGTGCGTGTGAGGGCGCGGGTTAGTGTTAGCGTACGGGTTAGGATTAGGGCACGGGTGAGGGTCAGGCTTCGGGGAAGGGTTAGGGTTAGGGTTCGGGCTAGGGTTAGGGTTAGGGGACGGGGACGGTTTAGGGTCCAGGTGAGGGTACGGCAACGCTTTAGGGGGAGCGTGCGTGTGAGGGCGCGGGTTAGTGTTAGCGTACGGGTTAGGATTAGGGGACGGGTGAGGGTCAGGCTTCGGGGAAGGTTTAGGGTTAGGGTTCGGGCTAGGGTTAGGGTTAGGGGACGGGGACGGTTTAGGGTCCAGGTGAGGGTATGGCAACGCTTTAGGGGGAGCGTGCGTGTGAGGGCGCGGGTTAGAGTTAGCGTACGGGTTAGGATTAGGGGACGGGTGAGGGTCAGGCTTTGGGGAAGGGTTAGGGTTAGGGTTCGGGCTAGGGTTAGGGTTAGGGGACGGGGACGGTTTAGTGTCCAGGTGAGGGTACGGCAACGCTTTAGGGGGAGCGTGCGTGTGAGGGCGCGGGTTAGTGTTAGCGTACGGGTTAGGATTAGGGCACGGGTGAGGGTCAGGCTTCGGGGAAGGGTTAGGGTTAGGGTTCGGGCTAGGGTTAGGGTTAGGGGACGGGGACGGTTTAGGGTCCAGGTGAGGGTACGGCAACGCTTTAGGGGGAGCATGCGTGTGAGGGCGCGGGTTAGTGTTAGCGTACGGGTTAGGATTAGGGGACGGGTGAGGGTCAGGCTTCGGGGAAGGGTTAGGGTTAGGGTTCGGGCTAGGGTTAGGGTTAGGGGACGGGGACGGTTTAGGGTCCAGGTGAGGGTACGGCAACGCTTGAGGGGGAGCGTGCGTGTGAGGGTGCGGGTTAGTTTTCGCGTACGGGTTAGGATTAGGGGACGGGTGAGTGTCAGCCTTCGTGGAAGGGTTAGTGTTAGGGTTCGGGCTAGGGTTAGGGTTAGGGGATGGGGCCGGTTTAGGGTCCAGGTGAGGGTACGGCAACGCTTTAGGGGGAGCGTGCGTGTGAGGTCGCGGGTTAGTGTTAGCGTACGGGTTAGGATTAGGGCACGGGTGAGGGTCAGGCTTCGGGGAAAGGTTAGGGTTAGGGTTCGGGCTAGGGTTAGGGTTAGGGGACGGGGACGGTTTAGGGTCCAGGTGAGGGTACGGCAACGCTTTAGGGGGAGCGTGCGTGTGAGGGCGCGGTTTAGTGTTAGCATACGGGTTAGGATTATGGGATGGGTGAGGGTCAGGCTTCGGGGAAGGGTTAGGGTTAGGGTTCGGGCTAGGGTTAGGGTTAGGGGACGGGGACGGTTTAGGGTCCAGGTGAGGGTACGGCAACGCTTTAGGGGGAGCGTGCGTGTGAGGGCGCGGGTTAGTTTTAGCGTACGAGTTAGGAATAGGGGACGGGTGAGGGTCAGGCTTCGGGGAAGGGTTAGGGTTAGGGTTCGGGCTAGGGTTAGGGTTAGGGGACGGGGACGGTTTAGGGTCCAGGTGAGGGTACGGCAACGCTTTAGGGGGAGCGTGCGTGTGAGGGCGCGGGTTAGTGTTAGCGTACGGGTTAGGATTAGGGCACGGGTGAGGATCAGGCTTCGGGGAAGGGTTAGGGTTAGGGTTCGGGCTAGGGTTAGGGTTAGGGGACGGGGACGGTTTAGGGTCCAGGTGAGGGTACGGAAACGCTTTAGGGGGAGCGTGCGTGTGAGGGCGCGGGTTAGTGTTAGCGTACGGATTAGGATTGGGGACGGGTGAGGGTCAGGCTTCGGGGAAGGGTTAGGGTTAGGGTTCGGGCTAGGGTTAGGGTTAGGGGACGGGGACGGTTTAGGGTCCAGGTGAGGGTACGGTAACGCTTTAGGGGGCGCGTGCGTGTGAGGGCGCGGGTTAGAGTTAGCGTACGGGTTAGGATTAGGGCACGGGTGAGGGTCAGGCTTCGGGGAAGGGTTAGGGTTAGGGTTCGGGCTAGGGTTAGGGTTAGGGGACGGGGACGGTTTAGGGTCCAGGTGAGGGTACGGCAACGCTTTAGGGGGAGCGTGCGTGTGAGGGCGCGGGTTAGTGTTAGCGTACGGGTTAGGATTAGGGGACGGGTGAGGGTCAGGCTTCGGGGAAGGGTTAGGGTTAGGGTTCGGGCTAGGGTTAGGGTTAGGGGACGGGGACGGTTTAGGGTCCAGGTGAGGGTACGGTAACGCTTTAGGGGGCGCGTGCGTGTGAGGGCGCGGGTTAGAGTTAGCGTACGGGTTAGGATTAGGGCACGGGTGAGGGTCAGGCTTCGGGGAAGTGTTAGGGTTAGGGTTCGGGCTAGGGTTAGGGTTAGGGGACGGGGACGGTTTAGGGTCCAGGTGAGGGTACGGCAACGCTTTAGGGGGAGCGTGCGTGTGAGGGCGCGGGTTAGTGTTAGCGTACGGGTTAGGATTAGGGGACGGGTGAGGGTCAGGCTTCGGGGAAGGGTTAGGGTTAGGGTTCAGGCTAGGGTTAGGGTTAGGGGACGGGGACGGTTTAGGGTCCAGGTGAGGGTACGGCAACGCTTTAGGGGGAGCGTGCGTGTGAGAGCGCGGGTTAGTGTTAGCGTACGGGTTAGGATTAGGGCACGGGTGAGGGTCAGGATTCGGGGAAGGGTTAGGGTTAGGGTTCGGGCTAGGGTTAGGATTAGGGGACGGGGACGGTTTAGGGTCCAGGTGAGGGTACGGCAACGCTTTAGGGGGAGCGTGCGTGTGAGGGCGCGGGTTAGTGTTAGCGTACGGGTTAGGATTAGGGCACGGGTGAGGGTCAGGCTTCTAGGAAGGGTTAGGGTTAGGGTTCGGGCTAGGGTTAGGGTTAGGGGACGGGGACGGTTTAGGGTCCAGGTGAGGGTACGGCAACGCTTTAGGGGGAGCGTGCGTGTGAGGGCGCGGGTTAGTGTTAGCGTACGTGTTAGGATTAGGGCACGGGTGAGGGTCAGGCTTCGGGGAAGGGTTAGGGTTAGGGTTCGGGCTAGGGTTAGGGTTAGGGGACGGGGACGGTTTAGGGTCCAGGTGAGGGTACGGCAACGCTTTAGGGGGAGCGTGCGTGTGAGGGCGCGGGTTAGTGTTAGCGTACGGGTTAGGATTAGGGGACGGGTGAGGGTCAGGCTTCGGGGAAGGGTTAGGGTTAGGGTTCGGGCTAGGGTTAGGGTTAGGGGACGGGGACGGTTTAGGGTCCAGGTGAGGGTACGGCAACGCTTTAGGGGGAGCGTGCGTGTGAGGGCGCGGGTTAGTTTTAGCGTACGGGTTAGGATTATGGGACGGGTGAGGGTCAGGCTTCGGGGAAGGGTTAGGGTTAGGGTTCGGGCTAGGGTTAGGGTTAGGGGACGGGGACGGTTTAGGGTCCAGGTGAGGGTACGGCAACGCTTTAGGGGGAGCGTGCGTGTGAGGGCGCGCGTTAGAGTTAGCGTACGGGTTAGGATTAGGGGACGGGTGAGGGTCAGGCTTCGGGGAAGGGTTAGGGTTAGGGTTCGGGCTAGGGTTAGGGTTAGGGGACGGGGACGGTTTAGGGTCCAGGTGATGGTACGGCAACGCTTTAGGGGGAGCGTGCGTGTGAGGGCGCGGGTTAGTGTTAGCGTACGGGTTAGGATTAGGGCACGGGTGAGGGTCAGGCTTCGGGGAAGGGTTAGGGTTAGGGTTCGGGCTAGGGTTAGGGTTAGGGGACGGGGACGGTTTAGGGTCCAGGTGAGGGTACGGCAACGCTTTAGGGGGAGCGTGTGTGTGAGGGCGCGGGTTAGTGTTAGCGTACGTGTTAGGATTAGGGCACGGGTGAGGGTCAGGCTTCGGGGAAGGGTTAGGGTTAGGGATCGGGCTAGGGTTAGGGTTAGGGGACGGGGACGGTTTAGGGTCCAGGTGAGGGTACGGCAACGCTTTAGGGGGAGCGTGCGTGGGAGGGCGCGGGTTAGTGTTAGCGTACGGGTTAGGATTAGGGCACGGGTGAGGGTCAGGCTTCGGGGAAGGGTTAGGGCTAGGGTTCGGGCTAGGGTTAGGGTTAGGGGATGGGGACGGTTTAGGGTCCAGGTGAGGGTACGGCAACGCTTTAGGGGGAGCGTGCGTGTGAGGGCGCGGGTTAGTGTTAGTGTACGGGTTAGGATTAGGGGACGGGTGAGGGTCAGGCTTCGGGGAAGGGTTAGGGTTAGGGTTCGGGCTAGGGTTAGGGTTAGGGGACGGGGACGGTTTAGGGTCCAGGTGAGGGTACGGCAACGCTTTAGGGGGAGCGTGCGTGTGAGGGCGCGGGTTAGAGTTAGCGTATGGGTTAGGATTAGGGGACGGGTGAGGGTCAGGCTTCGGGGAAGGGTTAGGGTTAGGGTTCGGGCTAGCGTTAGGGTTAGGGGACGGGGATGGTTTAGGGTCCAGGTGAGGGTACGGCAACGCTTTAGGGGGAGCGTGCGTGTGAGGGCGCGGGTTAGTGTTAGCGTACGGGTTAGGATTAGGGGACGGGTGAGGGTCAGGCTTCGGGGAAGGGTTAGGGTTAGGGTTCGGGCTAGGGTTAGGGTTAGGGGACGGGGACGGTTTAGGGTCCAGGTGAGGGTACGGCAACGCTTTAGGGGGAGCGTGCGTGTGAGGGCGCGGGTTAGTGTTAGCGTACGGGTTAGGATTAGGGGACGGGTGAGGGTCAGGATTCGGGGAAGGGTTAGGGTTAGGGTTCGGGCTAGGGTTAGGGTTAGGGGACGGGGACGGTTTAGTGTCCAGGTGAGGGTACGGCAACGCTTTAGGGGGAGCGTGCGTGTGAGGGCGCGGGTTAGTGTTAGCGTACGGGTTAGGATTAGGGCACGGGTGAGGGTCAGGCTTCGGGGAAGGGTTAGGGTTAGGGTTCGGGCTAGGGTTAGGGTTAGGGGACGGGGACGGTTTAGGGTCCAGGTGAGGGTACGGCAACGCTTTAGGGGGAGCGTGCGTGTGAGGGCGCGGGTTAGTGTTAGCGTACGGGTTAGGATTAGGGGACGGGTGAGGGTCAGGCTTCGGGGAAGGGTTAGGGTTAGGGTTCGGGCTAGGGTTAGGGTTAGGGGACGGGGACGGTTTAGGGTCCAGGTGAGGGTACGGCAACGCTTTAGGGAGAGCATGCGTGTGAGGGCGCGGGTTAGTGTTAGCGTACGGGTTAGGATTAGGGGACGGGTGAGGGTCAGGCTTCGGGGAAGGGTTAGGGTTAGGGTTCGGGCTAGGGTTAGGGTTAGGGGACGGGGACGGTTTAGGGTCCAGGTGAGGGTACGGCAACGCTTTAGGGGGAGCGTGCGTGTGAGGGCGCGGGTTAGTTTTAGCGTACGGGTTAGGATTATGGGACGGGTGAGGGTCAGGCTTCGGGGAAGGGTTAGGGTTAGGGTTCGGGCTAGGGTTAGGGTTAGGGGACGGGGACGGTTTAGGGTCCAGGTGAGGGTACGGCAACGCTTTAGGGGGAGCGTGTGTGTGAGGGCGCGGGTTAGAGTTAGCGTACGGGTTAGGATTAGGGGACGGGTGAGGGTCAGGCTTCGGGGAAGGGTTAGGGTTAGGGTTCGGGCTAGGGTTAGGGTTAGGGGACGGGGACGGTTTAGGGTCCAGGTGAGGGTACGGCAACGCTTTAGGGGGAGCGTGCGTGTGAGGGCGCGGGTTAGAGTTAGCGTACGGGTTAGGATTAGGGGACGGGTGAGGGTCAGGCTTCGGGGAAGGGTTAGGGTTAGGGTTCGGGCTAGGGTTAGGGTTAGGGGACGGGGACGGTTTAGGGTCCAGGTGAGGGTACGGCAACGTTTTAGGGGGAGCGTGCGTGTGAGGGCGCGGGTTAGTGTTAGCGTACGGGTTAGGATTAGGGCACGGGTGAGGGTCAGGCTTCGGGGAAGGGTTAGGGTTAGGGTTCGGGCTAGGGTTAGGGTTAGGGGACGGGGACGGTTTAGGGTCCAGGTGAGGGTACGGCAACGCTTTAGGGGGAGCGTGTGTGTGAGGGCGCGGGTTAGTGTTAGCGTACGTGTTAGGATTAGGGCACGGGTGAGGGTCAGGCTTCGGGGAAGGGTTAGGGTTAGGGATCGGGCTAGGGTTAGGGTTAGGGGACGGGGACGGTTTAGGGTCCAGGTGAGGGTACGGCAACGCTTTAGGGGGAGCGTGCGTGGGAGGGCGCGGGTTAGTGTTAGCGTACGGGTTAGGATTAGGGCACGGGTGAGGGTCAGGCTTCGGGGAAGGGTTAGGGCTAGGGTTCGGGCTAGGGTTAGGGTTAGGGGATGGGGACGGTTTAGGGTCCAGGTGAGGGTACGGCAACTCTTTAGGGGGAGCGTGCGTGTGAGGGCGCGGGTTAGTGTTAGTGTACGGGTTAGGATTAGGGGACGGGTGAGGGTCAGGCTTCGGGGAAGGGTTAGGGTTAGGGTTCGGGCTAGGGTTAGGGTTAGGGGACGGGGACGGTTTAGGGTCCAGGTGAGGGTACGGCAACGCTTTAGGGGGAGCGTGCGTGTGAGGGCGCGGGTTAGAGTTAGCGTATGGGTTAGGATTAGGGGACGGGTGAGGGTCAGGCTTCGGGGAAGGGTTAGGGTTAGGGTTCGGGCTAGGGTTAGGGTTAGGGGACGGGGACGGTTTAGGGTCCAGGTGAGGGTACGGCAACGCTTTAGGGGGAGCGTGTGTGTGAGGGCGCGGGTTAGTGTTAGCGTACGTGTTAGGATTAGGGCACGGGTGAGGGTCAGGCTTCGGGGAAGGGTTAGGGTTAGGGATCGGGCTAGGGTTAGGGTTAGGGGACGGGGACGGTTTAGGGTCCAGGTGAGGGTACGGCAACGCTTTAGGGGGAGCGTGCGTGGGAGGGCGCGGGTTAGTGTTAGCGTACGGGTTAGGATTAGGGCACGGGTGAGGGTCAGGCTTCGGGGAAAGGTTAGGGCTAGGGTTCGGGCTAGGGTTAGGGTTAGGGGATGGGGACGGTTTAGGGTCCAGGTGAGGGTACGGCAACGCTTTAGGGGGAGCGTGCGTGTGAGGGCGCGGGTTAGTGTTAGTGTACGGGTTAGGATTAGGGGACGGGTGAGGGTCAGGCTTCGGGGAAGGGTTAGGGTTAGGGTTCGGGCTAGGGTTAGGGTTAGGGGACGGGGACGGTTTAGGGTCCAGGTGAGGGTACGGCAACGCTTTAGGGGGAGCGTGCGTGTGAGGGCGCGGGTTAGAGTTAGCGTATGGGTTAGGATTAGGGGACGGGTGAGGGTCAGGCTTCGGGGAAGGGTTAGGGTTAGGGTTCGGGCTAGCGTTAGGGTTAGGGGACGGGGATGGTTTAGGGTCCAGGTGAGGGTACGGCAACGCTTTAGGGGGAGCGTGCGTGTGAGGGCGTGGGTTAGTGTTAGCGTACGGGTTAGGATTAGGGGACGGGTGAGGGTCAGGCTTCGGGGAAGGGTTAGGGTTAGGGTTCGGGCTAGGGTTAGGGTTAGGGGACGGGGACGGTTTAGGGTCCAGGTGAGGGTACGGCAACGCTTTAGGGGGAGCGTGCGTGTGAGGGCGCGGGTTAGTGTTAGCGTACGGGTTAGGATTAGGGGACGGGTGAGGGTCAGGATTCGGGGAAGGGTTAGGGTTAGGGTTCGGGCTAGGGTTAGGGTTAGGGGACGGGGACGGTTTAGTGTCCAGGTGAGGGTACGGCAACGCTTTAGGGGGAGCGTGCGTGTGAGGGCGCGGGTTAGTGTTAGCGTACGGGTTAGGATTAGGGCACGGGTGAGGGTCAGGCTTCGGGGAAGGGTTAGGGTTAGGGTTCGGGCTAGGGTTAGGGTTAGGGGACGGGGACGGTTTAGGGTCCAGGTGAGGGTACGGCAACGCTTTAGGGGGAGCGTGCGTGTGAGGGCGCGGGTTAGTGTTAGCGTACGGGTTAGGATTAGGGGACGGGTGAGGGTCAGGCTTCGGGGAAGGGTTAGGGTTAGGGTTCGGGCTAGGGTTAGGGTTAGGGGACGGGGACGGTTTAGGGTCCAGGTGAGGGTACGGCAACGCTTTAGGGGGAGCGTGCGTGTGAGGGCGCGGGTTAGTTTTAGCGTACGGGTTAGGATTATGGGACGGGTGAGGGTCAGGCTTCGGGGAAGGGTTAGGGTTAGGGTTCGGGCTAGGGTTAGGGTTAGGGGACGGGGACGGTTTAGGGTCCAGGTGAGGGTACGGCAACGCTTTAGGGGGAGCGTGCGTGTGAGGGCGCGGGTTAGAGTTAGCGTACGGGTTAGGATTAGGGGACGGGTGAGGGTCAGGCTTCGGGGAAGGGTTAGGGTTAGGGTTCGGGCTAGGGTTAGGGTTAGGGGACGGGGACGGTTTAGGGTCCAGGTGAGGGTACGGCAACGCTTTAGGGGGAGCGTGCGTGTGAGGGCGCGGGTTAGAGTTAGCGTACGGGTTAGGATTAGGGGACGGGTGAGGGTCAGGCTTCGGGGAAGGGTTAGGGTTAGGGTTCGGGCTAGGGTTAGGGTTAGGGGACGGGGACGGTTTAGGGTCCAGGTGAGGGTACGGCAACGCTTTAGGGGGAGCGTGCGTGTGAGGGCGCGGGTTAGTGTTAGCGTACGGGTTAGGATTAGGGCACGGGTGAGGGTCAGGCTTCGGGGAAGGGTTAGGGTTAGGGTTCGGGCTAGGGTTAGGGTTAGGGGACGGGGACGGTTTAGGGTCCAGGTGAGGGTACGGCAACGCTTTAGGGGGAGCGTGTGTGTGAGGGCGCGGGTTAGTGTTAGCGTACGTGTTAGGATTAGGGCACGGGTGAGGGTCAGGCTTCGGGGAAGGGTTAGGGTTAGGGATCGGGCTAGGGTTAGGGTTAGGGGACGGGGACAGTTTAGGGTCCAGGTGAGGGTACGGCAACGCTTTAGGGGGAGCGTGCGTGGGAGGGCGCGGGTTAGTGTTAACGTACGGGTTAGGATTAGGGCACGGGTGAGGGTCAGGCTTCGGGGAAGGGTTAGGGCTAGGGTTCGGGCTAGGGTTAGGGTTAGGGGATGGGGACGGTTTAGGGTCCAGGTGAGGGTACGGCAACTCTTTAGGGGGAGCGTGCGTGTGAGGGCGCGGGTTAGTGTTAGTGTACGGGTTAGGATTAGGGGACGGGTGAGGGTCAGGCTTCGGGGAAGGGTTAGGGTTAGGGTTCGGGCTAGGGTTAGGGTTAGGGGACGGGGACGGTTTAGGGTCCAGGTGAGGGTACGGCAACGCTTTAGGGGGAGCGTGCGTGTGAGGGCGCGGGTTAGAGTTAGCGTATGGGTTAGGATTAGGGGACGGGTGAGGGTCAGGCTTCGGGGAAGGGTTAGGGTTAGGGTTCGGGCTAGGGTTAGGGTTAGGGGACGGGGATGGTTTAGGGTCCAGGTGAGGGTACGGCAACGCTTTAGGGGGAGCGTGCGTGTGATGGCGCGGGTTAGTGTTAGCGTACGGGTTAGGATTAGGGGACGGGTGAGGGTCAGGCTTCGGGGAAGGGTTAGGGTTAGGGTTCGGGCTAGGGTTAGGGTTAGGGGACGGGGACGGTTTAGGGTCCAGGTGAGGGTACGGCAACGCTTTAGGGGGAGCGTGCATGTGAGGGCGCGGGTTAGTGTTAGCGTACGGGTTAGGATTAGGGGACGGGTGAGGGTCAGGATTCGGGGAAGGGTTAGGGTTAGGGTTCGGGCTAGGGTTAGGGTTAGGGGACGGGGACGGTTTAGTGTCCAGGTGAGGGTACGGCAACGCTTTAGGGGGAGCGTGCGTGTGAGGGCGCGGGTTAGTGTTAGCGTACGGGTTAGGATTAGGGCACGGGTGAGGGTCAGGCTTCGGGGAAGGGTTAGGGTTAGGGTTCGGGCTAGGGTTAGGGTTAGGGGACGGGGACGGTTTAGGGTCCAGGTGAGGGTACGGCAACGCTTTAGGGGGAGCGTGCGTGTGAGGGCGAGGGTTAGTGTTAGCGTACGGGTTAGGATTAGGGGACGGGTGAGGGTCAGGCTTCGGGGAACGGTTAGGGTTAGGGTTCGGGCTAGGGTTAGGGTTAGGGGACGGGGACGGTTTAGGGTCCAGGTGAGGGTACGGTAACGCTTTAGGGGGAGCGTGCGTGTGAGGGCGCGGGTTAGTGTTAGCGTACGGGTTAGGATTAGGGGACGGGTGAGGGTCAGGCTTCGGGGAAGGGTTAGGGTTAGGGTTCGGGCTAGGGTTAGGGTTAGGGTTAGGGGACGGTTTAGGTTCCAGGTGAGGGTACGGCAACGATTTAGGGGGAGCCTGTGTGTGAGGGCGCGGGTTAGTGTTAGCGTACGGGTTAGGATTAGGGCAAGGGTGAGGGTCAGGCTTCGGGGAAGGGTTAGGGTTAGGGTTCGGGCTAGGGTTAGGGTTAGGGGACGGGGACGGTTTAGGGTCCAGGTGAGGGTACGGCAACGCTTTAGGGGGAGCGTGTGTGTGAGGGCGCGGGTTAGTGTTAGCGTACGTGTTAGGATTAGGGCACGGGTGAGGGTCAGGCTTCGGGGAAGGGTTAGGGTTAGGGTTCGGGCTAGGGTTAGGGTTAGGGGACGGGGACGGTTTAGGGTCCAGGTGAGGGTACGGCAACGCTTTAGGGGGAGCGTGCGTGTGAGGGCGCGGGTTAGTGTTAGCGTACGGGTTAGGATTAGGGGACGGGTGAGGGTCAGGCTTCGGGGAAGGGTTAGGGTTAGGGTTCGGGCTAGGGTTAGGGTTAGGGGACGGGGACGGTTTAGGGTCCAGGTGAGGGTACGGCAACGCTTTAGGGGGAGCGTGCGTGTGAGGACGCGGGTTAGAGTTAGCGTACGGGTTAGGATTAGGGGACGGGTGAGGGTCAGGCTTCGGGGAAGGGTTAGGGTTAGGGTTCGGGCTAGGGTTAGGGTTAGGGGACGGGGACGGTTTAGTGTCCAGCTGAGGGTACAGCAACGCTTTAGGGGGAGCGTGCGTGTGAGGGCGCGGGTTAGCGTTAGCGTACGGGTTAGGATTAGGGCACGGGTGAGGGTCAGGCTTCGGGGAAGGGTTAGGGTTAGGGTTCGGGCTAGGGTTAGGGTTAGGGGACGGGGACGGTTTAGGGTCCAGGTGAGGGTACGGCAACGCTTTAGGGGGAGCGTGCGTGTGAGGGCGCGGGTTAGTGTTAGCGTACGGGTTAGGATTAGGGGACGGGTGAGGGTCAGGCTTCGGGGAAGGGTTAGGGTTAGGGTTCGGGCTAGGGTTAGGGTTAGGGGACGGGGACGGTTTAGGGTCCAGGTGAGGGTACGGCAATTCTTTAGGGGGAGCGTGCGTGTGAGGGCGCGGGTTAGTGTTAGCGTACGGGTTAGGATTAGGGCACGGGTGAGGGTCAGGCTTCGGGGAAGGGTTAGGGTTAGGGTTCGGGCTAGGGTTAGGGTTAGTGGACGGGGACGGTTTAGGGTCCAGGTGAGGGTACGGCAACGCTTTAGGGGGTGCCTGCGTGTGAGGGCGCGGGTTAGTGTTAGCGTACGGGTTAGGATTAGGGCACGGGTGAGGGTCAGGCTTCGGGGAAGGGTTAGGGTTAGGGTTCGGGCTAGGGTTAGGGTTACGGGACGGGGACGGTTTAGGGTCCAGGTGAGGGTACGGCAACGCTTTAGGGGGAGCGTGCGTGTGAGGGCGCGGGTTAGTGTTAGTGTACGGGTTAGGATTAGGGGACGGGTGAGGGTCAGGCTTCGGGGAAGGGTTAGGGTTAGGGTTCGGGCTAGGGTTAGGGTTAGGGGACGGGGACGGTTTAGGGTCCAGGTGAGGGTACGGCAACGCTTTAGGGGGAGCGTGCGTGTGAGGGTGCGGGTTAGTGTTAGCGTACGGGTTAGGATTAGGGGACGGGTGAGGGTCAGGCTTCGGGGAAGGGTTAGGGTTAGGGTTCGGGCTAGGGTTAGGGTTAGGGGACGGGGACGGTTTAGGGTCCAGGTGAGGGTACGGCAACGATTTAGGGGGAGCCTGCGTGTGAGGGCGCGGGTTAGTGTTAGCGTACGGATTAGGATTAGGGCACGGGTGAGGGTCAGGCTTCGGGGAATGGTTAGGGTTAGGGTTCGGGCTAGGGTTAGGGTTAGGGGACGGGGACGGTTTAGGGTCCAGGTGAGGGTACGGCAACGCTTTAGGGGGAGCGTGCGTGTGAGGGCGCGGGTTAGTGTTAGCGTACGTGTTAGGATTAGGGCACGGGTGAGGGTCAGGCTTCGGGGAAGGGTTAGGGTTAGGGATCGGGCTATGGTTAGGGTTAGGGGACGGGGACGGTTTAGGGTCCAGGTGAGGGTACGGCAACGCTTTAGGGGGAGCGTGCGTGGGAGGGCGCGGGTTAGTGTTAGCGTACGGGTTAGGATTAGGGCACGGGTGAGGGTCAGGCTTCGGGGAAGGGTTAGGGCTAGGGTTCGGGCTAGGGTTAGGGTTAGGGGATGGGGACGGTTTAGGGTCCAGGTGAGGGTACGGCAACGCTTTAGGGGGAGCGTGCGTGTGAGGGCGCGGGTTAGTGTTAGCGTACGGGTTAGGATTAGGGGACGGGTGAGGGTCAGGCTTCGGGGAAGGGTTACGGTTAGGGTTCGGGCTAGGGTTAGGGTTAGGGGACGGGGACGGTTTAGGGTCCAGGTGAGGGTACGGCAACGCTTTAGGGGGAGCGTGCGTGTGAGGGCGCGGGTTAGAGTTAGCGTACGGGTTAGGATTAGGGGACGGGTGAGGGTCAGGCTTCGGGGAAGGTTTAGGGTTAGGGTTCGGGCTAGGGTTAGGGTTAGGGGACGGGGACGGTTTAGGGTCCAGGTGAGGGTACGGCAACGCTTTAGGGGGAGCGTGCGTGTGAGGGCGCGGGTTAGTGTTAGCGTACGGGTTAGGATTAGGGGACGGGTGAGGGTCAGGCTTCGGGGAAGGGTTAGGGTTAGGGTTCGGGCTAGGGTTAGGGTTAGGGGACGGGGACGGTTTAGGGTCCAGGTGAGGGTACGGCAACGCTTTAGGGGGAGCGTGCGTGTGAGGGCGCGGGTTAGTGTTAGCGTACGGGTTAGGATTAGGGGACGGGTGAGGGTCAGGATTCGGGGAAGGGTTAGGGTTAGGGTTCGGGCTAGGGTTAGGGTTAGGGGACGGGGACGGTTTAGTGTCCAGGTGAGGGTACGGCAACGCTTTAGGGGGAGCGTGCGTGTGAGGGCGCGGGTTAGTGTTAGCGTACGGGTTAGGATTAGGGGAAGGGTGAGGGTCAGGCTTCGGGGAAGGGTTAGGGTTAGGGTTCGGGCTAGGGTTAGGGTTAGGGGACGGGGACGGTTTAGGGTCCAGGTGAGGGTACGGCAACGCTTTAGGGGGAGCGTGCGTGTGAGGGCGCGGGTTAGTGTTAGCGTACGGGTTAGGATTAGGGGACGGGTGAGGGTCAGGCTTCGGGGAAGGGTTAGGGTTAGGGTTCGGGCTAGGGTTAGGGTTAGGGGACGGGGACGGTTTAGGGTCCAGGTGAGGGTACGGCAACGTTTTAGGGGGAGCGTGCGTGTGAGGGCGCGGGTTAGTGTTAGCGTACGGGTTAGGATTAGGGCACGGGTGAGGGTCAGGCTTCGGGGAAGGGTTAGGGCTAGGGTTCGGGCTAGGGTTAGGGTTAGGGGACGGGGACGGTTTAGGGTCCAGGTGAGGGTACGGCAACGCTTTAGGGGGAGCGTGCGTGTGAGGGCGCGGGTTAGTGTTAGCGTACGGGTTAGGATTAGGGCACGGGTGAGGGTCAGGCTTCGGGGAAGGGTTAGGGTTAGGGTTCGGGCTAGGGTTAGGGTTAGGGGACGGGGACGGTTTAGGGTCCAGGTGAGGGTACGGCAACGCTTTAGGGGGAGCGTGCGTGTGAGGGCGAGGGTTAGTGTTAGCGTACGGGTTAGGATTAGGGGACGGGTGAGGGTCAGACTTCGGGGAAGGGTTAGGGTTAGGGTTCGGGCTAGGGTTAGGGTTAGGGGACGGGGACGGTTTAGGGTCCAGGTGAGGGTACGGTAACGCTTTAGGGGGAGCGTGCGTGTGAGGGTGCGGGTTAGTGTTCGCGTACGGGTTAGGATTAGGGGACGGGTGAGGGTCAGGCTTCGGGGAAGTGTTAGGGTTAGGGTTCGGGCTAGGGTTAGGGTTAGGGTTAGGGGACGGTTTAGGTTCCAGGTGAGGGTACGGCAACGATTTAGGGGGAGCCTGTGTGTGAGGGCGCGGGTTATTGTTAGTGTACGGGTTAGGATTAGGGCACGGGTGAGGGTCAGGCTTCGGGGAAGGGTTAGGGTTAGGGTTCGGGCTAGGGTTAGGGTTAGGGGACGGGGACGGTTTAGGGTCCAGGTGAGGGTACGGCAACGCTTTAGGGGGAGCGTGCGTGTGAGGGCGCGGGTTAGTGTTAGCGTACGTGTTAGGATTAGGGCACGGGTGAGGGTCAGGCTTCGGGGAAGGGTTAGGGTTAGGGTTCGGGCTAGGGTTAGGGTTAGGGGACGGGGACGGTTTAGGGTCCAGGTGAGGGTACGGCAACGCTTTAGGGGGAGCGTGCGTGTGAGGGCGCGGGTTAGTGTTAGCGTACGGGTTAGGATTAGGGCACGGGTGAGGGTCAGGCTTCGGGGAAGGGTTAGGGTTAGGGTTCGGGCTAGGGTTAGGGTTAGGGGACGGGGACGGTTTAGGGTCCAGGTGAGGGTACGGCAACGCTTTAGGGGGAGCGTGCGTGTGAGGGCGCGGGTTAGTGTTAGCGTACGGGTTAGGATTAGGGGACGGGTGAGGGTCAGGCTTCGGGGAAGGGTTAGGGTTAGGGTTCGGGCTAGGGTTAGGGTTAGGGGACGGGGACGGTTTAGGGTCCAGGTGAGGGTACGGCAACGCTTTAGGGGGAGCGTGCGTGTGAGGGCGTGGGTTAGTTTTAGCGTACGAGTTAGGAATAGGGGACGGGTGAGGGTCAGGCTTCGGGGAAGGGTTAGGGTTAGGGTTCGGGCTAGGGTTAGGGTTAGGGGACGGGGACGGTTTAGGGTCCAGGTGAGGGTACGGCAACGCTTTAGGGGGAGCGTGCGTGTGAGGGCGCGGGTTAGTGTTTGCGTACGGGTTAGGATTAGGGCACGGGTGAGGGTCAGGCTTCGGGGAAGGGTTAGGGTTAGGGTTCGGGCTAGGGTTAGGGTTAGGGGACGGACACGGTTTAGGGTCCCGGTGGGGGTACGGCAACGCTTTAGAGGGAGCGTGCGTGTGAGGGCGCGGGTTAGTGTTAGCGTATGGGTTAGGATTAGGGCACGGGTGAGGGTCAGGCTTCGAGGATGGGTTAGGGTTAGGGTTCGGGCTAGGGTTAGGGTTAGGGGACGGGGATGGTTTAGGGTCCAGGTGAGGGTACGGAAACGCTTTAGGGGGAGCGTGCGTGTGAGGGCGCGGGTTAGTGTTAGCGTACGGGGTAGGATTAGGTGACGAGTGAGGGTCAGGCTTCGGGGAAGGGTTAGGGTTAGGGTTCGGGCTAGGGTTAGGGTTAGGGGATGGGGAAGGTTTAGGGTCCAGGTGAGGGTACGGCAACGCTTTAGGTGGAGCGTGCGTTTGAGGGCGCGGGTTAGTGTTAGCCTACGGGTTAGGATTAGGGGACGGGTGAGGGTCAGGCTTCGGGGAAGGGTTAGGGTTAGGGTTAGGGTTAGGGGATGGGGACGGTTTAGGGTCCAGGTGAGGGTACGGCAACGCTTTAGGGGGAGCGTGCATGTGAGGGCGCGGGTTAGTGTTAGCGTACGGGTTAGGATTAGGGGACGGGTGAGGGTCAGGCTTCGGGGAAGTGTTAGGGTTAGGGTTCGGGCTAGGGTTAGGGTTAGGGGACGGGGACGGTTTAGGGTCCAGGTGAGTGTACGGCAACGCTTTAGTGGGAGCGTGCGTGTGAGGGCTCGGGTTAGTGTTAGCGTACGGGGTAGGATTAGGTGACGAGTGAGGGTCAGGCTTCGGGGAAGGGTTAGGGTTAGGGTTCGGGCTAGGGTTAGGGTTAGGGGACGGGGACGGTTTAGGGTCCAGGTGAGGGTACGGCAACGCTTTAGGGGGAGCGTGCGTGTGAGGGCGCTGGTTAGTGTTAGCGTACGGGGTAGGATTAGGGGACGGGTGAGGGTCAGGCTTCGGGGAAAGGTTAGGGTTAGTGTTCGGGCTAGGGTTAGGGCTAGGGGACGGGGACGGTTTAGGGTCCAGGTGAGGGTACGGCAACGCTTTAGGGGGAGCGTGCGTGTGAGGGCGCGGGTTAGTGTTAGCGTAGGGTTTAGATTAGGGCACGGGTGAGGGTCAGGCTTCGGGGAAGGGTTAGGGTTAGGCTTCGGGCTAGGGTTAGGGTTAGGGGATGGGGACGGTTTAGGGTCCAGGTGAGGGTACGGCAACGCTTTAGGGGGAGCGTGCGTGTGAGGGCGCGGGTTAGTGTTTGCGTACGGGTTAGGATTAGGGCACGGGTGAGGGTCAGGCTTCGCGGAAGGGTTAGGGTTAGGGTTCGGGCTAGGGTTAGGGTTAGGGGACGGGGACGGTTTAGGGTCCAGGTGAGGGTTCGGCAACGCTTTAGGGGGAGCCTGCGTGTGAGGACGCGGGTTAGTGTTAGCGTACGGGTTAGGATTAGGGGACAGGTGAGGGTCAGGCTTTGGGGAAGGGTTAGGTTTAGGGTTCGGGCTAGGCATAGGGTTAGGGGACGGGGACGGTTTAGGGTCCAGGTGAGGGTACGGCAACGCTTTAGGGGGAGCGTGCGTGTGAGCACGCGGGTTAGTGTAGCGTAGCGGTTAGGATTAGAGGACGGGTGAGGGTCAGGCTTCGGGGAAGGGTTAGGGTTAGGGTTCGGGCTAGGGTTAGGGTTAGGGGACGGGGACGGTTTAGGGTCCTGGTGAGGGTACAGAAACGCTTTAGGGGGAGCGTGCGTGTCAGGGCGCGGGTTAGTGTCAGCGTACGGGTTAGGATTAGGGTATGGGCGAGTGTCAGGCTTCGGGGAAGGGTTAGGGTTAGGGTTCGGGCTAGGGTTAGGGTTAGGGGACGGGGACGGTTTAGGGTCCAGGTGAGGGTACGGCAACGCTTTAGGGGGAGCGTGCGTGTGAGGGCGCGGGTTAGTGTTAGCGTACGGGTTAGGATTAGGGAACGGGTGAGGGTCAGGCTTCGGGGAAGGGTTAGGGTTAGGGTTCGGGCTAGGGTTAGGGTTAGGGGACGGGGACGGTTTAGGGTCCAGGTGAGGGTACGGCAACGCTTTAGGGGGAGCGTGCGTGTGAGGGCGCGGGTTAGTGTTAGCGTACGGGTTAGGATTAGGGGACGGGTGAGGGTCAGGCTTCGGGGAAGGGTTAGGGTTAGGGTTCGGGCTAGGGTTAGGGTTAGGGGACGGGGACGGTTTAGGGTCCAGGTGAGGGTACGGCAACGCTTTAGGGGGAGCGTGCGTGTGAGGGCGCGGGTTAGTGTTAGTGTACGGGTTAGGATTAGGGCACGGGTGAGGGTCAGGCTTCGGGGAAGGGTTAGGGTTAGGGTTCGGGCTAGGGTTAGGGTTAGGGGACGGTTTAGGTTCCAGGTGAGGGTACGGCAACGATTTAGGGGGAGCCTGTGTGTGAGGGCGCGGGTTAGTGTTAGCGTAAGGGTTAGGATTAGGGCACGGGTGAGGGTCAGGCTTCGGGGAAGGGTTAGGGTTAGGGTTCGGGCTAGGGTTAGGGGACGGGGACGGTTTAGGGTCCAGGTGAGGGTACGGCAACGCTTTAGGGGGAGCGTGCGTGTGAGGGCGCGGGTTAGTGTTAGCGTACGTGTTACGATTAGGGGACGGGTGAGGGTCAGGCTTCGGGGAAGGGTTAGGGTTAGGGTTCGGGCTAGGGTTAGGGTTAGGGGACGGGGACGGTTTAGGGTCCAGGTGAGGGTACGGCAACGCTTTAGGGGGAGCGTGCGTGTGAGGGCGCGGGTTAGTGTTAGCGTACGGGTTAGGATTAGGGGACGGGTGAGGGTCAGGCTTCGGGGAAGGGTTAGGGTTAGGGTTCGGGCTAGGGTTAGGGTTAGGGGACGGGGACGGTTTAGGGTCCAGGTGAGGGTACGGCAACGATTTAGGGGGAGCCTGCGTGTGAGGGCGCGGGTTAGTGTTAGCGTAGGGGTTAGGATTAGGGGACGGGTGAGGGTCAGGCTTCGGGGAAGGGTTAGGGTTAGGGTTCGGGCTAGGGTTAGGGTTAGGGGATGGGGACGGTTTAGGGTCCAGGTGAGGGTACGGCAACGCTTTAGGGGGAGCGTGCGTGTGAGGGCGCGGGTTAGTGTTAGCGTACGTGTTAGGATTAGGGCACGGGTGAGGGTCAGGCTTCGGGGAAGGGTTAGGGTTAGGCTTCGGGCTAGGGTTAGGGTTAGGGGACGGGGACGGTTTAGGGTCCAGGTGAGGGTACAGCAACGCTTTAGGGGGAGCGTGCGTGTGAGGGCGCGGGTTAGTGTTAGCGTACGGGTTAGGATTAGGGCACGGGTGAGGGTCAGGCTTCGGGGAAGGGTTAGGGTTAGGGTTCGGGCTAGGGTTAGGGTTAGGGGACGGGGACGGTTTAGGGTCCAGGTGAGGGTACGGCAACGCTTTAGGGGGAGCGTGCGTGTGAGGGCGATGGTTAGTGTTAGCGTACGGGTTAGGATTAGGGGACGGGTGAGGGTCAGGCTTCGGGGAAGGGTTAGGGTTAGGGTTCGGGCTAGGGTTAGGGTTAGGGGACGGGGACCGTTTAGGGTCCAGGTGAGGGTACGGTAACGCTTTAGGGGGAGCGTGCGTGTGAGGGCGCGGGTTAGTGTTAGCGTACGGGTTAGGATTAGGGGACGGGTGAGGGTCAGGCTTCGGGGAAGGGTTAGGGTTAGGGTTCGGGCTAGGGTTAGGGTTAGGGTTAGGGGACGGTTTAGGTTCCAGGTGAGGGTACGGCAACGATTTAGGGGGAGCCTGTGTGTGAGGGCGCGGGTTAGTGTTAGTGTACGGGTTAGGATTAGGGCACGGGTGAGGGTCAGGCTTCGGGGAAGGGTTAGGGTTAGGGTTCGGGCTAGGGTTAGGGTTAAGGGACGGGGACGGTTTAGGGTCCAGGTGAGGGTACGGCAACGCTTTAGGGGGAGCGTGCGTGTGAGGGCGCGGGTTAGTGTTAGCGTACGTGTTAGGATTAGGGCACGGGTGAGGGTCAGGCTTCGGGGAAGGGTTAGGGTTAGGGTTCGGGCTAAGGTTAGGGTTAGGGGACGGGGACGGTTTAGGGTCCAGGTGAGGGAACGGCAACGCTTTAGGGGGAGCGTGCGTGTGAGGGCACGGGTTAGTGTTAGCGTACGGTTTAGGATTAGGGCACGGGTGAGGGTCAGGCTTCGGGGAAGGGTTAGGGTTAGGGTTCGGGCTAGGGTTAGGGTTAGGGGACGGGGACGGTTTAGGGTCCAGGTGAGGGTACGGCAACGATTTAGGGGGAGCCTGCGTGTGAGGGCGCGGGTTAGTGTTAGCGTACGGGTTAGGATTAGGGCACGGGTGAGGGTCAGGCTTCGGGGAAGGGTTAGGGTTAGGGTTCGGGCTAGGGTTAGGGTTAGGGGACGGGGACGGTTTAGGGTCCAGGTGAGGGTACGGCAACGCTTTAGGGGGAGCGTGCGTGTGAGGGCGCGGGTTAGTGTTAGCGTACGGGTTAGGATTAGGGGACGGGTGAGGGTCAGGCTTCGGGGAAGGGTTAGGGTTAGGGTTCGGGCTAGGGTTAGGGTTAGGGGACGGGGACGGTTTAGGGTCCAGGTGAGGGTACGGCAACGCTTTAGGGGGAGCGTGCGTGTGAGGGCGCGGGTTAGTGTTAGCGTACGGGTTAGGATTAGGGCACGGGTGAGGGTCAGGCTTCGGGGAAGGGTTAGGGTTAGGGTTCGGGCTAGGGTTAGGGT
The DNA here is from genome assembly GCF_951394435.1 of Stenella coeruleoalba. NCBI lineage: Eukaryota > Metazoa > Chordata > Mammalia > Artiodactyla > Delphinidae > Stenella > Stenella coeruleoalba. The sequence continues at coordinate 92,774 of NW_027646203.1, forward strand.
TAGGGGACGGGGACGGTTTAGGGTCCAGGTGAGGGTACGGCAACGCTTTAGGGGGAGCGTGCGTGTGAGGGCGCGGGTTAGTGTTAGCGTACGGGTTAGGATTAGGGGACGGGTGAGGGTCAGGCTTCGGGGAAGGGTTAGGGTTAGGGTTCGGGCTAGGGTTAGGGTTAGGGGACGGGGACGGTTTAGGGTCCAGGTGAGGGTACGGCAACGCTTTAGGGGGAGCGTGCGTGTGAGGGCGCGGGTTAGTGTTAGCGTACGGGTTAAGATTATGGGACGGGTGAGGGTCAGGCTTCGGGGAAGGGTTAGGGTTAGGGTTCGGGCTAGGGTTAGGGTTAGGGGACGGGGACGGTTTAGGCTCCAGGTGAGGGTACGGCAACGCTTTAGGGGGAGTGTGCGTGTGAGGGCGCGGGTTAGTGTTAGTGTACGGATTAGGATTAGGGGACGGGTGAGGGTCAGGCTTCGGGGAAGGGTTAGGGTTAGGGTTCGGGCTAGGGTTAGGGTTAGGGGACGGGGACGGTTTAGGGTCCAGGTGAGGGTACGGCAACGCTTTAGGGGGAGCGTGCGTGTGAGGGCGCGGGTTAGTGTTCGCGTACGGGTTAGGATTAGGGGACGGGTGAGGGTCAGGCTTCGGGGAAGGGTTAGGGTTAGGCTTCGGGCTAGGGTTAGGGTTAGGGGACGGGGACGGTTTAGGGTCCAGGTGAGGGTACGGCAACGCTTTAGGGGGAGCGTGCGTGTGAGGGCGCGGGTTAGTGTTAGCGTACGGGTTAGGATTAGGGGACGGGTGAGGGTCAGGCTTCGGGGAAGGGTTAGGGTTAGGGTTCGGGCTAGGGTTAGGGTTAGGGGACGGGGACGGTTTAGGGTCCAGGTGAGGGTACGGCAACGCTTTAGGGGGAGCGTGCGTGTGAGGGCGCGGGTTAGTGTTAGCGTACGGGTTAGGATTAGGGGACGGGTGAGGGTCAGGCTTCGGGGAAGGGTTAGGGTTAGGGTTCGGGCTAGGGTTAGGGTTAGGGGACGGGGACGGTTTAGGGTCCAGGTGAGGTTACGGCAACGCTTTAGGGGGAGCGTGCGTGTGAGGGCGCGGGTTAGTGTTAGCGTACGGGTTAGGATTAGGGGACGGGTGAGGGTCAGGCTTCGGGGAAGGGTTAGGGTTAGGGTTCGGGCTAGGGTTAGGGTTAGGGGACGGGGACGGATTAGGGTCCAGGTGAGGGTACGGCAACTTTTAGGGGGAGTGTGCGTGTGAGAGCACGGGTTAGTGTTAGCGTACGGGTTAGGATTAGGGGACGGGTGAGGGTCAGGCTTCGGGGAAGGGTTAGGATTAGGCTTCGGGCTAGGGTTAGGGTTAGGGGACGGGGACGGTTTAGGGTCCAGGTGAGGGTACGGCAACGCTTTAGGGGGAGCGTGCGTGTGAGGGCGCGGGTTAGTGTTAGCGTACGGGTTAGGATTAGGGGACGGGTGAGGGTCAGGCTTCTGGGAGGGGTTAGGGTTAGGCTTCGGGCTAGGGTTAGGGTTAGGGGACGGGGACGGTTTAGGGTCCAGGTGAGGGTACGGCAACGCTTTAGGGGGAGCGTGCGTGTGAGGGCGCGGGTTAGTGTTAGCGTACGGGTTAGGATTAGGGGACGGGTGAGGGTCAGGCTTCGGGGAAGGGTTCGGGTTAGGGTTCGGGCTAGGGTTAGGGTTAGGGGACGGGGACGGTTTAGGGTCCAGGTGAGGGTACGGCAACGCTTTAGGGGGAGCGTGCGTGTGAGGGCGCGGGTTAGTGTTAGCGTACGGGTTAGGATTAGGGGACGGGTGAGGGTCAGGCTTCGGGGAAGGGTTAGGGTTAGGGTTCGGGCTAGGGTTAGGGTTAGGGGACGGGGACGGTTTAGGGTCCAGGTGAGGGTACGGCAACGCTTTAGGGGGAGCGTGCGTGTGAGGGCGCGGGTTAGTGTTAGCGTACGGGTTAGGATTAGGGGACGGGTGAGGGTCAGGCTTCGGGGAAGGGTTAGGGTTAGGGTTCGGGCTAGGGTTAGGGTTAGGGGACGGGGACGGTTTAGGGTCCAGGTGAGGGTACGGCAACGCTTTAGGGGGAGCGTGCGTGTGAGGGCGCGGGTTAGTGTTAGCGTACGGGTTAGGATTAGGGAACGGGTGAGGGTCAGGCTTCGGGGAAGGGTTAGGGTTAGGGTTCGGGCTAGAGTTAGGGTTAGGGGACGGGGACGGTTTCGGGTACAGGTGAGGGTAGGGCAACGCTTTAGGGGGAGCGTGCGTGTGAGGGCGCGGGTTAGTGTTAGCGTACGGGTTAGGATTAGGGGACGGGTGAGGGTCAGGCTTCGGGGAAGGGTTAGGGTTAGGGTTCGGGCTAGGGTTAGGGTTAGGGGACGGGGACGGTTTAGGGTCCAGGTGAGGGTACGGCAACGCTTTAGGGGGAGCGTGCGTGTGAGGGCGTGGGTTAGTTTTAGCGTACGAGTTAGGAATAGGGGACGGGTGAGGGTCATGCTTCGGGGAAGGGTTAGGGTTAGGGTTCGGGCTAGGGTTAGGGTTAGGGGACGGGGACGGTTTAGGGTCCAGGTGAGGGTACGGCAACGCTTTAGGGGGAGCGTGCGTGTGAGGGCGCGGGTTAGTGTTAGCGTACGGGTTAGGATTAGGGCACGGGTGAGAGTCAGGCTTCGGGGAAGGGTTAGGGTTAGGGTTCGGGCTAGGGTTAGGGTTAGGGGACGGGGACGGTTTAGGGTCCAGGTGAGGGTACGGCAACGCTTTAGGGTGAGCGTGCGTGTGAGGGCGCGGGTTAGTGTTAGCGTACGGATTAGGATTAGGGGACGGGTGCGGGTCAGGCTTCGGGGAAGGGTTAGGGTTAGGGTTCGGGCTAGGGTTAGGGTTAGGGGACGGGGACGGTTTAGGGTCCAGGTGAGGGTACGGCAACGCTTTAGGGGGAGCGTGCGTGTGAGGGCGCGGGTTAGTGTTCGCGTACGGGTTACGATTAGGGGACGGGTGAGGGTCAGGCTTCGGGGAAGGGTTAGGGTTAGGGTTCGGGCTAGGGTTAGGGTTAGGGGACGGGGACGGTTTAGGGTCCAGGTGGGGGTACGGCAACGCTTTAGAGGGAGCGTGCGTGTGAGGGCGCGGGTTAGTGTTAGCGTATGGGTTAGGATTAGGGCACGGGTGAGGGTCAGGCTTCGAGGAAGGGTTAGGGTTAGGGTTCGGGCTAGGGTTAGGGTTAGGGGACGGGGATGGTTTAGGGTCCAGGTGAGGGTACGGAAACGCTTTAGGGGGAGCGTGCGTTTGAGGGCGCGGGTTAGTGTTAGCGTACGGGTTAGGATTAGGGGACGGGTGAGGGTCAGGCTTCGGGGAAGTGTTAGGGTTAGGGTTAGGGTTAGGGGATGGGGACGGTTTAGGGTCCAGGTGAGGGTACGGCAACGCATTAGGGGGAGCGTGCATGTGAGGGTGCGGGTTAGTGTTAGCGTACGGGTTAGGATTAGGGCACGGGTGAGGGTCAGGCTTCAGGAAAGTGTTAGTGTTAGGGTTCGGGCTAGGGTTAGGGTTAGGGGACGGGGACGGTTTAGGGTCCAGGTGAGTGTACGGCAACGCTTTAGTGGGAGCGTGCGTGTGAGGGCTCGGGTTAGTGTTAGCGTACGGGGTAGGATTAGGTGACGGGTGAGGGTCAGGCTTCGGGGAAGGGTTAGGGTTAGGGTTCGGGCTAGGGTTAGTGTTAGGGGACGGGGACGGTTTAGGGTCCAGGTGAGGGTACGGCAACGCTTTAGGGGGAGCGTGCGTGTGAGGGCGCGGGTTAGTGTTAGCGTACGGGGTAGGATTAGGGGACGGGTGAGGGTCAGGCTTCGGGGAAGAGTTAGGGTTAGGGTTCAGAGTAGGGTTAGGGTTAGGGGACGGGGACGGTTTAGGGTCCAGGTGAGGGTATGGCAACGCTTTAGCGGGAGCGTGCGTGTGAGGGCGCTGGTTAGTGTTAGCGTACGGTTTAGATTAGGGCACGGGTGAGGGTCAGGCTTCGGGGAAGGGTTAGGGTTAGGGTTCGGGCTAGGATTTGGGTTAGGGGATGGGGACGGTTTAGGGTCCAGGTGAGGGTACGGCAACGCTTTAGGGGGAGTGTGCGTGTGAGGACGCGGGTTAGTGTTAGCGTACGGGTTAGGATTAGGGGACGGGTGAGGGTCAGGCTTCGGGGAAGGGTTAGGGTTAGGGTTCGGGCTAGGGTTAGGGTTAGGGGACGGGGACGGTTTAGGGTCCTGGTGAGGGTACGGCAACACTTTAGGGGGAGCGTGCGTGTGAGGGCGCGGATTAGTGTTAGCGTACGGGTTAGGATTAGGGGACGGGTGAGGGTCAGGCTTCGGGGAAGGGTTAGGGTTAGGGTTCGGGCTAGGGTTAGGGTTAGGGGACGGGGACGGTTTAGGGTCCAGGTGAGGGTACGGCAACGCTTTAGGGGGAGCGTGCGTGTGAGGGCGCGGGTTAGTGTTAGCGTACGGGTTAGGATTAGGGGACGGGTGAGGGTCAGGCTTCGGGGAAGGGTTAGGGTTAGGGTTCGGGCTAGGGTTAGGGTTAGGGGACGGGGACGGTTTAGGGTCCAGGTGAGGGTACGGCAACGCTTTAGGGGGAGCGTGCGTGTGAGGGCGCGGGTTAGTGTTAGCGTAGGGGTTAGGATTAGGGGACGGGTGAGGGTCAGGCTTCGGGGAAGGGTTAGGGTTAGGGTTCGGGCTAGGGTTAGGGTTAGGGGACGGGGACGGTTTAGGGTCCAGGTGAGGGTACGGCAACGCTTTAGGGGGAGCGTGCGTGTGAGGGCGCGGGTTAGTGTTAGCGTACGGGTTAGGATTAGGGGACGGGTGAGGGTCAGGCTTCGGGGAAGGGTTAGGGTTAGGGTTCGGGCTAGGGTTAGGGTTAGGGGACGGGGACGGTTTAGGGTCCAGGTGAGGGTACGGCAACGCTTTAGGGGGAGCGTGCGTGTGAGGGCGCGGGTTAGTGTTAGCGTACGGGTTAGGATTAGTGGACGGGTGAGGGTCAGGCTTCGGGGAAGGGTTCGGGTTAGGGTTCGGGCTAGGGTTAGGGTTAGGGGACGGGGACGGTTTAGGGTCCAGGTGAGGTTACGGCAACGCTTTAGGGGGAGCGTGCGTGTGAGGGCGCGGGTTAGTGTTAGCGTACGGGTTAGGATTAGGGGACGGGTGAGGGTCAGGCTTCGGGGAAGGGTTAGGGTTAGGGTTCGGGCTAGGGTTAGGGTTAGGGGACGGGGACGGATTAGGGTCCAGGTGAGGGTACGGCAACTTTTAGGGGGAGTGTGCGTGTGAGAGCACGGGTTAGTGTTAGCGTACGGGTTAGGATTAGGGGACGGGTGAGGGTCAGGCTTCGGGGAAGGGTTAGGATTAGGCTTCGGGCTAGGGTTAGGGTTAGGGGACGGGGACGGTTTAGGGTCCAGGTGAGGGTACGGCAACGTTTTAGGGGGAGCGTGCGTGTGAGGGCGCGGGTTAGTGTTAGCGTACGGGTTAGGATTAGGGGACGGGTGAGGGTCAGGCTTCTGGGAAGGGTTAGGGTTAGGCTTCGGGCTAGGGTTAGGGTTAGGGGACGGGGACGGTTTAGGGTCCAGGTGAGGGTACGGCAACGCTTTAGGGGGAGCGTGCGTGTGAGGGCGCGGGTTAGTGTTAGTGTACGGGTTAGGATTTGGGGACGGGTGAGGGTCAGGCTTCGGGGAAGAGTTAGGGTTAGGGTTCGGGCTAGGGTTAGGGTTAGGGGACGGGGACGGTTTAGGGTCCAGGTGAGGGTACGGCAACGCTTTAGGGGGAGCGTGCGTGTGAGGGCGCGGGTTAGTGTTAGCGTACGGGTTAGGATTAGGGGACGGGTGAGGGTCAGGCTTCGGGGAAGGGTTCGGGTTAGGGTTCGGGCTAGGGTTAGGGTTAGGGGACGGGGACGGTTTAGGGTCCAGGTGAGGGTACGGCAACGCTTTAGGGGGAGCGTGCGTGTGAGGGCGCGGGTTAGTGTTAGCGTACGGGTTAGGATTAGGGGACGGGTGAGGGTCAGGCTTCGGGGAAGGGTTAGGGTTAGGGTTCGGGCTAGGGTTAGGGTTAGGGGACGGGGACGGTTTAGGGTCCAGGTGAGGGTACGGCAACGCTTTAGGGGGAGCGTGCGTGTGAGGGCGCGGGTTAGTGTTAGCGTACGGGTTAGGATTAGGGCACGGGTGAGGGTCAGGCTTCGGGGAAGGGTTAGGGTTAGGGTTCGGGCTAGGGTTAGGGTTAAGGGACGGGGACGGTTTAGGGTCCAGGTGAGGGTACGGCAACGCTTTAGGGGGAGCGTACGTGTGAGGGCTTGGGTTAGTGTTAGCGTACGGGTTAGGATTAGGGGAAGGGTGAGGGTCAGGCTTCGGGGAAGGGTTAGGGTTAGGGTTCAGGCTAGGGTTAGGGTTAGGGGACGGGGACGGTTTAGGGTCCAGGTGAGGGTACGGCAACGCTTTAGGGGGAGCGTGCGTGTGAGGGCGCGGGTTAGTGTTAGCGTACGGGTTAGGATTAGGGGACGGGTGAGGGTCAGGCTTCGGGGAAGGGTTAGGGTTAGGGTTCGGGCTAGGGTTAGGGTTAGGGGACGGGGACGGATTAGGGTCCAGGTGAGGGTACGGCAACTTTTAGGGGGAGTGTGCGTGTGAGAGCACGGGTTAGTGTTAGCGTACGGGTTAGGATTAGGGGACGGGTGAGGGTCAGGCTTCGGGGAAGGGTTAGGATTAGGCTTCGGGCTAGGGTTAGGGTTAGGGGACGGGGACGGTTTAGGGTCCAGGTGAGGGTACGGCAACGCTTTAGGGGGAGCGTGCGTGTGAGGGCGCGGGTTAGTGTTAGCGTAAGGGTTAGGATTAGGGGACGGGTGAGGGTCAGGCTTCTGGGAAGGGTTAGGTTTAGGCTTCGGGCTAGGGTTAGGGTTAGGGGACGGGGACGGTTTAGGGTCCAGGTGAGGGTACGGCAACGCTTTAGGGGGAGCGTGCGTGTGAGGGCGCGGGTTAGTGTTAGTGTACGGGTTAGGATTAGGGGACGGGTGAGGGTCAGGCTTCGGGGAAGGGTTAGGGTTAGGGTTCGGGCTAGGGTTAGGGTTAGGGGACGGGGACGGTTTATGGTCCAGGTGAGGGTACGGCAACGCTTTAGGGGGAGCGTGCGTGTGAGGGCGCGGGTTAGTGTTAGCGTACGGGTTAGGATTAGGGGACGGGTGAGGGTCAGGCTTCGGGGAAGGGTTTGGGTTAGGGTTCGGGCTAGGGTTAGGGTTAGGGGACGGGGACGGTTTAGGGTCCAGGTGAGGGTACGGCAACGCTTTAGGGGGAGCGTGCGTGTGAGGGCGCGGGTTAGTGTTAGCGTACGGGTTAGGATTAGGGGACGGGTGAGGGTCAGGCTTCGGGGAAGGGTTAGGGTTAGGGTTCGGGCTAGGGTTAGGGTTAGGGGACGGGGACGGTTTAGGGTCCAGGTGAGGGTACGGCAACGCTTTAGGGGGAGCGTGCGTGTGAGGGCGCGGGTTAGTGTTAGCGTACGGGTTAGGATTAGGGGACGGGTGAGGGTCAGGCTTCGGGGAAGGGTTAGGGTTAGGGTTCGGGCTAGGGTTAGGGTTAGGGGACGGGGACGGTTTAGGGTCCAGGTGAGGGTACGGCAACGCTTTAGGGGGAGCGTGCGTGTGAGGGCGCGGGTTAGTGTTAGCGTACGGGTTAGGATTAGGGGACGGGTGAGGGTCAGGCTTCGGGGAAGGGTTAGGGTTAGGGTTCGGGCTAGGGTTAGGGTTAGGGGACGGGGACGGTTTAGGGTCCAGGTGAGGGTACGGCAACGCTTTAGGGGGAGCGTGCGTGTGAGGGCGCGGGTTAGTGTTAGCGTACGGGTTAGGATTAAGGCACGGGTGAGGGTCAGGCTTCGGGGAAGGGTTAGTGTTAGGGTTCGGGCTAGGGTTAGGGTTAAGGGACGGGGACGGTTTAGGGTCCAGGTGAGGGTACGGCAACGCTTTAGGGGGAGCGTACGTGTGAGGGCGTGGGTTAGTGTTAGCGTACGGGTTAGGATTAGGGATAGGGTGAGGGTCAGGCTTCGGGGAAGGGTTAGGGTTAGGGTTCGGGCTAGGGTTAGGGTTAGGGGACGGGGACGGTTTAGGGTCCAGGTGAGGGTACGGCAACGCTTTAGGGGGAGCGTGCATGTGAGGGCGCGGGTTAGTGTTAGTGTACGGGTTAGGATTAGGGGACGGGTGAAGGTCAGGCTTCGGGGAAGGGTTAGGGTTAGGGTTCGGGCTAAGGTTAGGGTTAGGGGACGGGGACGGATTAGGGTCCAGGTGAGGGTACGGCAACGCTTTAGGGGGAGCGTGCGTGTGAGGGCGCGGGTTAGTGTTAGCGTACGGGTTAGGATTAGGGGACGGGTGAGGGTCAGGCTTCGGGGAAGGGTTAGGGTTAGGGTTCGGGCTAGGGTTAGGGTTAGGGGACGGGGAAGGTTTAGGGTCCAGGTGAGGGTACGGCAACGCTTTAGGGGGAGCGTGCGTGTGAGGGCGCGGGTTAGTGTTAGCGTACGGGTTAGGATTAGGGCACGGGTGAGGGTCAGGCTTCGGGGAAGGGTTAGGGTTAGGGTTCGGGCTAGGGTTAGGGTTAAGGGACGGGGACGGTTTAGGGTCCAGGTGAGGGTACGGCAACGCTTTAGGGGGAGCGTACGTGTGAGGGCGTGGGTTAGTGTTAGCGTACGGGTTAGGATTAGGGGAAGGGTGAGGGTCAGGCTTCGGGGAAGGGTTAGGGTTAGGGTTCGGGCTAGGGTTAGGGTTAGGGGACGGGGACGGTTTAGGGTCCAGGTGAGGGTACGGCAACGCTTTAGGGGGAGCGTGCATGTGAGGGCGCGGGTTAGTGTTAGCGTACGGGTTAGGATTAGGGGACGGGTGAAGGTCAGGCTTCGGGGAAGGGTTAGGGTTAGGGTTCGGGCTAAGGTTAGGGTTAGGGGACGGGGACGGATTAGGGTCCAGGTGAGGGTACGGCAACTTTTAGGGGGAGCGTGCGTGTGCGAGCACGGGTTAGTGTTAGCGTACGGGTTAGGATTAGGGCACGGGTGATGGTCAGGCTTCGGGGAAGGGTTAGGGTTAGGGTTCGGGCTAGGGTTAGGGTTAGGGGACGGGGACGGTTTAGGGTCCAGGTGAGGGTACGGCAACGCTTTAGGGGGAGCGTGCGTGTGAGGGCGCGGGTTAGTGTTAGCGTACGGGTTAGGATTAGGGGACGGGTGAGGGTCAGGCTTCGGGGAAGGGTTAGGGTTAGGGTTCGGGCTAGGGTTAGGGTTAGGGGACGGGGACGGTTTAGGGTCCAGGTGAGGGTACGGCAACGCTTTAGGGGGAGCGTGCGTGTGAGGGCACGGGTTAGTGTTAGCGTACGGGTTAGGATTAGGGGACGGGTGAGGGTCAGGCTTCGGGGAAGGGTTAGGGTTAGGGTTCGGGCTAGGGTTAGGTTTGGGGACGGGGACGGTTTAGGGTCCAGGTGAGGGTACGGCAATGCTTTAGGGGGAGCGTGCGTGTGAGGGCGCGGGTTAGTGTTAGCGTACGGGTTAGGATTAGGGGACGGGTGAGGGTCAGGCTTCGGGGAAGGGTTAGTGTTAGGGTTCGGGCTAGGGTTAGGGTTAGGGGACGGGGACGGTTTAGGGTCCAGGTGAGGGTACGGCAACGCTTTAGGGGGAGCGTGCGTGTGAGGGCGCGGGTTAGTGTTAGCGTACGGGTTAGGATTAGTGGACGGGTGAGGGTCAGGCTTCGGGGAAGGGTTAGGGTTAGGGTTCGGGCTAGGGTTAGGGTTAGGGGACGGGGACGGTTTAGGGTCCAGGTGAGGGTACGGCAACGCTTTAGGGGGAGCGTGCGTGTGAGGGCGCGGGTTAGTGTTAGCGTACGGGTTAGGATTAGGGCACGGGTGAGGGTCAGGCTTCGGGGAAGGGTTAGGGTTAGGGTTCGGGCTAGGGTTAGGGTTAGGGGACGGGGACGGTTTAGGGTCCAGGTGAGGGTACGGCAACGCTTTAGGGGGAGCGTGCGTGTGAGGGCGCGGGTTAGTGTTAGCGTACGGGTTAGGATTAGGGGAAGGGTGAGGGTCAGGCTTCGGGGAAGGGTTAGGGTTAGGGTTCGGGCTAGGGTTAGGGTTAGGGGACGGGGACGGATTAGGGTCCAGGTGAGGGTACGGCAACTTTTAGGGGGAGCGTGCGTGTGAGAGCACGGGTTAGTGTTAGCGTACGGGTTAGGATTAGGGCACGGGTGAGTGTCAGGCTTCGGGGAAGGGTTAGGATTAGGCTTCCGGCTAGGGTTAGGGTTAGGGGACGGGGACGGTTTAGGGTCCAGGTGAGGGTACGGCAACGCTTTAGGGGGAGCGTGCGTGTGAGGGCGCAGGTTAGTGTTAGCGTACGTGTTAGGATTAGGGGACGGGTGAGGGTCAGGCTTCGGGGAAGGGTTAGGGTTAGGGTTCGGGCTAGGGTTAGGGTTAGGGGACGGGGACGGTTTAGGGTCCAGGTGAGGGTACGGCAACGCTTTAGGGGGAGCGTGCGTGTGAGGGCGCGGGTTAGTGTTAGCGTACGGGTTAGGATTAGGGGACGGGTGAGGGTCAGGCTTCGGGGAAGGGTTAGGGTTAGGCTTCGGGCTAGGGTTAGGGTTAGGGGACGGGGACGGTTTAGGGTCCAGGTGAGGGTACGGCAACGCTTTAGGGGGAGCGTGCGTGTGAGGGCGCGGGTTAGTGTTAGCGTACGGGTTAGGATTAGGGGACGGGTGAGGGTCAGGCTTCGGGGAAGGGTTAGGGTTAGGGTTCGGGCTAGGGTTAGGGTTAGGGGACGGGGACGGTTTAGGGTCCAGGTGAGGGTACGGCAACGCTTTAGGGGGAGCGTGCGTGTGAGGGCGCGGGTTAGTGTTAGCGTACGGGTTAGGATTAGGGCACGGGTGAGGGTCAGGCTTCGGGGAAGGGTTAGGGTTAGGGTTCGGGCTAGGGTTAGGGTTACGGGACGGGGACGGTTTAGGGTCCAGGTGAGGGTACGGCAACGCTTTAGGGGGAGCGTGCGTGTGAGGGCGCGGGTTAGTGTTAGTGTACGGGTTAGGATTAGGGGACGGGTGAGGGTCAGGCTTCGGGGAAGGGTTAGGGTTAGGGTTCGGGCTAGGGTTAGGGTTAGGGGACGGGGACGGATTAGGGTCCAGGTGAGGGTACGGCAACTTTTAGGGGGAGCGTGCGTGTGAGAGCACGGGTTAGTGTTAGCGTACGGGTTAGGATTAGGGCACGGGTGAGGGTCAGGCTTCGGGGAAGGGTTAGGATTAGGCTTCGGGCTAGGGTTAGGGGACGGGGACGGGGACGGTTTAGGGTCCAGGTGAGGGTACGGCAACGCTTTAGGGGGAGCGTGTGTGTGAGGGCGCGGGTTAGTGTTAGCGTACGGGTTAGGATTAGGGGACGAGTGAGGGTCAGGCTTCGGGGAAGGGTTAGGGTTAGGCTTCGGGCTAGGGTTAGGGTTAGGGGACGGGGACGGTTTAGGGTCCAGGTGAGGGTACGGCAACGCTTTAGGGGGAGCGTGCGTGTGAGGGCGCGGGTTAGTGTTAGCGTACGGGTTAGGATTAGGGGACGGGTGAGGGTCAGGCTTCGGGGAAGGGTTAGGGTTAGGGTTCGGGCTAGGGTTAGGGTTAAGGGACGGGGACGGTTTAGGGTCCAGGTGAGGGTACGGCAACGCTTTAGGGGGAGCGTGCGTGTGAGGGCGCGGGTTAGTGTTAGCGTACGGGTTAGGATTAGGGGACGGGTGAGGGTCAGGCTTCGGGGAAGGGTTAGGGTTAGGGTTCGGGCTAGGGTTAGGGTTAGGGGACGGGGACGGTTTAGGGTCCAGGTGAGGGTACGGCAACGCTTTAGGGGGAGCGTGCGTGTGAGGGCGCGGGTTAGTGTTAGCGTACGGGTTAGGATTAGGGGACGGGTGAGGGTCAGGCTTCGGGGAAGGGTTAGGGTTAGGCTTCGGGCTAGGGTTAGGGTTAGGGGACGGGGACGGTTTAGGGTCCAGGTGAGGGTACGGCAACGCTTTAGGGGGAGCGTGCGTGTGAGGGCGCGGGTTAGTGTTAGCGTACGGGTTAGGATTAGTGGACGGGTGAGGGTCAGGCTTCGGGGAAGGGTTAGGGTTAGGGTTCGGGCTAGGGTTAGGGTTAGGGGACGGGGACGGTTTAGGGTCCAGGTGAGGGTACGGCAACGCTTTAGGGGGAGCGTGCGTGTGAGGGCGCGGGTTAGTGTTAGCGTACGGGTTAGGATTAGGGGACGGGTGAGGGTCAGGCTTCGGGGAAGGGTTAGGGTTAGGGTTCGGGCTAGGGTTAGGGTTAGGGGACGGGGACGGTTTAGGGTCCAGGTGAGGGTACGGCAACGCTTTAGGGGGAGCGTGCGTGTGAGGGCGCGGGTTAGTGTTAGCGTACGGGTTAGGATTAGTGGACGGGTGAGGGTCAGGCTTCGGGGAAGGGTTAGGGTTAGGGTTCGGGCTAGGATTAGGGTTAGGGGACGGGGACGGTTTAGGGTCCAGGTGAGGGTACGGCAACGCTTTAGGGGGAGCGTGCGTGTGAGGGCGCGGGTTAGTGTTAGCGTACGGGTTAGGATTAGGGCACGGGTGAGGGTCAGGCTTCGGGGAAGGGTTAGGGTTAGGGTTCGGGCTAGGGTTAGGGTTACGGGACGGGGACGGTTTAGGGTCCAGGTGAGGGTACGGCAACGCTTTAGGGGGAGCGTGCGTGTGAGGGCGCGGGTTAGTGTTAGCGTACGGGTTAGGATTAGGGGACGGGTGAGGGTCAGGCTTCGGGGAAGGGTTAGGGTTAGGGTTCGGGCTAGGGTTAGGGTTAGGGGACGGGGACGGATTAGGGTCCAGGTGAGGGTACGGCAACTTTTAGGGGGAGCGTGCGTGTGAGAGCACGGGTTAGTGTTAGCGTACGGGTTAGGATTAGGGCACGGGTGAGGGTCAGGCTTCGGGGAAGGGTTAGGATTAGGCTTCGGGCTAGGGTTAGGGGACGGGGACGGGGACGGTTTAGGGTCCAGGTGAGGGTACGGCAACGCTTTAGGGGGAGCGTGCGTGTGAGGGCGCGGGTTAGTGTTAGCGTACGGGTTAGGATTAGGGGACGGGTGAGGGTCAGGCTTCGGGGAAGGGTTAGGGTTAGGCTTCGGGCTAGGGTTAGGGTTAGGGGACGGGGACGGTTTAGGGTCCAGGTGAGGGTACGGCAACGCTTTAGGGGGAGCGTGCGTGTGAGGGCGCGGGTTAGTGTTAGCGTACGGGTTAGGATTAGGGGACGGGTGAGGGTCAGGCTTCGGGGAAGGGTTAGGGTTAGGGTTCGGGCTAGGGTTAGGGTTAGGGGACGGGGACGGTTTAGGGTCCAGGTGAGGGTACGGCAACGCTTTAGGGGGAGCGTGCGTGTGAGGGCGCGGGTTAGTGTTAGCGTACGGGTTAGGATTAGGGGACGGGTGAGGGTCAGGCTTCGGGGAAGGGTTAGGGTTAGGCTTCGGGCTAGGGTTAGGGTTAGGGGACGGGGACGGTTTAGGGTCCAGGTGAGGGTACGGCAACGCTTTAGGGGGAGCGTGCGTGTGAGGGCGCGGGTTAGTGTTAGCGTACGGGTTAGGATTAGTGGACGGGTGAGGGTCAGGCTTCGGGGAAGGGTTAGGGTTAGGGTTAGGGGACGGGGACGGTTTAGGGTCCAGGTGAGGGTACGGCAACGCTTTAGGGGGAGCGTGCGTGTGAGGGCGCGGGTTAGTGTTAGCGTACGGGTTAGGATTAGGGCACGGGTGAGGGTCAGGCTTCGGTGAAGGGTTAGGGTTAGGGTTCGGGCTAGGGTTAGGGTTACGGGACGGGGACGGTTTAGGGTCCAGGTGAGGGTACGGCAACTTTTAGGGGGAGCGTGCGTGTGAGAGCACGGGTTAGTGTTAGCGTACGGGTTAGGATTAGGGCACGGGTGAGGGTCAGGCTTCGGGGAAGGGTTAGGATTAGGCTTCGGGCTAGGGTTAGGGGACGGGGACGGGGACGGTTTAGGGTCCAGGTGAGGGTACGGCAACGCTTTAGGGGGAGCGTGCGTGTGAGGGCGCGGGTTAGTGTTAGCGTACGGGTTAGGATTAGGGGACGGGTGAGGGTCAGGCTTCGGGGAAGGGTTAGGGTTAGGCTTCGGGCTAGGGTTAGGGTTAGGGGACGGGGACGGTTTAGGGTCCAGGTGAGGGTACGGCAACGCTTTAGGGGGAGCGTGCGTGTGAGGGCGCGGGTTAGTGTTAGCGTACGGGTTAGGATTAGGGGACGGGTGAGGGTCAGGCTTCGGGGAAGGGTTAGGGTTAGGGTTCGGGCTAGGGTTAGGGTTAGGGGACGGGGACGGTTTAGGGTCCAGGTGAGGGTACGGCAACGCTTTAGGGGGAGCGTGCGTGTGAGGGCGCGGGTTAGTGTTAGCGTACGGGTTAGGATTAGGGGACGGGTGAGGGTCAGGCTTCGGGGAAGGGTTAGGGTTAGGCTTCGGGCTAGGGTTAGGGTTAGGGGACGGGGACGGTTTAGGGTCCAGGTGAGGGTACGGCAACGCTTTAGGGGGAGCGTGCGTGTGAGGGCGCGGGTTAGTGTTAGCGTACGGGTTAGGATTAGTGGACGGGTGAGGGTCAGGCTTCGGGGAAGGGTTAGGGTTAGGCTTCGGGCTAGGGTTAGGGTTAGGGGACGGGGACGGTTTAGGGTCCAGGTGAGGGTACGGCAACGCTTTAGGGGGAGCGTGCGTGTGAGGGCGCGGGTTAGTGTTAGCGTACGGGTTAGGATTAGGGGACGGGTGAGGGTCAGGCTTCGGGGAAGGGTTAGGGTTAGGGTTCGGGCTAGGGTTAGGGTTAGGGGACGGGGACGGTTTAGGGTCCAGGTGAGGGTACGGCAACGCTTTAGGGGGAGCGTGCGTGTGAGGGCGCGGGTTAGTGTTAGCGTACGGGTTAGGATTAGGGGACGGGTGAGGGTCAGGCTTCGGGGAAGGGTTAGGGTTAGGGTTCGGGCTAGGGTTAGGGTTAGGGGACGGGGACGGTTTAGGGTCCAGGTGAGGGTACGGCAACTTTTAGGGGGAGCGTGCGTGTGAGAGCACGGGTTAGTGTTAGCGTACGGGTTAGGATTAGGGCACGGGTGAGGGTCAGGCTTCGGGGAAGGGTTAGGATTAGGCTTCGGGCTAGGGTTAGGGGACGGGGACGGTTTAGGGTCCAGGTGAGGGTACGGCAACGCTTTAGGGGGAGCGTGCGTGTGAGGGCGCGGGTTAGTGTTAGCGTACGGGTTAGGATTAGGGGACGGGTGAGGGTCAGGCTTCGGGGAAGGGTTAGGGTTAGGCTTCGGGCTAGGGTTAGGGTTAGGGGACGGGGACGGTTTAGGGTCCAGGTGAGGGTACGGCAACGCTTTAGGGGGAGCGTGCGTGTGAGGGCGCGGGTTAGTGTTAGCGTACGGGTTAGGATTAGGGGACGGGTGAGGGTCAGGCTTCGGGGAAGGGTTAGGGTTAGGGTTCGGGCTAGGGTTAGGGTTAGGGGACGGGGACGGTTTAGGGTCCAGGTGAGGGTACGGCAACGCTTTAGGGGGAGCGTGCGTGTGAGGGCGCGGGTTAGTGTTAGCGTACGGGTTAGGATTAGGGGACGGGTGAGGGTCAGGCTTCGGGGAAGGGTTAGGGTTAGGCTTCGGGCTAGGGTTAGGGTTAGGGGACGGGGACGGTTTAGGGTCCAGGTGAGGGTACGGCAACGCTTTAGGGGGAGCGTGCGTGTGAGGGCGCGGGTTAGTGTTAGCGTACGGGTTAGGATTAGTGGACGGGTGAGGGTCAGGCTTCGGGGAAGGGTTAGGGTTAGGGTTCGGGCTAGGGTTAGGGTTAGGGGACGGGGACGGTTTAGGGTCCAGGTGAGGGTACGGCAACGCTTTAGGGGGAGCGTGCGTGTGAGGGCGCGGGTTAGTGTTAGCGTACGGGTTAGGATTAGGGGACGGGTGAGGGTCAGGCTTCGGGGAAGGGTTAGGGTTAGGGTTCGGGCTAGGGTTAGGGTTAGGGGACGGGGACGGTTTAGGGTCCAGGTGAGGGTACGGCAACGCTTTAGGGGGAGCGTGCGTGTGAGGGCGCGGGTTAGTGTTAGCGTACGGGTTAGGATTAGGGCACGGGTGAGGGTCAGGCTTCGGGGAAGGGTTAGGGTTAGGGTTCGGGCTAGGGTTAGGGTTAAGGGACGGGGACGGTTTAGGGTCCAGGTGAGGGTACTGCAACGCTTTAGGGGGAGCGTACGTGTGAGGGCGTGGGTTAGTGTTAGCGTACGGGTTAGGATTAGGGGAAGGGTGAGGGTCAGGCTTCGGGGAAGGGTTAGGATTAGGCTTCGGGCTAGGGTTAGGGTTAGGGGACGGGGACGGTTTAGGGTCCAGGTGAGGGTACGGCAACGCTTTAGGGGGAGCGTGCGTGTGAGGGCGCGGGTTAGTGTTAGCGTACGGGTTAGGATTAGGGGACGGGTGAGGGTCAGGCTTCGGGGAAGGGTTAGGGTTAGGCTTCGGGCTAGGATTAGGGTTAGGGGACGGGGACGGTTTAGGGTCCAGGTGAGGGTACGGCAACGCTTTAGGGGGAGCGTGCGTGTGAGGGCGCGGGTTAGTGTTAGCGTACGGGTTAGGATTAGGGGACGGGTGAGGGTCAGGCTTCGGGGAAGGGTTAGGGTTAGGGTTCGGGCTAGGGTTAGGGTTAGGGGACGGGGACGGTTTAGGGTCCAGGTGAGGGTACGGCAACGCTTTAGGGGGAGCGTGCGTGTGAGGGCGCGGGTTAGTGTTAGCGTACGGGTTAGGATTAGGGGACGGGTGAGGGTCAGGCTTCGGGGAAGGGTTAGGGTTAGGCTTCGGGCTAGGGTTAGGGTTAGGGGACGGGGACGGTTTAGGGTCCAGGTGAGGGTACGGCAACGCTTTAGGGGGAGCGTGCGTGTGAGGGCGCGGGTTAGTGTTAGCGTACGGGTTAGGATTAGGGGACGGGTGAGGGTCAGGCTTCGGGGAAGGGTTAGGGTTAGGGTTCGGGCTAGGGTTAGGGTTAGGGGACGGGGACGGTTTAGGGTCCAGGTGAGGGTACGGCAACGCTTTAGGGGGAGCGTGCGTGTGAGGGCGCGGGTTAGTGTTAGCGTACGGGTTAGGATTAGGGGACGGGTGAGGGTCAGGCTTCGGGGAAGGGTTAGGCTTAGGCTTCGGGCTAGGGTTAGAGTTAGGGGACGGGGACGGTTTAGGGTCCAGGTGAGGGTACGGCAACGCTTTAGGGGGAGCGTGCGTGTGAGGGCGCGGGTTAGTGTTAGCGTACGGGTTAGGATTAGGGGACGGGTGAGGGTCAGGTTTCGGGGAAGGGTTAGGGTTAGGCTTCGGGCTAGGGTTAGGGTTAGGGGACGGGGACGGTTTAGGGTCCAGGTGAGGGTACGGCAACGCTTTAGGGGGAGCGTGCGTGTGAGGGCGCGGGTTATGTTAGCGTACGGGTTAGGATTAGGGGACGGGTGAGGGTCAGGCTTCGGGGAAGCGTTAGGGTTAGGGTTCGGGCTAGGGTTAGAGTTAGGGGACGGGGACGTTTTAGGGTCCAGGTGAGGGTATGGCAACGCTTTAGGGGGAGCGTGCGTGTGAGGGCGCGGGTTAGTGTTAGCGTACGGGTTAGGATTAGGGGACGGGTGAGGGTCAGGCTTCGGGGAAGGGTTAGGGTTAGGCTTTGGGCTAGGGTTAGGGTTAGGGGACGGGGACGGTTTAGGGTCCAGGTGAGGGTACGGCAACGCTTTAGGGGGAGCGTGCGTGTGAGGGCGCGGGTTAGTGTTACCGTACGAGTTAGGAATAGGGGACGGGTGAGGGTCAGGCTTCGGGGAAGGGTTAGGGTTAGGGTTCGGGCTAGGGTTAGGGTTAGGGGACGGGGACGGTTTAGGGTCCAGGTGAGGGTACGGCAACGCTTTAGGGGGAGCGTGCGTGTGAGGGCGCGGGTTAGTGTTAGCGTACGGGTTAGGATTAGGGCACGGGTGAGGGTCAGGCTTCGGGGAAGGGTTAGGGTTAGGGTTCGGGCTAGGGTTAGGGTTAGGGGACGGGGACGGTTTAGGGTCCAGGTGAGGGTACGGCAACGCTTTAGGGGGAGCGTGCGTGTGAGGGCGCGGGTTAGTGTTAGCGTACGGGTTAGGATTAGGGGACGGGTGAGGGTCAGGCTTCGGGGAAGGGTTAGGGTTAGGGTTCGGGCTAGGGTTAGGGTTAGGGGACGGGGACGGTTTAGGGTCCAGGTGAGGGTACGGCAACGCTTTAGGGGGAGCGTGCGTGTGAGGGCGCGGGTTAGTGTTAGCGTACGTGTTAGGATTAGGGGACGGGTGAGGGTCAGGCTTCGGGGAAGGGTTAGGGTTAGGGTTCGGGCTAGGGTTAGGGTTAGGGGAAGGGGACGGTTTAGGGTCCAGGTGAGGGTACGGCAACGCTTTAGGGGGAGCGTGCGTGTGAGGGCGCGGGTTAGTGTTAGCGTACGTGTTAGGATTAGGGGACGGGTGAGGGTCAGGCTTCGGGGAAGGGTTAGGG
Source organism: Stenella coeruleoalba (assembly GCF_951394435.1). Taxonomy (NCBI): domain Eukaryota; kingdom Metazoa; phylum Chordata; class Mammalia; order Artiodactyla; family Delphinidae; genus Stenella; species Stenella coeruleoalba. The sequence goes on from NW_027646203.1 coordinate 111,181, forward strand.
TTAGGGTTCGGGCTAGGGTTAGGGTTAGGGGACGGGGACGGTTTAGGGTCCAGGTGAGGGTACGGCAACGCTTTAGGGGGAGCGTGCGTGAGAGGGCGCGGGTTAGTGTTAGCGTACGGGTTAGGATTAGGGGACGGGTGAGGGTCAGGCTTCGGGGAAGGGTTAGGGTTAGGGTTCGGGCTAGGGTTAGGGTTAGGGGACGGGGACGGTTTAGGGTCCAGGTGAGGGTATGGCAACGCTTTAGGGGGAGCGTGCGTGTGAGGGCGCGGGTTAGTGTTAGCGTACGGGTTAGGATTAGGGGACGGGTGAGGGTCAGGCTTCGGGGAAGGGTTAGGGTTAGGGTTCGGGCTAGGGTTAGGGTTAGGGGACGGGGACGGTTTAGGGTCCAGGTGAGGGTACGGCAACGCTTTAGGGGGAGCGTGCGTGTGAGGGCGCGGGTTAGTGTTAGCGTATGGGTTAGGATTAGGGGACGGGTGAGGGTCAGGCTTCGGGGAAGTGTTAGGGTTAGGGTTCGGGCTAGGGTTAGGGTTAGCGGACGGGGACGGTTTAGGGTCCAGGTGAGGGTACGGCAACGCTTTAGGGGGAGCGTGCGTGTGAGGGCGCGGGTTAGTGTTAGCGTACAGGTTAGGATTAGGGGACGGGTGAGGATCAGGCTTCGGGGAAGGGTTAGGGTTAGGGTTCGGGCTAGGGTTAGGGTTAGGGGACGGGGACGGTTTAGGGTCCAGGTGAGGGTACGGCAACGCTTTAGGGGGAGCGTGCGTGTGAGGGCGCGGGTTAGTGTTAGCGTACGAGTTAGGAATAGGGGACGGGTGAGGGTCAGGCTTCGGGGAAGGGTTAGGGTTAGGGTTCGGGCTAGAGTTAGGGTTAGGGGACGGGGACGGTTTAGGGTCCAGGTGAGGGTACGGCAACGCTTTAGGGGGAGCGTGCGTGTGAGGGCGCGGGTTAGTGTTAGCGTACGGGTTAGGATTAGGGCACGGGTGAGGGTCAGGCTTCGGGGAAGGGTTAGGGTTAGGGTTCGGGCTAGGGTTAGGGTTAGGGGACGGGGACGGTTTAGGGTCCAGGTGAGGGTACGGCAACGCTTTAGGGGGAGCGTGCGTGTGAGGGCGCGGGTTAGTGTTAGCGTACGGGTTAGGATTAGGGCACGGGTGAGGGTCAGGCTTCGGGGAAGGGTTAGGTTTAGGGTTCGGGCTAGGGTTAGGGTTAGGGGACGGGGACGGTTTAGGGTCCAGGTGAGGGTACGGCAACGCTTTAGGGGGAGCGTGCGTGTGAGGGCGCGGGTTAGTGTTAGCGTACGTGTTAGGATTAGGGGACGGGTGAGGGTCAGGCTTCGGGGAAGGGTTAGGGTTAGGGTTCGGGCTAGGGTTAGGGTTAGGGGACGGGGACGGTTTAGGGTCCAGGTGAGGGTACGGCAACGCTTTAGGGGGAGCGTGCGTGTGAGGGCACGGGTTAGTGTTAGCGTACGGGTTAGGATTAGGGGACGGGTGAGGGTCAGGCTTCGGGGAAGGGTTAGGGTTAGGGTTCGGGCTAGGGTTAGAGTTAGGGGACGGGGACGTTTTAGGGTCCAGGTGAGGGTACGGCAACGCTTTAGGGGGAGCGTGCGTGTGAGGGCACGGGTTAGTGTTAGCGTACGGGTTAGGATTAGGGGACGGGTGAGGGTCAGGCTTCGGGGAAGGGTTAGGGTTAGGCTTTGGGCTAGGGTTAGGGTTAGGGGACGGGGACGGTTTAGGGTCCAGGTGAGGGTATGGCAACGCTTTAGGGGGAGCGTGCGTGTGAGGGCGCGGGTTAGTGTTAGCGTACGGGTTAGGATTAGGGGACGGGTGAGGGTCAGGCTTCGGGGAAGCGTTAGGGTTAGGGTTCGGTCTAGGGTTAGAGTTAGGGGACGGGGACGTTTTAGGGTCCAGGTGAGGGTACGGCAACGCTTTAGGGGGAGCGTGCGTGTGAGGGCACGGGTTAGTGTTAGCGTACGGGTTAGGATTAGGGGACGGGTGAGGGTCAGGCTTCGGGGAAGGGTTAGGGTTAGGCTTTGGGCTAGGGTTAGGGTTAGGGGACGGGGACGGTTTAGGGTCCAGGTGAGGGTATGGCAACGCTTTAGGGGGAGCGTGCGTGTGAGGGCACGGGTTAGTGTTAGCGTACGAGTTAGGAATAGGGGACGGGTGAGGGTCAGGCTTCGGGGAAGGGTTAGGGTTAGGGTTCGGGCTAGGGTTAGGGTTAGGGGACGGGGACGGTTTAGGGTCCAGGTGAGGGTACGGCAACGCTTTAGGGGGAGCGTGCGTGTGAGGGCGCGGGTTAGTGTTAGCGTACGGGTTAGGATTAGGGCACGGGTGAGGGTCAGGCTTCGGGAAAGGGTTAGGGTTAGGGTTCGGGCTAGGGTTAGGGTTAGGGGACGGGGACGGTTTAGGGTCCAGGTGAGGGTACGGCAACGCTTTAGGGGGAGCGTGCGTGTGAGGGCGCGGGTTAGTGTTAGCGTATGGGTTAGGATTAGGGGACGGGTGAGGGTCAGGCTTCGGGGAAGTGTTAGGGTTAGGGTTCGGGCTAGGGTTAGGGTTAGCGGACGGGGACGGTTTAGGGTCCAGGTGAGGGTACGGCAACGCTTTAGGGGGAGCGTGCGTGTGAGGGCGCGGGTTAGTGTTAGCGTACAGGTTAGGATTAGGGGACGGGTGAGGATCAGGCTTCGGGGAAGGGTTAGGGTTAGGGTTCGGGCTAGGGTTAGGGTTAGGGGACGGGGACGGTTTAGGGTCCAGGTGAGGGTACGGCAACGCTTTAGGGGGAGCGTGCGTGTGAGGGCGCGGGTTAGTGTTAGCGTACGAGTTAGGAATAGGGGACGGGTGAGGGTCAGGCTTCGGGGAAGGGTTAGGGTTAGGGTTCGGGCTAGAGTTAGGGTTAGGGGACGGGGACGGTTTAGGGTCCAGGTGAGGGTACGGCAACGCTTTAGGGGGAGCGTGCGTGTGAGGGCGCGGGTTAGTGTTAGCGTACGGGTTAGGATTAGGGCACGGGTGAGGGTCAGGCTTCGGGGAAGGGTTAGGGTTAGGGTTCGGGCTAGGGTTAGGGTTAGGGGACGGGGACGGTTTAGGGTCCAGGTGAGGGTACGGCAACGCTTTAGGGGGAGCGTGCGTGTGAGGGCGCGGGTTAGTGTTAGCGTACGGGTTAGGATTAGGGCACGGGTGAGGGTCAGGCTTCGGGGAAGGGTTAGGTTTAGGGTTCGGGCTAGGGTTAGGGTTAGGGGACGGGGACGGTTTAGGGTCCAGGTGAGGGTACGGCAACGCTTTAGGGGGAGCGTGCGTGTGAGGGCGCGGGTTAGTGTTAGCGTACGTGTTAGGATTAGGGGACGGGTGAGGGTCAGGCTTCGGGGAAGGGTTAGGGTTAGGGTTCGGGCTAGGGTTAGGGTTAGGGGACGGGGACGGTTTAGGGTCCAGGTGAGGGTACGGCAACGCTTTAGGGGGAGCGTGCGTGTGAGGGCGCGGGTTAGTGTTAGCGTACGGGTTAGGATTAGGGGACGGGTGAGGGTCAGGCTTCGGGGAAGGGTTAGGGTTAGGGTTCGGGCTAGGGTTAGAGTTAGGGGACGGGGACGTTTTAGGGTCCAGGTGAGGGTACGGCAACGCTTTAGGGGGAGCGTGCGTGTGAGGGCACGGGTTAGTGTTAGCGTACGGGTTAGGATTAGGGGACGGGTGAGGGTCAGGCTTCGGGGAAGGGTTAGGGTTAGGCTTTGGGCTAGGGTTAGGGTTAGGGGACGGGGACGGTTTAGGGTCCAGGTGAGGGTATGGCAACGCTTTAGGGGGAGCGTGCGTGTGAGGGCGCGGGTTAGTGTTAGCGTACGGGTTAGGATTAGGGGACGGGTGAGGGTCAGGCTTCGGGGAAGCGTTAGGGTTAGGGTTCGGTCTAGGGTTAGAGTTAGGGGACGGGGACGTTTTAGGGTCCAGGTGAGGGTACGGCAACGCTTTAGGGGGAGCGTGCGTGTGAGGTCACGGGTTAGTGTTAGCGTACGGGTTAGGATTAGGGGACGGGTGAGGGTCAGGCTTCGGGGAAGGGTTAGGGTTAGGCTTTGGGCTAGGGTTAGGGTTAGGGGACGGGGACGGTTTAGGGTCCAGGTGAGGGTATGGCAACGCTTTAGGGGGAGCGTGCGTGTGAGGGCACGGGTTAGTGTTAGCGTACGAGTTAGGAATAGGGGACGGGTGAGGGTCAGGCTTCGGGGAAGGGTTAGGGTTAGGGTTCGGGCTAGGGTTAGGGTTAGGGGACGGGGACGGTTTAGGGTCCAGGTGAGGGTACGGCAACGCTTTAGGGGGAGCGTGCGTGTGAGGGCGCGGGTTAGTGTTAGCGTACGGGTTAGGATTAGGGCACGGGTGAGGGTCAGGCTTCGGGAAAGGGTTAGGGTTAGGGTTCGGGCTAGGGTTAGGGTTAGGGGACGGGGACGGTTTAGGGTCCAGGTGAGGGTACGGCAACGCTTTAGGGGGAGCGTGCGTGTGAGGGCGCGAGTTAGTGTTAGCGTACGGGTTAGGATTAGTGGACGGGTGAGGGTCAGGCTTCGGGGAAGGGTTAGGGTTAGGGTTCGGGCTAGGGTTAGGGTTAGGAGAAGGGGACGGTTTAGGGTCCAGGTGAGGGTACGGCAACGCTTTAGGGGGAGCGTGCGTGTGAGGGCGCGGGTTAGTGTTAGCGTACGTGTTAGGATTAGGGGACGGGTGAGGGTCAGGCTTCGGGGAAGGGTTAGGGTTAGGGTTCGGGCTAGGGTTAGGGTTAGGGGACGGGGACGGTTTAGGGTCCAGGTGAGGGTACGGCAACGCTTTAGGGGGAGCGTGCGTGTGAGGGTGCGGGTTAGTGTTAGCGTACGGGTTAGGATTAGGGGACGGGTGAGGGTCAGGCTTCGGGGAAGGGTTAGGGTTAGGGTTCGGGCTAGGGTTAGGGTTAGGGGACGGGGACGGTTTAGGGTCCAGGTGAGGGTACGGCAACGCTTTAGGGGGAGCGTGCGTGTGAGGGCGCGGGTTAGTGTTAGCGTACGGGTTAGGATTAGGGGACGGGTGAGGGTCAGGCTTCGGGGAAGGGTTAGGGTTAGGGTTCGGGCTAGGGTTAGGGTTAGGGGACGGGGACGGTTTAGGGTCCAGGTGAGGGTACGGCAACGCTTTAGGGGGAGCGTGCGTGTGAGGGCGCGGTTTAGTGTTAGCGTACGGGTTAGGATTAGGGGACGGGTGAGGGTCAGGCTTCGGGGAAGGGTTAGGGTTAGGGTTCGGGCTAGGGTTAGGGTTAGGGGACGGGGACGGTTTAGGGTCCAGGTAAGGGTACGGCAACGCTTTAGGGGGAGCGTGCATGTGAGGGCGCGGGTTAGTGTTAGCGTACGGGTTAGGATTAGGGGACGGGTGAGGGTCAGGCTTCGGGGAAGGATTAGGGTTAGGGTTCGGGCTAGGGTTAGGGTTAGGGGATGGGGACGGTTTAGGGTCCAGGTGAGGGTACGGCAACGCTTTAGGGGGAGCGTGCGTGTGAGGACGCGGGTTAGTGTTAGCGTACGGGTTAGGATTAGGGCACGGGTGAGGGTCAGGCTTCGGGGAAGGGTTAGGGTTAGGGTTAGGGCTAGGGTTAGGGTTAGGGGACGGGGACGGTTTAGGGTCCAGGTGAGGGTACGGCAACGCTTTAGGGGGAGCGTGCGTGTGAGGGCGCGGGTTAGTGTTAGCGTACGGGTTAGGATTAGGGGACGGGTGAGGGTCAGGCTTCGGGGAAGGGTTAGGGTTAGGGTTCGGGCTAGGGTTAGGGTTAGGGGACGGGGACGGTTTAGGGTCCAGGTGAGGGTACGGCAACGCTTTAGGGGGAGCGTGCGTGTGAGGGCGCGGGTTAGTGTTAGCGTACGGGTTAGGATTACGGGACGGGTGAGGGTCAGGCTTCGGGGAAGGGTTAGGGTTAGGGTTCGGGCTAGGGTTAGGGTTAGGGGACGGGGACGGTTTAGGGTCCAGGTGAGGGTACGGCAACGCTTTAGGGGGAGCGTGCGTGTGAGGGCGCGGGTTAGTGTTAGCGTACGGGTTAGGATTAGGGGACGGGTGAGGGTCAGGCTTCGGGGAAGGGTTAGGGTTAGGGTTCGGGCTAGGGTTAGGGTTAGGGGACGGGGACAGTTTAGGGTCCAGGTGAGGGAACGGCAACGCTTTAGGGGGAGCGTGCGTGTGAGGGCGCGGGTTAGTGTTAGCGTACGGTTTAGGATTAGGGCACGGGTGAGGGTCAGGCTTCGGGGAAGTGTTAGGGTTAGGGTTCGGGCTAGGGTTAGGGTTAGGGGACGGGGACGGTTTAGGGTCCAGGTGAGGGTACGGCAACGCTTTAGGGGGAGCGTGCGTGTGAGGGCGCGGGTTAGTGTTAGCGTACGGGTTACGATTAGTGGACGGGTGAGGGTCCGGCTTCGGGGAAGGATTAGGGTTAGGGTTCGGGCTAGGGTTAGGGTTAGGGGATGGGGACGGTTTAGGGTCCAGGTGAGGGTACGGCAACGCTTTAGGGGGAGCGTGCGTGTGAGGACGCGGGTTAGTGTTAGCGTACGGGTTAGGATTAGGGCACGGGTGAGGGTCAGGCTTCGGGGAAGGGTTAGGGTTAGGGTTCGGGCTAGGGTTAGGGTTAGGGGACGGGGACGGTTTAGGGTCCAGGTGAGGGTACGGCAACGCTTTAGGGGGAGCGTGCGTGTGAGGGCGCGAGTTAGTGTTAGCGTACGGGTTAGGATTAGTGGACGGGTGAGGGTCAGGCTTCGGGGAAGGGTTAGGGTTAGGGTTCGGGCTAGGGTTAGGGTTAGGAGAAGGGGACGGTTTAGGGTCCAGGTGAGGGTACGGCAACGCTTTAGGGGGAGCGTGCGTGTGAGGGCGCGGGTTAGTGTTAGCGTACGGGTTAGGATTAGGGGACGGGTGAGGGTCAGGCTTCGGGGAAGGGTTAGGGTTAGGGTTCGGGCTAGGGTTAGGGTTAGGGGACGGGGACGGTTTAGGGTCCAGGTGAGGGTACGGTAACGCTTTAGGGGGAGCGTGCGTGTGAGGGTGCGGGTTAGTGTTAGCGTACGGGTTAGGATTAGGGGACGGGTGAGGGTCAGGCTTCGGGGAAGGGTTAGGGTTAGGGTTCGGGCTAGGGTTAGGGTTAGGGGACGGGGACGGTTTAGGGTCCAGGTGAGGGTACGGCAACGCTTTAGGGGGAGCGTGCGTGTGAGGGCGCGGGTTAGTGTTAGCGTACGGGTTAGGATTAGGGGACGGGTGAGGGTCAGGCTTCGGGGAAGGGTTAGGGTTAGGGTTCGGGCTAGGGTTAGGGTTAGGGGACGGGGACGGTTTAGGGTCCAGGTGAGGGTATGCCAACGCTTTAGGGGGAGCGTGCGTGTGAGGGCGCGGTTTAGTGTTAGCGTACGGGTTAGGATTAGGGGACGGGTGAGGGTCAGGCTTCGGGGAAGGGTTAGGGTTAGGGTTCGGGCTAGGGTTAGGGTTAGGGGACGGGGACGGTTTAGGGTCCAGGTGAGGGTACGGCAACGCTTTAGGGGGAGCGTGCATGTGAGGGCGCGGGTTAGTGTTAGCGTACGGGTTAGGATTAGGGGACGGGTGAGGGTCAGGCTTCGGGGAAGGGTTAGGGTTAGGGTTCGGGCTAGGGTTAGGGTTAGGGGATGGGGACGGTTTAGGGTCCAGGTGAGGGTACGGCAACGCTTTAGGGGGAGCGTGCGTGTGAGGACGCGGGTTAGTGTTAGCGTACGGGTTAGGATTAGGGCACGGGTGAGGGTCAGGCTTCTGGGAAGGGTTAGGGTTAGGGTTAGGGCTAGGGTTAGGGTTAGGGGACGGGGACGGTTTAGGGTCCAGGTGAGGGTACGGCAACGCTTTAGGGGGAGCGTGCGTGTGAGGGCGCGGGTTAGTGTTAGCGTACGGGTTAGGATTAGGGGACGGGTGAGGGTCAGGCTTCGGGGAAGGGTTAGGGTTAGGGTTCGGGCTAGGGTTAGGGTTAGGGGACGGGGACGGTTTAGGGTCCAGGTGAGGGTACGGCAACGCTTTAGGGGGAGCGTGCGTGTGAGGGCGCGGGTTAGTGTTAGCGTACGGGTTAGGATTACGGGACGGGTGAGGGTCAGGCTTCGGGGAAGGGTTAGGGTTAGGGTTCGGGCTAGGGTTAGGGTTAGGGGACGGGGACGGTTTAGGGTCCAGGTGAGGGTACGGCAACGCTTTAGGGGGAGCGTGCGTGTGAGGGCGCGGGTTAGTGTTAGCGTACGGGTTACGATTAGGGGACGGGTGAGGGTCAGGCTTCGGGGAAGGGTTAGGGTTAGGGTTCGGGCTAGGGTTAGGGTTAGGGGACGGGGACGGTTTAGGGTCCAGGTGAGGGAACGGCAACGCTTTAGGGGGAGCGTGCGTGTGAGGGCGCGGGTTAGTGTTAGCGTACGGTTTAGGATTAGGGCACGGGTGAGGGTCAGGCTTCGGGGAAGGGTTAGGGTTAGGGTTCGGGCTAGGGTTAGGGTTAGGGGACGGGGACGGTTTAGGGTCCAGGTGAGGGTACGGCAACGCTTTAGGGGGAGCGTGCGTGTGAGGGCGCGGGTTAGTGTTAGCGTACGGGTTACGATTAGTGGACGGGTGAGGGTCCGGCTTCGGGAAAGGCTTAGGGTTAGGGTTCGGGCTAGGGTTAGGGTTAGGGGACGGGGACGGTTTAGGGTCCAGGTGAGGGTACGGCAACGCTTTAGGGGGAGCGTGCGTGTGAGGGCGCGGGTTAGTGTTAGAGTACGGGTTACGATTAGTGGACGGGTGAGGGTCAGGCTTCGGGGAAGGGTTAGGGTTAGGGTTCGGGCTAGGGTTAGGGTCAGGGGACGGGGACGGTTTAGGGTCCAGGTGAGGGTACGGCAACGCTTTAGGGGGAGCGTGCGTGTGAGGGCGCGGGTTAGTGTTAGCGTACGGGGTAGGATTAGGGGACGGGTGAGGGTCAGGCTTCGGGGAAGGGTTAGGGTTAGGGTTCGGGCTAGGGTTAGGGTTAAGGGACGGGGACGGTTTAGGGTCCAGGTGAGGGTACGGCAACGCTTTAGGGGGAGCGTGCGTGTGAGGGCGCGGGTTAGTGTTAGCGTACGGGTTAGGATTAGGGCACGGGTGAGGGTCAGGCTTCGGGGAAGGGTTAGGGTTAGGGTTCGGGCTAGGGTTAGGGTTAGGGGACGGGGACGGTTTAGGGTCCAGGTGAGGGTACGGCAACGCTTTAGGGGGAGCGTGCGTGTGAGGGCGCGGGTTAGTGTTAGCGTACGGGTTAGGATTAGGACACGGGTGAGGGTCAGGCTTCGGGGAAGGGTTAGGGTTAGGCTTCGGCTAGGGTTAGGGTTAGGGGACGGGGACGGTTTAGGGTACAGGTGAGGGTACGGCAACGCTTTAGGGGGAGCGTGCGTGTGAGGGCGCGGGTTAGTGTTCGCGTACGGGTTACGATTAGGGGACGGGTGAGGGACAGGCTTCGGGGAAGGGTTAGGGTTAGGGTTCGGGCTAGGGTTAGGGTTAGGGGACGGGGACGGTTTAGGGTCCAGGTAAGGGTACGGCAACGCTTTAGGGGGAGCGTGCGTGTGAGGGCGCGGATTAGTGTTAGCGTACGTGTTAGGATTAGGGCACGGGTGAGGGTCAGGCTTCGGGGAAGGGTTAGGGTTAGGTTTCGGGCTAGGGTTAGGGTTAGGGGACGGGGACGGTTTAGGGTCCAGGTGAGGGTACGGCAACGCTTTAGGGGGAGCGTGCGTGTGAGGGCGCGGGTTAGTGTTAGCGTACGGGTTAGGATTAGGGCACGGGTGAGGGTCAGGCTTCGGGGAAGGGTTAGGGTTAGGGTTCGGGCTAGGGTTAGGGTTAGGGGACGGGGACGGTTTAGGGTCCAGGTGAGGGTACGGCAACGCTTTAGGGGGAGCGTGCGTGTGAGAGCGCGGGTTAGAGTTAGCGTATGGGTTAGGATTAGGGGACGGGTGAGGGTCAGGCTTTGGGGAAGGGTTAGGGTTAGGGTTCGGGCTAGGGTTAGGGTTAGGGGACGGGGACGGTTTAGGGTCCAGGTGAGGGTACGGCAACGCTTTAGGGGGAGCGTGCGTGTGAGGGCGTGGGTTAGTGTTAGCGTACGGGTTAGGATTAGGGGACTGGTGAGGGTCAGGCTTCGGGGAAGGGTTAGGGTTAGGGTTCGGGCTAGGGTTAGGGTTAGGGGATGGGGACGGTTTAGGGTCCAGGTGAGGGTACGGCAACGCTTTAGGGGGAGCGTGCGTGTGAGGGCGCGGGTTAGTGTTAGCGTACGGATTAGGATTAGGGGACGGGTGAGGGTCAGGATTCGGGGAAGGGTTAGGGTTAGGGTTCGGGCTAGGGTTAGGGTTAGGGGACGGGGACGGTTTAGGGTCCAGGTGAGGGTACGGCAACGCTTTAGGGGGAGCGTGCGTGTGAGGGCGCGGGTTAGTGTTAGCGTACGGGTTAGGATTAGGGGACGGGTGAGGGTCAGGCTTCGGGGAAGGGTTAGGGTTAGGGTTCGGGCTAGGGTTAGGGTTAGGGGCCGGGGACGGTTTAGGGTCCAGGTGAGGGTACGGCAACGCTTTAGGGGGAGCGTGCGTGTGAGGGCGCGGGTTAGTGTTAGCGTACGGGTTAGGATTAGGGCACGGGTGAGGGTCAGGCTTCGGGGAAGGGTTAGGGTTAGGGTTCGGGCTAGGGTTAGGGTTAGGGGACGGGGACGGTTTAGGGTCCAGGTGAGGGTACGGCAACGCTTTAGGGGGAGCGTGCGTGTGAGGGCGCGGGTTAGTGTTAGCGTACGGGTTAGGATTAGGGGACGGGTGAGGGTCAGGCTTCGGGGAAGGGTTAGGGTTAGGGTTCGGGCTAGGGTTAGGGTTAGGGGACGGGGACGGTTTAGGGTCCAGGTGAGGGTACGGCAACGCTTTAGGGGGAGCGTGCGTGTGAGGGCGCGGGTTAGTGTTAGCGTACGGGTTAGGATTAGGGCACGGGTGAGGGTCAGGCTTCGGGGAAGGGTTAGGGTTAGGGTTCGGGCTAGGGTTAGGGTTAGGGGACGGGGACGGTTTAGGGTCCAGGTGAGGGTACGGCAACGCTTTAGGGGGAGCGTGCGTGTGAGGGCGCGGGTTAGTGTCAGCGTACGTGTTAGGATTAGGGCACGGGTGAGGGTCAGGCTTCGGGGAAGGGTTAGGGTTAGGGTTCGGGCTAGGGTTAGGGTTAGGGCACGGGGACGGTTTAGGGTCCAGGTGAGGGTACGGCAACGCTTTAGGGGGAGCGTGCGTGTGAGGGCGCGGGTTAGTGTTCGCGTACGGGTTAGGATTAGGGGACGGGTGAGGGTCAGGCTTCGTGGAAGGGTTAGGGTTAGGGTTCGGGCTAGGGTTAGGGTTAGGGGACGGGGACGGTTTAGGGTCCAGGTGAGGGTACGGCAACGCTTTAGGGGGAGCGTGCGTGTGAGGGCGCGGGTTAATGTTAGCGTACGGGTTAGGATTAGGGGACGGGTGAGGGTCAGGCTTCGGGGAAGGGTTAGGGTTAGGGTTCGGGCTAGGGTTAGGGTTAGGGCACGGGGACGGTTTAGGGTCCAGGTGAGGGTACGGCAACGCTTTAGGGGGAGCGTGCGTGTGAGGGCGCGGGTTAGTGTTAGCGTACGGGTTAGGATTAGGGGACGGGTGAGGGTCAGGCTTCGGGGAAGGGTTAGGGTTAGGGTTCGGGCTAGGGTTAGGGTTAGGGGACGGGGACGGTTTAGGGTCCAGGTGAGGGTACGGCAACGCTTTAGGGGGAGCGTGCATGTGAGGGCGCGGGTTAGTGTTAGCGTACGGGTTAGGATTAGGGGACGGGTGAGGGTCAGGCTTCGGGGAAGGGTTAGGGTTAGGGTTCGGGCTAGGGTTAGGGTTAGGGGACGGGGACGGTTTAGGGTCCAGGTGAGGGTACGGCAACGCTTTAGGGGGAGCGTGCGTGTGAGGGCGCGGGTTAGTGTTAGCGTACGGGTTACGATTAGGGGACGGGTGAGGGTCAGGCTTCGGGGAAGGGTTAGGGTTAGGGTTCGGGCTAGGGTTAGGGTTAGGGGACGGGGACGGTTTAGGGTCCAGGTGAGGGTACGGCAACGCTTTAGGGGGAGCGTGCGTGTGAGGGCGCGGGTTAGTGTTAGCGTACGGGTTAGGATTAGGGCACGGGTGAGGGTCAGGCTTCGGGGAAGGGTTAGGGTTAGGGTTCGGGCTAGGGTTAGGGTTAGGGGACGGGGACGGTTTAGGGTCCAGGTGAGGGTACGGCAACGCTTTAGGGGGAGCGTGCGTGTGAGGGCGCGGGTTAGTGTTAGCGTACGGGTTAGGATTAGGGCACGCGTGAGGGTCAGGCTTCGGGGAAGGGTTAGGGTTAGGGTTCGGGCTAGGGTTAGGGTTAGCGGACGGGGACAGTTTAGGGTCAAGGTGAGGGTACGGCAACGCTTTAGGGGGAGCGTGCGTGTGAGGGCGCGGGTTAGTGTTAGCGTACGGGTTAGGATTAGGTCACGGGTGAGGGTCAGGCTTCGGGGAAGGGTTAGGGTTAGGGTTCGGGCTAGGGTTAGGGTTAGGGGACGGGGACGGTTTAGGGTCCAGGTGAGGGTACGGCAACGCTTTAGGGGGAGCGTGCGTGTGAGAGCGCGGGTTAGTGTTAGCGTACGTGTTAGGATTAGGGCACGGATGAGGGTCAGGCTTCGGGGAAGTGTTAGGGTTAGGGTTCGGGCTAGGGTTAGGGTTAGGGGACGGGGACGGTTTAGGGTCCAGGTGAGGGTACGGCAACGCTTTAGGGGGAGCGTGCGTGTGAGGGCGCGGGTTAGTGTTAGCGTACGGGTTAGGATTATGGGACGGGTGAGGGTCAGGCTTCGGGGAAGGGTTAGGGTTAGGGTTCGGGCTAGGGTTAGGTTTAGGGGACGGGGACGGTTTAGGGTCCAGGTGAGGGTACGGCAACGCTTTAGGGGGAGCGTGCGTGTGAGGGCGCGGGTCAGTGTTAGCGTACGGGTTAGGATTAGGGCACGGGTGAGGGTCAGGCTTCGGGGAAGGGTTAGGGTTAGGGTTCGGGCTAGGGTTAGGGTTAGGGGACGGGGACGGTTTGGGTCCAGGTGAGGGTACGGCAACGCTTTAGGGGGAGCGTGCGTGTGAGGGCGCGGGTTAGTGTTAGCGTACGGGTTAGGATTAGGGGACGGGTGAGGGTCAGGCTTCGGGGAAGGGTTAGGGTTAGGGTTCGGGCTAGGGTTAGGGTTAGGGGACGGGGACGGTTTAGGGTCCAGGTGAGGGTACGGCAACGCTTTAGGGGGAGCGTGCGTGTGAGGGCGCGGGTTAGTGTTAGCGTACGGGTTACGATTAGGGGACGGGTGAGGGTCAGGCTTCGGGGAAGGGTTAGGGTTAGGGTTCGGGCTAGGGTTAGGGTTAGGGGACGGGGACGGTTTAGGGTCCAGGTGAGGGTACGGCAACGCTTTAGGGGGTGCGTGCGTGTGAGGGCGCGGGTTAGTGTTAGCGTACGGGTTAGGATTAGGGCACGGGTGAGGGTCAGGCTTCGGGGAAGGGTTAGGGTTAGGGTTCGGGCTAGGGTTAGGGTTAGGGGACGGGGACGGTTTAGGGGCCAGGTGAGGGTACGGCAACGCTTTAGGGGGAGCGTGCGTGTGAGGGCGCGGGTTAGTGTTAGCGTACGGGTTAGGATTAGGGCACGGGTGAGGGTCAGGCTTCGGGGAAGGGTTAGGGTTAGGGTTCGGGCTAGGGTTAGGGTTAGGGGACGGGGACGGTTTAGGGTCCAGGTGAGGGTACGGCAACGCTTTAGGGGGAGCGTGCGTGTGAGGGCGCGGGTTAGTGTTAGCGTACGGGTTAGGATTAGGGGACGTGTGAGGGTCAGGCTTCGGGGAAGGGTTAGGGTTAGGGTTCGGGCTAGGGTTAGGGTTAGGGGACGGGGACGGTTTAGGGTCCAGGTGAGGGTACGGCAAAGCTTTAGGGGGAGCGTGCGTGTGAGGGGCCGGGTTAGTGTTAGCGTACGGGTTAGGATTAGGGCACGGGTGAGGGTCAGGCTTCGGGGAAGGGTTAGGGTTAGGGTTCGGGCTAGGGTTAGGGTTAGGGGACGGGGACGGTTTAGGGTCCAGGTGAGGGTACGGCAACGCTTTAGGGGGAGCGTGCGTGTGAGGGCGCGGATTAGTGTTAGCGTACGGGTTAGGATTAGGGCACGGGTGAGGGTCAGGCTTCGGGGAAGGGTTAGGGTTCGGGCTAGGGTTAGGGTTAGGGGACGGGGACGGTTTAGGGTCCAGGTGAGGGTACGGCAACGCTTTAGGGGGAGCGTGCGTGTGAGGGCGCGGGTTAGTGTTAGCGTACGGGTTAGGATTATGGGACGGGTGAGGGTCAGGCTTCGGGGAAGGGTTAGGGTTAGGGTTCGGGCTAGGGTTAGGGTTAGGGGACGGGGACGGTTTAGGGTCCAGGTGAGGGTACGGCAACGCTTTAGGGGGAGCGTGCGTGTGAGGGCGTGGGTTAGTTTTAGCGTACGGGTTAGGAATAGGGGACGAGTGAGGGTCATGCTTCGGGGAAGGGTTAGGGTTAGGGTCCGGGCTAGGGTTAAGGTTAGGGGATGGGGACGGTTTAGGGTCCAGGTGAGGGTACGGCAACGCTTTAGGGGGAGCGTGCGTGTGAGGGCGCGGGTTAGTGTTAGCGTACGGGTTAGGATTAGGGCAGGGGTGGGGGTCAGGCTTCGGGGAAGGGTTAGGGTTAGGGTTCGGGCTAGGGTTAGGGTTAGGGGACAGGGACGGTTTAGGGTCCAGGTGAGGGTACGGAAACGCTTTAGGGGGAGCGTGCGTGTGAGGGCGCGGGTTAGTGTTAACGTACGGATTAGGATTAGGGGACGGGTGAGCGTCAGGCTTCGGGGAAGGGTTAGGGTTAGGGTTCGGGCTAGGGTTAGGGTTAGGGGACGGGGACGGTTTAGGGTCCAGGTGAGGGTACGGCAACGCTTTAGGGGGAGCGTGCGTGTGAGGGTGCGGGTTAGTGTTCGCGTACGGGTTACGATTAGGGGACGGGTGAGGGTCAGGCTTCGGGGAAGGGTTAGGGTTAGGGTTCGGGCTAGTGTTAGGGTTAGGGGACGGGGACGGTTTAGGGTCCAGGTGGGGGTACGGCAACGCTTTAGAGGGAGCGTGCGTGTGAGGGCGCGGGTTAGTGTTAGCGTATGGGTTAGGATTAGGGCACGGGTGAGGGTCAGGCTTCGGGGAAGGGTTAGGGTTAGGGTTCGGGCTAGGGTTAGGGTTAGGGGACGGGGACGGTTTAGGGTCCAGGTGAGGGTACGGCAACGCTTTAGGGGGAGCGTGCGTGTGAGGGCTCGGGTTAGTGTTAGCGTACGGGGTAGGATTAGGTGACGAGTGAGGGTCAGGCTTCGGGGAAGGGTTAGGGTTAGGGTTCGGGCTAGGGTTAGGGTTAGGGGACGGGGACGGTTTAGGGTCCAGGTGAGGGTACGGCAATGCTTTAGGGGGAGCGTGCGTGTGAGGACGCGGGTTAGTGTTAGCGTACGGGTTAGGATTAGGGCACGGGTGAGGGTCAGGCTTCGGGGAAGGGTTAGGGTTAGGGTTCGGGCTAGGGTTAGGGTTAGGGGACGGGGACGGTTTAGGGTCCAGGTGAGGGTACGGCAACGCTTTAGGGGGAGCGTGCGTGTGAGGGCGCGGGTTAGTGTTAGCGTACGGGTTACGATTAGGGGACGGGTGAGGGTCAGGCTTCGGGGAAGGGTTAGGGTTAGGGTTCGGGCTAGGGTTAGGGTTAGGGGACGGGGACGGTTTAGGGTCCAGGTGAGGGTACGGCAACGCTTTAGGGGGTGCGTGCGTGTGAGGGCGCGGGTTAGTGTTAGCGTACGGGTTAGGATTAGGGCACGGGTGAGGGTCAGGCTTCGGGGAAGGGTTAGGGTTAGGGTTTGGGCTAGGGTTAGGGTTAGGGGACGGGGACGGTTTAGGGTCCAGGTGAGGGTACGGCAACGCTTTAGGGGGAGCGTGCGTGTGAGGGCGCCGGTTAGTGTTAGCGTACGGGTTAGGATTAGGGCACGGGTGAGGGTCAGGCTTCGGGGAAGGGTTAGGGTTAGGGTTCGGGCTAGGGTTAGGGTTAGGGGACGGGGATGGTTTAGGGTCCAGGTGAGGGTACGGCAACGCTTTAGGGGGAGCGTGCGTGTGAGGGCGCGGGTTAGTGTTAGCGTACGGGTTAGGATTAGGGCACGGGTGAGGGTCAGGCTTCGGGGAAGGGTTAGGGTTAGGGTTCGGGCTAGGGTTAGGGTTAGGGGACGGGGACGGTTTAGGGTCCAGGTGAGGGTACGGCAACGCTTTACGGGGAGCGTGCGTGTGAGGGCGCGGGTTAGTGTTAGCGTACGGGTTAGGATTAGGGCACGGGTGAGGGTCAGGCTTCGGGGAAGGGTTAGGGTTAGGGTTCGGGCTAGGGTTAGGGTTAGGGGACGGGGACGGTTTAGGGTCCAGGTGAGGGTACGGCAACGCTTTAGGGGGAGCGTGCGTGTGAGGGCGCGGGTTAGTGTTAGCGTACGGGTTAGGATTAGGGCACGTGTGAGGGTCAGGCTTCGGGGAAGGGTTAGGGTTAGGGTTCGGGCTAGGGTTAGGATTAGGGGACGGGGACGGTTTAGGGTCCAGGTGAGGGTACGGCAACGCTTTAGGGGGAGCGTGCGTGTGAGGGCGCGGGTTAGTGTTAGCGTACGGGTTACGATTAGGGGACGGGTGAGGGTCAGGCTTCGGGGAAGGGTTAGGGTTAGGGTTCGGGCTAGGGTTAGGGTTAGGGGACGGGGACGGTTTAGGGTCCAGGTGAGGGTACGGCAACGCTTTAGGGGGAGCGTGCGTGTGAGGGCGCGGGTTAGTGTTAGCGTACGGGTTAGGATTAGGGCACGGGTGAGGGTCAGGCTTCGGGGAAGGGTTAGGGTTAGGGTTCGGGCTAGGGTTAGGGTTAGGGGACGGGGACGGTTTAGGGTCCAGGTGAGGGTACGGCAACGCTTTAGGGGGAGCGTGCGTGTGAGGGCGCGGGTTAGTGTTAGCGTACGGGTTAGGATTAGGGGACGGGTGAGGGTCAGGCTTCGGGGAAGGGTTAGGGTTAGGGTTCGGGCTAGGGTTAGGGTTAGGGAACGGGGACGGTTTAGGGTTCAGGTGAGGGTACGGCAACGCTTTAGGGGGAGCGTGCGTGTGAGGGCGCGGGTTAGTGTTAGCGTACGGGTTAGGATTAGGGGACGGGTGAGGGTCAGGCTTCGGGGAAGGGTTAGGGTTAGGGTTCGGGCTAGGGTTAGGGTTAGGGGACGGGGACGGTTTAGGGTCCAGGTGAGGGTACGGCAACGCTTTAGGGGGAGCGTGCGTGTGAGGGCGCGGGTTAGTGTTAGCGTACGGGTTAGGATTAGGGGACGGGTGAGGGTCAGGATTCGGGAAAGGGTTAGGGTTAGGGTTCGGGCTAGGGTTAGGGTTACGGGACGGGGACGGTTTAGGGTCCAGGTGAGGGTACGGCAACGCTTTAGGGGGAGCGTGCGTGTGAGGGCGCGGGTTAGTGTTAGCGTACGGGTTAGGATTAGGGCACGGGTGAGGGTCAGGCTTCGGGGAAGGGTTAGGGTTAGGGTTCGGGCTAGGGTTAGGGTTAGGGGACGGGGACGGTTTAGGGTCCAGGTGAGGTTACGGCAACGCTTTAGGGGGAGCGTGCGTGTGAGGGCGCGGGTTAGTGTTAGCGTACGGGTTAGGATTAGGGGACGGGTGAGGGTCAGGCTTCGGGGAAGGGTTAGGGTTAGGGTTCGGGCTAGGGTTAGGGTTAGGGGACGGGGACGGTTTAGGGTCCAGGTGAGGGTACGGCAACGCTTTAGGAGGAGAGTGCGTGTGAGGGCGCGGGTTAGTGTTAGCGTACGGGTTAGGATTAGGGCACGGGTGAGGGTCAGGCTTCGGGGAAGGGTTAGGGTTAGGGTTCGGGCTAGGGTTAGGGTTAGGGGACGGGGACGGTTTAGGGTCCAGGTGAGGGTACGGCAACGCTTTAGGGGGAGCGTGCGTGTGAGGGCGCGGGTTAGTGTTAGCGTACGGGTTAGGATTAGGGCACGGGTGAGGGTCAGGCTTCGGGGAAGGGTTAGGGTTAGGGTTCGGGCTAGGGTTAGGGTTAGGGGACGGGGACGGTTTAGGGTCCAGGTGAGGGTACGGCAACGCTTTAGGGGGAGCGTGCGTGTGAGGGCGCGGGTTAGTGTTAGCGTTCGGGTTAGGATTAGGGGACGGGTGAGGGTCAGGCTTCGGGGAAGGGTTAGGGTTAGGGTTCGGGCTAGGGTTAGGGTTAGGGGACGGGGACGGTTTAGGGTCCAGGTGAGGGTACGGCAGCGCTTTAGGGGGAGCGTGCGTTTGAGGGCGTGGGTTAGTTTTAGCGTACGAGTTAGGATTAGGGGACGGGTGAGGGTCAGGCTTCGGGGAAGGGTTAGGGTTAGGGTTCGGGCTAGGGTTAGGGTTAGGGGACGGGGACGGTTTAGGGTCCAGGTGAGGGTACGGCAACGCTTTAGGAGGAGAGTGCGTGTGAGGGCGTGGGTTAGTGTTAGCGTACGGGTTAGGATTAGGGCACGGGTGAGGGTCAGGCTTCGGGGAAGGGTTAGGGTTAGGGTTCGGGCTAGGGTTAGGGTTAGGGGACGGGGACGGTTTAGGGTCCAGGTGAGGGTACGGCAACGCTTTAGGGGGAGCGTGCGTGTGAGGGCGCGGGTTAGTGTTAGCGTACGGGTTAGGATTAGGGCACGGGTGAGGGTCAGGCTTCGGGGAAGGGTTAGGGTTAGGGTTCGGGCTAGGGTTAGGGTTAGGGGACGGGGACGGTTTAGGGTCCAGGTGAGGGTACGGCAACGCTTTAGGAGGAGAGTGCGTGTGAGGGCGCGGGTTAGTGTTAGCGTACGGGTTAGGATTAGGGCACGGGTGAGGGTCAGGCTTCGGGGAAGGGTTAGGGTTAGGGTTCGGGCTAGGGTTAGGGTTAGGGGACGGGGACGGTTTAGGGTCCAGGTGAGGGTACGGCAACGCTTTAGGGGGAGCGTGCGTGTGAGGGCGCGGGTTAGTGTTAGCGTACGTGTTAGGATTAGGGCACGGGTGAGGGTCAGGCTTCGGGGAAGGGTTAGGGTTAGGGTTCGGGCTAGGGTTAGGGTTAGGGGACGGGGACGGTTTAGGGTCCAGGTGAGGGTACGGCAACGCTTTAGGGGGAGCGTGCGTGTGAGGGCGCGGGTTAGTGTTAGCGTACGGGTTAGGATTAGGGCACGGGTGAGGGTCAGGCTTCGGGGAAGGGTTAGGGTTAGGGTTCGGGCTAGGGTTAGGGTTAGGGGACGGGGACGGTTTAGGGTCCAGGTGAGGGTACGGCAACGCTTTAGGGGGAGCGTGCGTGTGAGGGCGCGGGTTAGTGTTAGCGTACGGGTTAGGATTAGGGCACGGGTGAGGGTCAGGCTTCGGGGAAGGGTTAGGGTTAGGGTTCGGGCTAGGGTTAGGGTTAGGGGACGGGGACGGTTTAGGGTCCAGGTGAGGGTACGGCAGCGCTTTAGGGGGAGCGTGCGTTTGAGGGCGTGGGTTAGTTTTAGCGTACGAGTTAGGATTAGGGGACGGGTGAGGGTCAGGCTTCGGGGAAGGGTTAGGGTTAGGGTTCGGGCTAGGGTTAGGGTTAGGGGACGGGGACGGTTTAGGGTCCAGGTGAGGGTACGGCAACGCTTTAGGAGGAGAGTGCGTGTGAGGGCGTGGGTTAGTGTTAGCGTACGGGTTAGGATTAGGGCACGGGTGAGGGTCAGGCTTCGGGGAAGGGTTAGGGTTAGGGTTCGGGCTAGGGTTAGGGTTAGGGGACGGGGACGGTTTAGGGTCCAGGTGAGGGTACGGCAACGCTTTAGGGGGAGCGTGCGTGTGAGGGCGCGGGTTAGTGTTAGCGTACGTGTTAGGATTAGGGCACGGGTGAGGGTCAGGCTTCGGGGAAGGGTTAGGGTTAGGGTTCGGGCTAGGGTTAGGGTTAGGGGACGGGGACAGTTTAGGGTCCAGGTGAGGGTACGGCAACGCTTTAGGGGAAGCGTGCGTGTGAGGGCGCGGGTTAGTGTTAGCGTACGGGTTAGGATTAGGGGACGGGAGAGGGTCAGGCTTCGGGGAAGTGTTAGGGTTAGGGTTCGGGCTAGGGTTAGGGTTAGGGGACGGGGACGGTTTAGGGTCCAGGTGAGGGTACGGCAACGCTTTAGGGGGAGCGTGCGTGTGAGGGCGCGGGTTAGTGTTAGCGTACGGGTTAGGATTAGGGGACGGGTGAGGGTCAGGATTCGGGGAAGGGTTAGGGTTAGGGTTCGGGCTAGGGTTAGGGATAGGGGACGCGGACGGTTTAGGGTCCAGGTGAGGGTACGGCAACGCTTTAGGGGGAGCGTGCGTGTGAGGGCGCGGGTTAGTGTTAGCGTACGGGTTAGGATTAGGGCACGGGTTAGGGTCAGGCTTCGGGCAAGGGTTAGGGTTAGGGTTCGGGCTAGGGTTAGGGTTAGGGGACGGGGACGGTTTAGGGTCCAGGTGAGGGTACGGCAACGCTTTAGGGGGAGCGTGCGTGTGAGGGCGCGGGTTAGTGTTAGCGTACGGGTTAGGATTAGGGGACGGGTGAGGGTCAGGCTTCGGGGAAGGGTTAGGGTTAGGGTTCGGGCTAGGGTTAGGGTTAGGGGACGGGGACGGTTTAGGGTCCAGGTGAGGGTACGGCAGCGCTTTAGGGGGAGCGTGCGTTTGAGGGCGTGGGTTAGTTTTAGCGTACGAGTTAGGATTAGGGGACGGGTGAGGGTCAGGCTTCGGGGAAGGGTTAGGGTTAGGGTTCGGGCTAGGGTTAGGGTTAGGGGACGGGGACGGTTTAGGGTCCAGGTGAGGGTACGGCAACGCTTTAGGAGGAGAGTGCGTGTGAGGGCGCGGGTTAGTGTTAGCGTACGGGTTAGGATTAGGGCACGGGTGAGGGTCAGGCTTCGGGGAAGGGTTAGGGTTAGGGTTCGGGCTAGGGTTAGGGTTAGGGGACGGGGACGGTTTAGGGTCCAGGTGAGGGTACGGCAACGCTTTAGGGGGAGCGTGCGTGTGAGGGCGCGGGTTAGTGTTAGCGTACGGGTTAGGATTAGGGCACGGGTGAGGGTCAGGCTTCGGGGAAGGGTTAGGGTTAGGGTTCGGGCTAGGGTTAGGGTTAGGGGACGGGGACGGTTTAGGGTCCAGGTGAGGGTACGGCAACGCTTTAGGGGGAGCGTGCGTGTGAGGGCGCGGGTTAGTGTTAGCGTACGTGTTAGGATTAGGGCACGGGTGAGGGTCAGGCTTCGGGGAAGGGTTAGGGTTAGGGTTCGGGCTAGGGTTAGGGTTAGGGGACGGGGACAGTTTAGGGTCCAGGTGAGGGTACGGCAACGCTTTAGGGGAAGCGTGCGTGTGAGGGCGCGGGTTAGTGTTAGCGTACGGGTTAGGATTAGGGGACGGGAGAGGGTCAGGCTTCGGGGAAGTGTTAGGGTTAGGGTTCGGGCTAGGGTTAGGGTTAGGGGACGGGGACGGTTTAGGGTCCAGGTGAGGGTACGGCAACGCTTTAGGGGGAGCGTGCGTGTGAGGGCGCGGGTTAGTGTTAGCGTACGGGTTAGGATTAGGGGACGGGTGAGGGTCAGGCTTCGGGGAAGGGTTAGGGTTAGGGTTCGGGCTAGGGTTAGGGTTAGGGGACGGGGACGGTTTAGGGTCCAGGTGAGGGTACGGCAGCGCTTTAGGGGGAGCGTGCGTGTGAGGGCGTGGGTTAGTTTTAGCGTACGAGTTAGGATTAGGGGACGGGTGAGGGTCAGGCTTCGGGGAAGGGTTAGGGTTAGGGTTCGGGCTAGGGTTAGTGTTAGGGGACGGGGACGGTTTAGGGTCCAGGTGAGGGTACGGCAACGCTTTAGGGGGAGAGTGCGTGTGAGGGCGCGGGTTAGTGTTAGCGTACGGGTTAGGATTAGGGCACGGGTGAGGGTCAGGCTTCGGGGAAGTGTTAGGGTTAGGGTTCGGGCTAGGGTTAGGGTTAGGGGACGGGGACGGTTTAGGGTCCAGGTGAGGGTACGGCAACGCTTTAGGGGGAGCGTGCGTGTGAGGGCGCGGGTTAGTGTTAGCGTACGGGTTAGGATTAGGGCACGGGTGAGGGTCAGGCTTCGGGGTAGGGTTAGGGTTAGGGTTCGGGCTAGTGTTAGGGTTAGGGGACGGGGACGGTTTAGGGTCCAGGTGAGGGTACGGCAACGCTTTAGGGGGAGCGTGCGTGTGAGGGCGCGGGTTAGTGTTAGCGTACGGGTTAGGATTAGGGCACGGGTGAGGGTCAGGCTTCGGGGAAGGGTTAGGGTTAGGGTTCGGGCTAGGGTTAGGGTTAGGGGACGGGGACGGTTTAGGGTCCAGGTGAGGTTACGGCAACGCTTTAGGGGGAGCGTGCGTGTGAGGGCGCGGGTTAGTGTTAGCGTACGGGTTAGGATTAGGGGACGGGTGAGGGTCAGGCTTCGGGGAAGGGTTAGGGTTAGGGTTCGGGCTAGGGTTAGGGTTAGGGGACGGGGACGGTTTAGGGTCCAGGTGAGGGTACGGCAACGCTTTAGGGGGAGCGTGCGTGTGAGGGCGCGGGTTAGTGTTAGCGTACGGGTTAGGATTAGGGGACGGGTGAGGGTCAGGATTCGGGGAAGGGTTAGGGTTAGGGTTCGGGCTAGGGTTAGGGATAGGGGACGCGGACGGTTTAGGGTCCAGGTGAGGGTATGGCAACGCTTTAGGGGGAGCGTGCGTGTGAGGGCGCGGGTTAGTGTTAGCGTACGGGTTAGGATTAGGGCACGGGTTAGGGTCAGGCTTCGGGCAAGGGTTAGGGTTAGGGTTCGGGCTAGGGTTAGGGTTAGGGGACGGGGACGGTTTAGGGTCCAGGTGAGGGTACGGCAACGCTTTAGGGGGAGCGTGCGTGTGAGGGCGCGGGTTAGTGTTAGCGTACGGGTTAGGATTAGGGGACGGGTGAGGGTCAGGCTTCGGGGAAGGGTTAGGGTTAGGGTTCGGGCTAGGGTTAAGGTTAGGGGACGGGGACGGTTTAGGGTCCAGGTGAGGGTACGGCAGCGCTTTAGGGGGAGCGTGCGTTTGAGGGCGTGGGTTAGTTTTAGCGTACGAGTTAGGATTAGGGGACGGGTGAGGGTCAGGCTTCGGGGAAGGGTTAGGGTTAGGGTTCGGGCTAGGGTTAGGGTTAGGGGACGGGGACGGTTTAGGGTCCAGGTGAGGGTACGGCAACGCTTTAGGAGGAGAGTGCGTGTGAGGGCGCGGGTTAGTGTTAGCGTACGGGTTAGGATTAGGGCACGGGTGAGGGTCAGGCTTCGGGGAAGGGTTAGGGTTAGGGTTCGGGCTAGGGTTAGGGTTAGGGGACGGGGACGGTTTAGGGTCCAGGTGAGGGTACGGCAATGCTTTAGGGGGAGCGTGCGTGTGAGGGCGCGGGTTAGTGTTAGCGTACGGGTTAGGATTAGGGCACGGGTGAGGGTCAGGCTTCGGGGAAGGGTTAGGGTTAGGGTTCGGGCTAGGGTTAGGGTTAGGGGACGGGGACGGTTTAGGGTCCAGGTGAGGGTACGGCAACGCTTTAGGGGGAGCGTGCGTGTGAGGGCGCGGGTTAGTGTTAGCGTACGTGTTAGGATTAGGGCACGGGTGAGGGTCAGGCTTCGGGGAAGGGTTAGGGTTAGGGTTCGGGCTAGGGTTAGGGTTAGGGGACGGGGACAGTTTAGGGTCCAGGTGAGGGTACGGCAACGCTTTAGGGGAAGCGTGCGTGTGAGGGCGCGGGTTAGTGTTAGCGTACGGGTTAGGATTAGGGGACGGGAGAGGGTCAGGCTTCGGGGAAGTGTTAGGGTTAGGGTTCGGGCTAGGGTTAGGGTTAGGGGACGGGGACGGTTTAGGGTCCAGGTGAGGGTACGGCAACGCTTTAGGGGGAGCGTGCGTGTGAGGGCGCGGGTTAGTGTTAGCGTACGGGTTAGGATTAGGGGACGGGTGAGGGTCAGGCTTCGGGGAAGGGTTAGGGTTAGGGTTCGGGCTAGGGTTAGGGTTAGGGGACGGGGACGGTTTAGGGTCCAGGTGAGTGTACGGCAGCGCTTTAGGGGGAGCGTGCGTGTGAGGGCGTGGGTTAGTTTTAGCGTACGAGTTAGGATTAGGGGACGGGTGAGGGTCAGGCTTCGGGGAAGGGTTAGGGTTAGGGTTCGGGCTAGGGTTAGGGTTAGGGGACGGGGACGGTTTAGGGTCCAGGTGAGGGTACGGCAACGCTTTAGGGGGAGAGTGCGTGTGAGGGCGCGGGTTAGTGT
The DNA here is from genome assembly GCF_951394435.1 of Stenella coeruleoalba. NCBI lineage: Eukaryota > Metazoa > Chordata > Mammalia > Artiodactyla > Delphinidae > Stenella > Stenella coeruleoalba. The sequence goes on from NW_027646203.1 coordinate 135,306, forward strand.
TAGCGTACGGGTTAGGATTAGGGCACGGGTGAGGGTCAGGCTTCGGGGAAGTGTTAGGGTTAGGGTTCGGGCTAGGGTTAGGGTTAGGGGACGGGGACGGTTTAGGGTCCAGGTGAGGGTACGGCAACGCTTTAGGGGGAGCGTGCGTGTGAGGGCGCGGGTTAGTGTTAGCGTACGGGTTAGGATTAGGGGACGGGTGAGGGTCAGGCTTCGGGGTAGGGTTAGGGTTAGGGTTCGGGCTAGTATTAGGGTTAGGGGACGGGGACGGTTTAGGGTCCAGGTGAGGGTACGGCAACGCTTTAGGGGGAGCGTGCGTGTGAGGGCGCGGGTTAGTGTTAGCGTACGGGTTAGGATTAGGGCACGGGTGAGGGTCAGGCTTCGGGGAAGGGTTAGGGTTAGGGTTCGGGCTAGGGTTAGGGTTAGGGGACGGGGACGGTTTAGGGTCCAGGTGAGGGTACGGCAACGCTTTAGGGGGAGCGTGCGTGTGAGGGCGCGGGTTAGTGTTAGCGTACGGGTTAGGATTAGGGCACGGGTGAGGGTCAGGCTTCGGGGAAGGGTTAGGGTTAGGGTTCGGGCTAGGTTTAGGGTTAGGGGACGGGGACGGTTTAGGGTCCAGGTGAGGGTACGGCAACGCTTTAGGGGGAGCGTGCGTGTGAGGGCGCGGGTTAGTGTTAGCGTACGGGTGAGGATTAGGGGACGGGTGAGGGTCAGGATTCGGGGAAGGGTTAGGGTTAGGGTTCGGGCTAGGGTTAGGGATAGGGGACGCGGACGGTTTAGGGTCCAGGTGAGGGTACGGCAACGCTTTAGGGGGAGCGTGCGTGTGAGGGCGCGGGTTAGTGTTAGCGTACGGGTTAGGATTAGGGCACGGGTTAGGGTCAGGCTTCGGGCAAGGGTTAGGGTTAGGGTTCAGGCTAGGGTTAGGGTTAGGGGACGGGGACGGTTTAGGGTCCAGGTGAGGGTACGGCCACGCTTTAGGGGGAGCGTGCGTGTGAGGGCGCGGGTTAGTGTTAGCGTACGGGTTAGGATTAGGGGACGGGTGAGGGTCAGGCTTCGGGGAAGGGTTAGGGTTAGGGTTCGGGCTAGGGTTAGGGTTAGGGGACGGGGACGGTTTAGGGTCCAGGTGAGGGTACGGCAGCGCTTTAGGGGGAGCGTGCGTTTGAGGGCGTGGGTTAGTTTTAGCGTACGAGTTAGGATTAGGGGACGGGTGAGGGTCAGGCTTCGGGGAAGGGTTAGGGTTAGGGTTCGGGCTAGGGTTAGGGTTAGGGGACGGGGACGGTTTAGGGTCCAGGTGAGGGTACGGCAACGCTTTAGGAGGAGAGTGCGTGTGAGGGCGCGGGTTAGTGTTAGCGTACGGGTTAGGATTAGGGCACGGGTGAGGGTCAGGCTTCGGGGAAGGGTTAGGGTTAGGGTTCGGGCTAGGGTTAGGGTTAGGGGACGGGGACGGTTTAGGGTCCAGGTGAGGGTACGGCAACGCTTTAGGGGGAGCGTGCGTGTGAGGGCGCGGGTTAGTGTTAGCGTACGGGTTAGGATTAGGGCACGGGTGAGGGTCAGGCTTCGGGGAAGGGTTAGGGTTAGGGTTCGGGCTAGGGTTAGGGTTAGGGGACGGGGACGGTTTAGGGTCCAGGTGAGGGTACGGCAACGCTTTAGGGGGAGCGTGCGTGTGAGGGCGCGGGTTAGTGTTAGCGTACGTGTTAGGATTAGGGCACGGGTGAGGGTCAGGCTTCGGGGAAGGGTTAGGGTTAGGGTTCGGGCTAGGGTTAGGGTTAGGTGACGGGGACAGTTTAGGGTCCAGGTGAGGGTACGGCAACGCTTTAGGGGAAGCGTGCGTGTGAGGGCGCGGGTTAGTGTTAGCGTACGGGTTAGGATTAGGGGACGGGTGAGGGTCAGGCTTCGGGGAAGTGTTAGGGTTAGGGTTCGGGCTAGGGTTAGGGTTAGGGGACGGGGACGGTTTAGGGTCCAGGTGAGGGTACGGCAACGCTTTAGGGGGAGCGTGCGTGTGAGGGCGCGGGTTAGTGTTAGCGTACGGGTTAGGATTAGGGGACGGGTGAGGGTCAGGCTTCGGGGAAGGGTTAGGGTTAGGGTTCGGGCTAGGGTTAGGGTTAGGGGACGGGGACGGTTTAGGGTCCAGGTGAGGGTACGGCAGCGCTTTAGGGGGAGCGTGCGTGTGAGGGCGTGGGTTAGTTTTAGCGTACTAGTTAGGATTAGGGGACGGGTGAGGGTCAGGCTTCGGGGAAGGGTTAGGGTTAGGGTTCGGGCTAGGGTTAGGGTTAGGGGACGGGGACGGTTTAGGGTCCAGGTGAGGGTACGGCAACGCTTTAGGGGGAGAGTGCGTGTGAGGGCGCGGGTTAGTGTTAGCGTACGGGTTAGGATTAGGGCACGGGTGAGGGTCAGGCTTCGGGGAAGTGTTAGGGTTAGGGTTCGGGCTAGGGTTAGGGTTAGGGGACGGGGACGGTTTAGGGTCCAGGTGAGGGTACGGCAACGCTTTAGGGGGAGCGTGCGTGTGAGGGCGCGGGTTAGTGTTAGCGTACGGGTTAGGATTAGGGTACGGGTGAGGGTCAGGCTTCGGGGAAGGGTTAGGGTTAGGGTTCGGGCTAGGGTTAGGGTTAGGGGACGGGGACGGTTTAGGGTCCAGGTGAGGGTACGGCAACGCTTTAGGGGGAGCGTGCGTGTGAGGGCGCGGGTTAGTGTTAGCGTACGGGTTAGGATTAGGGGACGGGTGAGGGTCAGGATTCGGGGAAGGGTTAGGGTTAGGGTTCGGGCTAGGGTTAGGGTTAGGGGACGCGGACGGTTTAGGGTCCAGGTGAGGGTACGGCAACGTTTTAGGGGGAGCGTGCGTGTGAGGGCGCGGGTTAGTGTTAGCGTACGGGTTAGGATTAGGGCACGGGTTAGGGTCAGGCTTCGGGCAAGGGTTAGGGTTAGGGTTCGGGCTAGGGTTAGGGTTAGGGGATGGGGACGGTTTAGGGTCCAGGTGAGGGTACGGCCACGCTTTAGGGGGAGCGTGCGTGTGAGGGCGCGGGTTAGTGTTAGCGTACGGGTTAGGATTAGGGGACGGGTGAGGGTCAGGCTTCGGGGAAGGGTTAGGGTTAGGGTTCGGGCTAGGGTTAGGGTTAGGGGACGGGGACGGTTTAGGGTCCAGGTGAGGGTACGGCAGCGCTTTAGGGGGAGCGTGCGTGTGAGGGCGTGGGTTAGTTTTAGCGTACGAGTTAGGATTAGGGGACGGGTGAGGGTCAGGCTTCGGGGAAGTGTTAGGGTTAGGGTTCGGGCTAGGGTTAGGGTTAGGGGACGGGGACGGTTTAGGGTCCAGGTGAGGGTACGGCAACGCTTTAGGAGGAGAGTGCGTGTGAGGGCGCGGGTTAGTGTTAGCGTACGGGTTAGGATTAGGGCACGGGTGAGGGTCAGGCTTCGGGGAAGGGTTAGGGTTAGGGTTCGGGCTAGGGTTAGGGTTAGGGGACGGGGACGGTTTAGGGTCCAGGTGAGGGTACGGCAACGGTTTAGGGGGAGCGTGCGTGTGAGGGCGCGGGTTAGTGTTAGCGTACGGGTTAGGATTAGGGCACGGGTGAGGGTCAGGCTTCGGGGAAGGGTTAGGGTTAGGGTTCGGGCTAGGGTTAGGGTTAGGGGACGGGGACGGTTTAGGGTCCAGGTGAGGGTACGGCAACGCTTTAGGGGGAGCGTGCGTGTGAGGGCGCGGGTTAGTGTTAGCGTACGTGTTAGGATTAGGGCACGGGTGAGGGTCAGGCTTCGGGGAAGGGTTAGGGTTAGGGTTCGGGCTAGGGTTAGGGTTAAGGGACGGGGACGGTTTAGGGTCCAGGTGAGGGTACGGCAACGCTTTAGGGGAAGCATGCGTGAGAGGGCGCGGGTTAGTGTTAGCGTACGGGTTAGGATTAGGGGACGGGTGAGGGTCAGGCTTCGGGGAAGTGTTAGGGTTAGGGTTCGGGCTAGGGTTAGGGTTAGGGGACGGGGACAGTTTAGGGTCCAGGCGAGGGTACGGCAACGCTTTAGGGGGAGCGTGCGTGTGAGGGCGCGGGTTAGTGTTAGCGTACGGGTTAGGATTAGGGGACGGGTGAGGGTCAGGCTTCGGGGAAGGGTTAGGGTTAGGGTTCGGGCTAGGGTTAGGGTTAGGGGACGGGGACGGTTTAGGGTCCAGGTGAGGGTACGGCAGCGCTTTAGGGGGAGCGTGCGTGTGAGGGCGTGGGTTAGTTTTAGCGTACGAGTTAGGATTAGGGGACGGGTGAGGGTCAGGCTTCGGGGAAGGGTTAGGGTTAGGGTTCGGGCTAGGGTTAGGGTTAGGGGACGGGGACGGTTTAGGGTCCAGGTGAGGGTACGGCAACGCTTTAGGGGGAGCGTGCGTGTGAGGGCGCGGGTTAGTGTTAGCGTACGGGTTAGGATTAGGGGACGGGTGAGGGTCAGGCTTCGGGGTAGGGTTAGGGTTAGGGTTCGGGCTAGTGTTAGGGTTAGGGGACGGGGACGGTTTAGGGTCCAGGTGAGGGTACGGCAACGCTTTAGGGGGAGCGTGCGTGTGAGGGCGCGGGTTAGTGTTAGCGTACGGGTTAGGATTAGGGCACGGGTGAGGGTCAGGCTTCGGGGAAGGGTTAGGGTTAGGGTTCGGGCTAGGGTTAGGGTTAGGGGACGGGGACGGTTTAGGGTCCAGGTGAGGGTACGGCAACGCTTTAGGGGGAGCGTGCGTGTGAGGGCGCGGGTTAGTGTTAGCGTACGGGTTAGGATTAGGGGACGGGTGAGGGTCAGGATTCGGGGAAGGGTTAGGGTTAGGGTTCGGGCTAGGGTTAGGGTTAGGGGACGCGGACGGTTTAGGGTCCAGGTGAGGGTACGGCAACGCTTTAGGGGGAGCGTGCGTGTGAGGGCGCGGGTTAGTGTTAGCGTACGGGTTAGGATTAGGGCACGGGTTAGGGTCAGGCTTCGGGCAAGGGTTAGGGTTAGGGTTCGGGCTAGGGTTAGGGTTAGGGGATGGGGACGGTTTAGGGTCCAGGTGAGGGTACGGCCACGCTTTAGGGGGAGCGTGCGTGTGAGGGCGCGGGTTAGTGTTAGCGTACGGGTTAGGATTAGGGGACGGGTGAGGGTCAGGCTTCGGGGAAGGGTTAGGGTTAGGGTTCGGGCTAGGGTTAGGGTTAGGGGACGGGGACGGTTTAGGGTCCAGGTGAGGGTACGGCAGCGCTTTAGGGGGAGCGTGCGTGTGAGGGCGTGGGTTAGTTTTAGCGTACGAGTTAGGATTAGGGGACGGGTGAGGGTCAGGCTTCGGGGAAGGGTTAGGGTTAGGGTTCGGGCTAGGGTTAGGGTTAGGGGACGGGGACGGTTTAGGGTCCAGGTGAGGGTACGGCAACGCTTTAGGAGGAGAGTGCGTGTGAGGGCGCGGGTTAGTGTTAGCGTACGGGTTAGGATTAGGGCACGGGTGAGGGTCAGGCTTCGGGGAAGGGTTAGGGTTAGGGTTCGGGCTAGGGTTAGGGTTAGGGGACGGGGACGGTTTAGGGTCCAGGTGAGGGTACGGCAACGCTTTAGGGGGAGCGTGCGTGTGAGGGCGCGGGTTAGTGTTAGCGTACGGGTTAGGATTAGGGCACGGGTGAGGGTCAGGCTTCGGGGAAGGGTTAGGGTTAGGGTTCGGGCTAGGGTTAGGGTTAGGGGACGGGGACGGTTTAGGGTCCAGGTGAGGGTACGGCAACGCTTTAGGGGGAGCGTGCGTGTGAGGGCGCGGGTTAGTGTTAGCGTACGTGTTAGGATTAGGGCACGGGTGAGGGTCAGGCTTCGGGGAAGGGTTAGGGTTAGGGTTCGGGCTAGGGTTAGGGTTAGGGGACGGGGACAGTTTAGGGTCCAGGTGAGGGTACGGCAACGCTTTAGGGGAAGCGTGCGTGTGAGGGCGCGGGTTAGTGTTAGCGTACGGGTTAGGATTAGGGCACGGGTGAGGGTCAGGCTTCGGGGAAGGGTTAGGGTTAGGGATCGGGCTAGGGTTAGGGTTAGGGGACGGGGACGGTTTAGGGTCCAGGTGAGGGTACGGCAACGCTTTAGGGGGAGCGTGCGTGGGAGGGCGCGGGTTAGTGTTAGCGTACGGGTTAGGATTAGGGCACGGGTGAGGGTCAGGCTTCGGGGAAGGGTTAGGGCTAGGGTTCGGGCTAGGGTTAGGGTTAGGGGATGGGGACGGTTTAGGGTCCAGGTGAGGGTACGGCAACGCTTTAGGGGGAGCGTGCGTGTGAGGGCGCGGGTTAGTGTTAGTGTACGGGTTAGGATTAGGGGACGGGTGAGGGTCAGGCTTCGGGGAAGGGTTAGGGTTAGGGTTCGGGCTAGGGTTAGGGTTAGGGGACGGGGACGGTTTAGGGTCCAGGTGAGGGTACGGCAACGCTTTAGGGGGAGCGTGCGTGTGAGGGCGCGGGTTAGAGTTAGCGTATGGGTTAGGATTAGGGGACGGGTGAGGGTCAGGCTTCGGGGAAGGGTTAGGGTTAGGGTTCGGGCTAGCGTTAGGGTTAGGGGACGGGGATGGTTTAGGGTCCAGGTGAGGGTACGGCAACGCTTTAGGGGGAGCGTGCGTGTGAGGGCGCGGGTTAGTGTTAGCGTACGGGTTAGGATTAGGGGACGGGTGAGGGTCAGGCTTCGGGGAAGGGTTAGGGTTAGGGTTCGGGCTAGGGTTAGGGTTAGGGGACGGGGACGGTTTAGGGTCCAGGTGAGGGTACGGCAACGCTTTAGGGGGAGCGTGCGTGTGAGGGCGCGGGTTAGTGTTAGCGTACGGGTTAGGATTAGGGGACGGGTGAGGGTCAGGATTCGGGGAAGGGTTAGGGTTAGGGTTCGGGCTAGGGTTAGGGTTAGGGGACGGGGACGGTTTAGTGTCCAGGTGAGGGTACGGCAACGCTTTAGGGGGAGTGTGCGTGTGAGGGCGCGGGTTAGTGTTAGCGTACGGGTTAGGATTAGGGCACGGGTGAGGGTCAGGCTTCGGGGAAGGGTTAGGGTTAGGGTTCGGGCTAGGGTTAGGTTTAGGGGACGGGGACGGTTTAGGGTCCAGGTGAGGGTACGGCAACGCTTTAGGGGGAGCGTGCGTGTGAGGGCGCGGGTTAGTGTTAGCGTACGGGTTAGGATTAGGGGACAGGTGAGGGTCAGGCTTCGGGGAAGGGTTAGGGTTAGGGTTCGGGCTAGGGTTAGGGTTAGGGGACGGGGACGGTTTAGGGTCCAGGTGAGGGTACGGCAACGCTTTAGGGAGAGCGTGCGTGTGAGGGCGCGGGTTAGTGTTAGCGTACGGGTTAGGATTAGGGGACGGGTGAGGGTCAGGCTTCGGGGAAGGGTTAGGGTTAGGGTTCGGGCTAGGGTTAGGGTTAGGGGACGGGGACGGTTTAGGGTCCAGGTGAGGGTACGGCAACGCTTTAGGGGGAGCGTGCGTGTGAGGGCGCGGGTTAGTTTTAGCGTACGGGTTAGGATTATGGGACGGGTGAGGGTCAGGCTTCGGGGAAGGGTTAGGGTTAGGGTTCGGGCTAGGGTTAGGGTTAGGGGACGGGGACGGTTTAGGGTCCAGGTGAGGGTACGGCAACGCTTTAGGGGGAGCGTGCGTGTGAGGGCGCGGGTTAGAGTCAGCGTACGGGTTAGGATTAGGGGACGGGTGAGGGTCAGGCTTCGGGGAAGGGTTAGGGTTAGGGTTCGGGCTAGGGTTAGGGTTAGGGGACGGGGACGGTTTAGGGTCCAGGTGAGGGTACGGCAACGCTTTAGGGGGAGCGTGCGTGTGAGGGCGCGGGTTAGAGTTAGCGTACGGGTTAGGATTAGGGGACGGGTGAGGGTCAGGCTTCGGGGAAGGGTTAGGGTTAGGGTTCGGGCTAGGGTTAGGGTTAGGGGACGGGGACGGTTTAGGGTCCAGGTGAGGGTACGGCAACGTTTTAGGGGGAGCGTGCGTGTGAGGGCGCGGGTTAGTGTTAGCGTACGGGTTAGGATTAGGGCACGGGTGAGGGTCAGGCTTCGGGGAAGGGTTAGGGTTAGGGTTCGGGCTAGGGTTAGGTTTAGGGGACGGGGACGGTTTAGGGTCCAGGTGAGGGTACGGCAACGCTTTAGGGGGAGCGTGTGTGTGAGGGCGCGGGTTAGTGTTAGCGTACGTGTTAGGATTAGGGCACGGGTGAGGGTCAGGCTTCGGGGAAGGGTTAGGGTTAGGGATCGGGCTAGGGTTAGGGTTAGGGGACGGGGACGGTTTAGGGTCCAGGTGAGGGTACGGCAACGCTTTAGGGGGAGCGTGCGTGGGAGGGCGCGGGTTAGTGTTAGCGTACGGGTTAGGATTAGGGCACGGGTGAGGGTCAGGCTTCGGGGAAGGGTTAGGGCTAGGGTTCGGGCTAGGGTTAGGGTTAGGGGATGGGGACGGTTTAGGGTCCAGGTGAGGGTACGGCAACGCTTTAGGGGGAGCGTGTGTGTGAGGGCGCGGGTTAGTGTTAGCGTACGTGTTAGGATTAGGGCACGGGTGAGGGTCAGGCTTCGGGGAAGGGTTAGGGTTAGGGATCGGGCTAGGGTTAGGGTTAGGGGACGGGGACGGTTTAGGGTCCAGGTGAGGGTACGGCAACGCTTTAGGGGGAGCGTGCGTGGGAGGGCGCGGGTTAGTGTTAGCGTACGGGTTAGGATTAGGGCACGGGTGAGGGTCAGGCTTCGGGGAAAGGTTAGGGCTAGGGTTCGGGCTAGGGTTAGGGTTAGGGGATGGGGACGGTTTAGGGTCCAGGTGAGGGTACGGCAACGCTTTAGGGGGAGCGTGCGTGTGAGGGCGCGGGTTAGTGTTAGTGTACGGGTTAGGATTAGGGGACGGGTGAGGGTCAGGCTTCGGGGAAGGGTTAGGGTTAGGGTTCGGGCTAGGGTTAGGGTTAGGGGACGGGGACGGTTTAGGGTCCAGGTGAGGGTACGGCAACGCTTTAGGGGAAGCGTGCGTGTGAGGGCGCGGGTTAGATTTACCGTATGGGTTAGGATTAGGGGACGGGTGAGGGTCAGGCTTCGGGGAAGGGTTAGGGTTAGGGTTCGGGCTAGCGTTAGGGTTAGGGGACGGGGATGGTTTAGGGTCCAGGTGAGGGTACGGCAACGCTTTAGGGGGAGCGTGCGTGTGAGGGCGCGGGTTAGTGTTAGCGTACGGGTTAGGATTAGGGGACGGGTGAGGGTCAGGCTTCGGGGAAGGGTTAGGGTTAGGGTTCGGGCTAGGGTTAGGGTTAGGGGACGGGGACGGTTTAGGGTCCAGGTGAGGGTACGGCAACGCTTTAGGGGGAGCGTGCGTGTGAGGGCGCGGGTTAGTGTTAGCGTACGGGTTAGGATTAGGGGACGGGTGAGGGTCAGGCTTCGGGGAAGGGTTAGGGTTAGGGTTCGGGCTAGGGTTAGGGTTAGGGGACGGGGACGGTTTAGGGTCCAGGTGAGGGTACGGCAACGCTTTAGGGGGAGCGTGCGTGTGAGGGCGCGGGTTAGTTTTAGCGTACGGGTTAGGATTATGGGACGGGTGAGGGTCAGGCTTCGGGGAAGGGTTAGGGTTAGGGTTCGGGCTAGGGTTAGGGTTAGGGGACGGGGACGGTTTAGGGTCCAGGTGAGGGTACGGCAACGCTTTAGGGGGAGCGTGCGTGTGAGGGCGCGGGTTAGAGTTAGCGTACGGGTTAGGATTAGGGGACGGGTGAGGGTCAGGCTTCGGGGAAGGGTTAGGGTTAGGGTTCGGGCTAGGGTTAGGGTTAGGGGACGGGGACGGTTTAGGGTCCAGGTGAGGGTACGGCAACGCTTTAGGGGGAGCGTGCGTGTGAGGGCGCGGGTTAGTGTTAGCGTACGGGTTAGGATTAGGGGACGGGTGAGGGTCAGGCTTCGGGGAAGGGTTAGGGTTAGGGTTCGGGCTAGGGTTAGGGTTAGGGGACGGGGACGGTTTAGGGTCCAGGTGAGGGTACGGCAACGCTTTAGGGGGAGCGTGCGTGTGAGGGCGCGGGTTAGTGTTAGCGTACGGGTTAGGATTAGGGCACGGGTGAGGGTCAGGCTTCGGGGAAGGGTTAGGGTTAGGGATCGGGCTAGGGTTAGGGTTAGGGGACGGGGACGGTTTAGGGTCCAGGTGAGGGTACGGCAACGCTTTAGGGGGAGCGTGCGTGGGAGGGCGCGGGTTAGTGTTAGCGTACGGGTTAGGATTAGGGCACGGGTGAGGGTCAGGCTTCGGGGAAGGGTTAGGGCTAGGGTTCGGGCTAGGGTTAGGGTTAGGGGATGGGGACGGTTTAGGGTCCAGGTGAGGGTACGGCAACTCTTTAGGGGGAGCGTGCGTGTGAGGGCGCGGGTTAGTGTTAGTGTACGGGTTAGGATTAGGGGACGGGTGAGGGTCAGGCTTCGGGGAAGGGTTAGGGTTAGGGTTCGGGCTAGGGTTAGGGTTAGGGGACGGGGACGGTTTAGGGTCCAGGTGAGGGTACGGCAACGCTTTAGGGGGAGCGTGCGTGTGAGGGCGCGGGTTAGAGTTAGCGTATGGGTTAGGATTAGGGGACGGGTGAGGGTCAGGCTTCGGGGAAGGGTTAGGGTTAGGGTTCGGGCTAGGGTTAGGGTTAGGGGACGGGGATGGTTTAGGGTCCAGGTGAGGGTACGGCAACGCTTTAGGGGGAGCGTGCGTGTGATGGCGCGGGTTAGTGTTAGCGTACGGGTTAGGATTAGGGGACGGGTGAGGGTCAGGCTTCGGGGAAGGGTTAGGGTTAGGGTTCGGGCTAGGGTTAGGGTTAGGGGACGGGGACGGTTTAGTGTCCAGGTGAGGGTACAGCAACGCTTTAGGGGGAGCGTGCGTGTGAGGGCGCGGGTTAGCGTTAGCGTACGGGTTAGGATTAGGGCACGGGTGAGGGTCAGGCTTTGGGGAAGGGTTAGGGTTAGGGTTCGGGCTAGGGTTAGGGTTAGGGGACGGGGACGGTTTAGGGTCCAGGTGAGGGTACGGCAACGCTTTAGGGGGAGCGTGCGTGTGAGGGCGCGGGTTAGTGTTAGCGTACGGGTTAGGATTAGGGGACGGGTGAGGGTCAGGCTTCGGGGAAGGGTTAGGGTTAGGGTTCGGGCTAGGGTTAGGGTTAGGGGACGGGGACGGTTTAGGGTCCAGGTGAGGGTACGGCAATTCTTTAGGGGGAGCGTGCGTGTGAGGGCGCGGGTTAGTGTTAGCGTACGGGTTAGGATTAGGGCACGGGTGAGGGTCAGGCTTCGGGGAAGGGTTAGGGTTAGGGTTCGGGCTAGGGTTAGGGTTAGTGGACGGGGACGGTTTAGGGTCCAGGTGAGGGTACGGCAACGCTTTAGGGGGAGCCTGCGTGTGAGGGCGCGGGTTAGTGTTAGCGTACGGGTTAGGATTAGGGCACGGGTGAGGGTCAGGCTTCGGGGAAGGGTTAGGGTTAGGGTTCGGGCTAGGGTTAGGGTTACGGGACGGGGACGGTTTAGGGTCCAGGTGAGGGTACGGCAACGCTTTAGGGGGAGCGTGCGTGTGAGGGCGCGGGTTAGTGTTAGTGTACGGGTTAGGATTAGGGGACGGGTGAGGGTCAGGCTTCGGGGAAGGGTTAGGGTTAGGGTTCGGGCTAGGGTTAGGGTTAGGGGACGGGGACGGTTTAGGGTCCAGGTGAGGGTACGGCAACGCTTTAGGGGGAGCGTGCGTGTGAGGGTGCGGGTTAGTGTTAGCGTACGGGTTAGGATTAGGGGACGGGTGAGGGTCAGGCTTCGGGGAAGGGTTAGGGTTAGGGTTCGGGCTAGGGTTAGGGTTAGGGGACGGGGACGGTTTAGGGTCCAGGTGAGGGTACGGCAACGATTTAGGGGGAGCCTGCGTGTGAGGGCGCGGGTTAGTGTTAGCGTACGGATTAGGATTAGGGCACGGGTGAGGGTCAGGCTTCGGGGAATGGTTAGGGTTAGGGTTCGGGCTAGGGTTAGGGTTAGGGGACGGGGACGGTTTAGGGTCCAGGTGAGGGTACGGCAACGCTTTAGGGGGAGCGTGCGTGTGAGGGCGCGGGTTAGTGTTAGCGTACGTGTTAGGATTAGGGCACGGGTGAGGGTCAGGCTTCGGGGAAGGGTTAGGGTTAGGGATCGGGCTATGGTTAGGGTTAGGGGACGGGGAGGGTTTAGGGTCCAGGTGAGGGTACGGCAACGCTTTAGGGGGAGCGTGCGTGGGAGGGCGCGGGTTAGTGTTAGCGTACGGGTTAGGATTAGGGCACGGGTGAGGGTCAGGCTTCGGGGAAGGGTTAGGGCTAGGGTTCGGGCTAGGGTTAGGGTTAGGGGATGGGGACGGTTTAGGGTCCAGGTGAGGGTACGGCAACGCTTTAGGGGGAGCGTGCGTGTGAGGGCGCGGGTTAGTGTTAGCGTACGGGTTAGGATTAGGGGACGGGTGAGGGTCAGGCTTCGGGGAAGGGTTACGGTTAGGGTTCGGGCTAGGGTTAGGGTTAGGGGACGGGGACGGTTTAGGGTCCAGGTGAGGGTACGGCAACGCTTTAGGGGGAGCGTGCGTGTGAGGGCGCGGGTTAGAGTTAGCGTACGGGTTAGGATTAGGGGACGGGTGAGGGTCAGGCTTCGGGGAAGGTTTAGGGTTAGGGTTCGGGCTAGGGTTAGGGTTAGGGGACGGGGACGGTTTAGGGTCCAGGTGAGGGTACGGCAACGCTTTAGGGGGAGCGTGCGTGTGAGGGCGCGGGTTAGTGTTAGCGTACGGGTTAGGATTAGGGGACGGGTGAGGGTCAGGCTTCGGGGAAGGGTTAGGGTTAGGGTTCGGGCTAGGGTTAGGGTTAGGGGACGGGGACGGTTTAGGGTCCAGGTGAGGGTACGGCAACGCTTTAGGGGGAGCGTGCGTGTGAGGGCGCGGGTTAGTGTTAGCGTACGGGTTAGGATTAGGGGACGGGTGAGGGTCAGGATTCGGGGAAGGGTTAGGGTTAGGGTTCGGGCTAGGGTTAGGGTTAGGGGACGGGGACGGTTTAGTGTCCAGGTGAGGGTACGGCAACGCTTTAGGGGGAGCGTGCGTGTGAGGGCGCGGGTTAGTGTTAGCGTACGGGTTAGGATTAGGGGAAGGGTGAGGGTCAGGCTTCGGGGAAGGGTTAGGGTTAGGGTTCGGGCTAGGGTTAGGGTTAGGGGACGGGGACGGTTTAGGGTCCAGGTGAGGGTACGGCAACGCTTTAGGGGGAGCGTGCGTGTGAGGGCGCGGGTTAGTGTTAGCGTACGGGTTAGGATTAGGGGACGGGTGAGGGTCAGGCTTCGGGGAAGGGTTAGGGTTAGGGTTCGGGCTAGGGTTAGGGTTAGGGGACGGGGACGGTTTAGGGTCCAGGTGAGGGTACGGCAACGCTTTAGGGGGAGCGTGCGTGTGAGGGCGCGGGTTAGTGTTAGCGTACGGGTTAGGATTAGGGCACGGGTGAGGGTCAGGCTTCGGGGAAGGGTTAGGGTTAGGGTTCGGGCTAGGGTTAGGGTTAGGGGACGGGGACGGTTTAGGGTCCAGGTGAGGGTACGGCAACGCTTTAGGGGGAGCGTGCGTGTGAGGGCGCGGGTTAGTTTTAGCGTACGGGTTAGGATTAGGGCACGGGTGAGGGTCAGGCTTCGGGGAAGGGTTAGGGTTAGGGTTCGGGCTAGGGTTAGGGTTAGGGGACGGGGACGGTTTAGGGTCCAGGTGAGGGTACGGCAACGCTTTAGGGGGAGCGTGCGTGTGAGGGCGAGGGTTAGTGTTAGCGTACGGGCTAGGATTAGGGGACGGGTGAGGGTCAGGCTTCGGGGAAGGGTTAGGGTTAGGGTTCGGGCTAGGGTTAGGGTTAGGGGACGGGGACGGTTTAGGGTCCAGGTGAGGGTACGGTAACGCTTTAGGGGGAGCGTGCGTGTGAGGGCGCGGGTTAGTGTTAGCGTACGGGTTAGGATTAGGGGACGGGTGAGGGTCAGGCTTCGGGGAAGTGTTAGGGTTAGGGTTCGGGCTAGGGTTAGGGTTAGGGTTAGGGGACGGTTTAGGTTCCAGGTGAGGGTACGGCAACGATTTAGGGGGAGCCTGTGTGTGAGGGCGCGGGTTATTGTTAGTGTACGGGTTAGGATTAGGGCACGGGTGAGGGTCAGGCTTCGGGGAAGGGTTAGGGTTAGGGTTCGGGCTAGGGTTAGGGTTAGGGGACGGGGACGGTTTAGGGTCCAGGTGAGGGTACGGCAACGCTTTAGGGGGAGCGTGCGTGTGAGGGCGCGGGTTAGTGTTAGCGTACGTGTTAGGATTAGGGCACGGGTGAGGGTCAGGCTTCGGGGAAGGGTTAGGGTTAGGGTTCGGGCTAGGGTTAGGGTTAGGGGACGGGGACGGTTTAGGGTCCAGGTGAGGGTACGGCAACGCTTTAGGGGGAGCCTGCGTGTGAGGGCGCGGGTTAGTGTTAGCGTACGGGTTAAGATTAGGGCACGGGTGAGGGTCAGGCTTCGGGGAAGGGTTAGGGTTAGGGTTCGGGCTAGGGTTAGGGTTAGGGGACGGGGACGGTTTAGGGTCCAGGTGAGGGTACGGCAACGATTTAGGGGGAGCCTGCGTGTGAGGGCGCGGGTTAGTGTTAGCGTACGGGTTAAGATTAGGGCACGGGTGAGGGTCAGGCTTCGGGGAAGGGTTAGGGTTAGGGTTCGGGCTAGGGTTAGGGTTAGGGGACGGGGACGGTTTAGGGTCCAGGTGAGGGTACGGCAACGCTTTAGGGGGAGCGTGCGTGTGAGGGCGCGGTTAGTATTAGCGTACGTGTTAGGATTAGGGCACGGGTGAGGGTCAGGCTTCGGGGAAGGGTTAGGGTTAGGGTTCGGGCTAGGGTTAGGGTTAGGGGACGGGGACGGTTTAGGGTCCAGGTGAGGGTACGGCAACGCTTTAGGGGGAGCGTGCGTGTGAGGGCGTGGGTTAGTTTTAGCGTACGAGTTAGGAATAGGGGACGGGTGAGGGTCAGGCTTCGGGGAAGGGTTAGGGTTAGGGTTCGGGCTAGGGTTAGGGTTAGGGGACGGGGACGGTTTAGGGTCCAGGTGAGGGTACGGCAACGCTTTAGGGGGAGCGTGCCTGTGAGGGCGCGGGTTAGTGTTTGCGTACGGGTTAGGATTAGGGCACGGGTGAGGGTCAGGCTTCGGGGAAGGGTTAGGGTTAGGGTTCGGGCTAGGGTTAGGGTTAGGGGACGGGTACGGTTTAGGGTCCAGGTGAGGGTACGGAAACGCTTTAGGGGGAGCGTGCGTGTGAGGGCGCGGGTTAGTGTTAGCGTACGGATTAGGATTAGGGGACGGGTGAGGTTCAGGCTTCGGGGAAGGGTTAGGGTTAGGGTTCGGGCTAGGGTTAGGGTTAGGGGACGGGGACGGTTTAGGGTCCAGGTGAGGGTACGGCAACGCTTTAGGGGGAGCGTGCGTGTGAGGGCGCGGGTTAGTGTTCGCGTACGGGTTACGATAAGGGGACGGGTGAGGGTCAGGCTTCGGGGAAGGTTTAGGGTTAGGGTTCGGGCTAGGGTTAGGGTTAGGGGACGGGGACGGTTTAGGGTCCCGGTGGGGGTACGGCAACGCTTTAGAGGGCGCGTGCGTGTGAGGGCGCGGGTTAGTGTTAGCGTATGGGTTAGGATTAGGGCACGGGTGAGGGTCAGGCTTCGAGGATGGGTTAGGGTTAGGGTTCGGGCTAGGGTTAGGGTTAGGGGACGGGGATGGTTTAGGGTCCAGGTGAGGGTACGGAAACGCTTTAGGGGGAGCGTGCGTGTGAGGGCGCGGGTTAGTGTTAGCGTACGGGGTAGGATTAGGTGACGAGTGAGGGTCAGGCTTCGGGGAAGGGTTAGGGTTAGGGTTCGGGCTAGGGTTAGGGTTAGGGGATGGGGAAGGTTTAGGGTCCAGGTGAGGGTACGGCAACGCTTTAGGGGGAGCGTGCGTTTGAGGGCGCGGGTTAGTGTTAGCCTACGGGTTAGGATTAGGGGACGGGTGAGGGTCAGGCTTCGGGGAAGGGTTAGGGTTAGGGTTAGGGTTAGGGGATGGGGACGGTTTAGGGTCCAGGTGAGGGTACGGCAACGCTTTAGGGGGAGCGTGCATGTGAGGGCGCGGGTTAGTGTTAGCGTACGGGTTAGGATTAGGGGACGGGTGAGGGTCAGGCTTCGGGGAAGTGTTAGGGTTAGGGTTCGGGCTAGGGTTAGGGTTAGGGGACGGGGACGGTTTAGGGTCCAGGTGAGTGTACGGCAACGCTTTAGTGGGAGCGTGCGTGTGAGGGCTCGGGTTAGTGTTAGCGTACGGGGTAGGATTAGGTGACGAGTGAGGGTCAGGCTTCGGGGAAGGGTTAGGGTTAGGGTTCGGGCTAGGGTTAGGGTTAGGGGACGGGGACGGTTTAGGGTCCAGGTGAGGGTACGGCAACGCTTTAGGGGGAGCGTGCGTGTGAGGGCGCTGGTTAGTGTTAGCGTACGGGGTAGGATTAGGGGACGGGTGAGGGTCAGGCTTCGGGGAAAGGTTAGGGTTAGTGTTCGGGCTAGGGTTAGGGCTAGGGGACGGGGACGGTTTAGGGTCCAGGTGAGGGTACGGCAACGCTTTAGGGGGAGCGTGCGTGTGAGGGCGCGGGTTAGTGTTAGCGTAGGGTTTAGATTAGGGCACGGGTGAGGGTCAGGCTTCGGGGAAGGGTTAGGGTTAGGCTTCGGGCTAGGGTTAGGGTTAGGGGATGGGGACGGTTTAGGGTCCAGGTGAGGGTACGGCAACGCTTTAGGGGGAGCGTGCGTGTGAGGGCGCGGGTTAGTGTTTGCGTACGGGTTAGGATTAGGGCACGGGTGAGGGTCAGGCTTCGCGGAAGGGTTAGGGTTAGGGTTCGGGCTAGGGTTAGGGTTAGGGGACGGGGACGGTTTAGGGTCCAGGTGAGGGTTCGGCAACGCTTTAGGGGGAGCCTGCGTGTGAGGACGCGGGTTAGTGTTAGCGTACGGGTTAGGATTAGGGGACAGGTGAGGGTCAGGCTTTGGGGAAGGGTTAGGTTTAGGGTTCGGTCTAGGCATAGGGTTAGGGGACGGGGACGGTTTAGGGTCCAGGTGAGGGTACGGCAACGCTTTAGGGGGAGCGTGCGTGTGAGCGCGCGGGTTAGTGTAGCGTAGCGGTTAGGATTAGAGGACGGGTGAGGGTCAGGCTTCGGGGAAGGGTTAGGGTTAGGGTTCGGGCTAGGGTTAGGGTTAGGGGACGGGGACGGTTTAGGGTCCTGGTGAGGGTACAGAAACGCTTTAGGGGGAGCGTGCGTGTCAGGGCGCGGGTTAGTGTCAGCGTACGGGTTAGGATTAGGGTATGGGCGAGTGTCAGGCTTCGGGGAAGGGTTAGGGTTAGGGTTCGGGCTAGGGTTAGGGTTAGGGGACGGGGACGGTTTAGGGTCCAGGTGAGGGTACGGCAACGCTTTAGGGGGAGCGTGCGTGTGAGGGCGCGGGTTAGTGTTAGCGTACGGGTTAGGATTAGGGAACGGGTGAGGGTCAGGCTTCGGGGAAGGGTTAGGGTTAGGGTTCGGGCTAGGGTTAGGGTTAGGGGACGGGGACGGTTTAGGGTCCAGGTGAGGGTACGGCAACGCTTTAGGGGGAGCGTGCGTGTGAGGGCGCGGGTTAGTGTTAGCGTACGGGTTAGGATTAGGGGACGGGTGAGGGTCAGGCTTCGGGGAAGGGTTAGGGTTAGGGTTCGGGCTAGGGTTAGGGTTAGGGGACGGGGACGGTTTAGGGTCCAGGTGAGGGTACGGCAACGCTTTAGGGGGAGCGTGCGTGTGAGGGCGCGGGTTAGTGTTAGTGTACGGGTTAGGATTAGGGCACGGGTGAGGGTCAGGCTTCGGGGAAGGGTTAGGGTTAGGGTTCGGGCTAGGGTTAGGGTTAGGGGACGGGGACGGTTTAGGGTCCAGGTGAGGGTACGGCAACGCTTTAGGGGGAGCGTGCGTGTGAGGGCGAGGGTTAGTGTTAGCGTACGGGTTAGGATTAAGGGACGGGTGACGGTCAGGCTTCGGGGAAGGGTTAGGGTTAGGGTTCGGGCTAGGGTTAGGGTTAGGGGACGGGGACGGTTTAGGGTTCAGGTGAGGGTACGGTAACGCTTTATGGGGAGCGTGCGTGGGAGGGCGCGGGTTAGTGTTAGCGTACGGGTTAGGATTAGGGGACGGGTGAGGGTCAGGCTTCGGGGAAGGGTTAGGGTTAGGGTTCGGGCTAGGGTTAGGGTTAGGGTTAGGGGACGGTTTAGGTTCCAGGTGAGGGTACGGCAACGATTTAGGGGGAGCGTGTGTGTGAGGGCGCGGGTTAGTGTTAGCGTACGGGTTAGGATTAGGGCACGGGTGAGGGTCAGGCTTCGGGGAAGGGTTAGGGTTAGGGTTCGGGCTAGGGTTAGGGTTAGGGGACGGGGACGGTTTAGGGTCCAGGTGAGGGTACGGCAACGCATTAGGGGGAGCGTGCGTGTGAGGGCGCGGGTTAGTGTTAGCGTACGGGTTAGGATTAGGGCACGGGTGAGGGTCAGGCTTCGGGGAAGGGTTAGGGTTAGGGTTCGGGCTAGGGTTAGGGTTAGGGGACGGTTTAGGTTCCAGGTGAGGGTACGGCAACGATTTAGGGGGAGCCTGTGTGTGAGGGCGCGGGTTAGTGTTAGCGTACGGGTTAGGATTAGGGCACGGGTGAGGGTCAGGCTTCGGGGAAGGGTTAGGGTTAGGGTTCGGGCTAGGGTTAGGGTTAGGGGACGGGGACGGTTTAGGGTCCAGGTGAGGGTACGGCAACGCTTTAGGGGGAGCGTGCGTGTGAGGGCGCGGGTTAGTGTTAGCGTACGTGTTACGATTAGGGGACGGGTGAGGGTCAGGCTTCGGGGAAGGGTTAGGGTTAGGGTTCGGGCTAGGGTTAGGGTTAGGGGACGGGGACGGTTTAGGGTCCAGGTGAGGGTACGGCAACGCTTTAGGGGGAGCGTGCGTGTGAGGGCGCGGGTTAGTGTTAGCGTACGGGTTAGGATTAGGGGACGGGTGAGGGTCAGGCTTCGGGGAAGGGTTAGGGTTAGGGTTCGGGCTAGGGTTAGGGTTAGGGGACGGGGACGGTTTAGGGTCCAGGTGAGGGTACGGCAACGATTTAGGGGGAGCCTGCGTGTGAGGGCGCGGGTTAGTGTTAGCGTACGGGTTAGGATTAGGGCATGGGTGAGGGTCAGGCTTCGGGGAAGGGTTAGGGTTAGGGTTCGGGCTAGGGTTAGGGTTAGGGTTAGGGGACGGTTTAGGTTCCAGGTGAGGGTACGGCAACGATTTAGGGGGAGCCTGTGTGTGAGGGCGTGGGTTAGTGTTAGCGTACGGGTTAGGATTAGGGCACGGGTGAGGGTCAGGCTTCGGGGAAGGGTTAGGGTCAGGGTTCGGGCTAGGGTTAGGGATAGGGGACGGGGACGGTTTAGGGTCCAGGTGAGGGTACGGCAACGCTTTAGGGGGAGCGTGCGTGTGAGGGCGCGGGTTAGTGTTAGCGTACGTGTTACGATTAGGGGACGGGTGAGGGTCAGGCTTCGGGGAAGGGTTAGGGTTAGGGTTCGGGCTAGGGTTAGGGTTAGGGGACGGGGACGGTTTAGGGTCCAGGTGAGGGTACGGCAACGCTTTAGGGGGAGCGTGCGTGTGAGGGCGCGGGTTAGTGTTAGCGTACGGGTTAGGATTAGGGCACGGGTGAGGGTCAGGCTTCGGGGAAGGGTTAGGGTTAGGGTTCGGGCTAGGGTTAGGGTTAGGGGACGGGGACGGTTTAGGGTCCAGGTGAGGGTACGGCAACGCTTTAGGGGGAGCGTGCGTGTGAGGGCGCGGGTTAGTGTTAGCGTACGTGTTAGGATTAGGGCACGGGTGAGGGTCAGGCTTCGGGGAAGGGTTAGGGTTAGGGTTCGGGCTAGGGTTAGGGTTAGGGGACGGGGACAGTTTAGGGTCCAGGTGAGGGTACGGCAACGCTTTAGGGGAAGCGTGCGTGTGAGGGCGCGGGTTAGTGTTAGCGTACGGGTTAGGATTAGGGGACGGGTGAGGGTCAGGCTTCGGGGAAGTGTTAGGGTTAGGGTTCGGGCTAGGGTTAGGGTTAGGGGACGGGGACAGTTTAGGGTCCAGGTGAGGGTACGGCAACGCTTTAGGGGGAGCGTGCGTGTGAGGGCGCGGGTTAGTGTTAGCGTACGGGTTAGGATTAGGGGACGGGTGAGGGTCAGGCTTCGGGGAAGGGTTAGGGTTAGGGTTCGGGCTAGGGTTAGGGTTAGGGGACGGGGACGGTTTAGGGTCCAGGTGAGGGTACGGCAACGCTTTAGGGGGAGCGTGCGTGTGAGGGCGCGGGTTAGTGTTAGCGTACGGGTTAGGATTAGGGGACGGGTGAGGGTCAGGCTTCGGGGTAGGGTTAGGGTTAGGGTTCGGGCTAGTGTTAGGGTTAGGGGACGGGGACGGTTTAGGGTCCAGGTGAGGGTACGGCAACGCTTTAGGGGGAGCGTGCGTGTGAGGGCGCGGGTTAGAGTTAGCGTAGGGGTTAGGATTAGGGGACGGGTGAGGGTCAGGCTTCGGGGAAGGGTTAGGGTTAGGGTTCGGGCTAGGGTTAGGGTTAGTGGACGGGGACCGTTTAGGGTCCAGGTGATGGTACGGCAACGCTTTAGGGGGAGCGTGCGTGTTAGGGCGCGGGTTAGTGTTAGCGTACGGGTTAGGATTAGGGCACGGGTGAGGGTCAGGCTTCGGGGAAGGGTTAGGGTTAGGGTTCGGGCTAGGGTTAGGGTTAGGGGACGGGGACGGTTTAGGGTCCAGGTGAGGGTACGGCAACGCTTTAGGGGGAGCGTGTGTGTGAGGGCGCGGGTTAGTGTTAGCGTACGTGTTAGGATTAGGGCACGGGTGAGGGTCAGGCTTCGGGGAAGGGTTAGGGTTAGGGATCGGGCTAGGGTTAGGGTTAGGGGACGGGGACGGTTTAGGGTCCAGGTGAGGGTACGGCAACGCTTTAGGGGGAGCGTGCGTGGGAGGGCGCGGGTTAGTGTTAGCGTACGGGTTAGGATTAGGGCACGGGTGAGGGTCAGGCTTCGGGGAAGGGTTAGGGCTAGGGTTCGGGCTAGGGTTAGGGTTAGGGGATGGGGACGGTTTAGGGTCCAGGTGAGGGTACGGCAACGCTTTAGGGGGAGCGTGCGTGTGAGGGCGCGGGTTAGTGTTAGTGTACGGGTTAGGATTAGGGGACGGGTGAGGGTCAGGCTTCGGGGAAGGGTTAGGGTTAGGGTTCGGGCTAGGGTTAGGGTTAGGGGACGGGGACGGTTTAGGGTCCAGGTGAGGGTACGGCAACGCTTTAGGGGGAGCGTGCGTGTGAGGGCGCGGGTTAGAGTTAGCGTATGGGTTAGGATTAGGGGACGGGTGAGGGTCAGGCTTCGGGGAAGGGTTAGGGTTAGGGTTCGGGCTAGCGTTAGGGTTAGGGGACGGGGATGGTTTAGGGTCCAGGTGAGGGTACGGCAACGCTTTAGGGGGAGCGTGCGTGTGAGGGCGCGGGTTAGTGTTAGCGTACGGGTTAGGATTAGGGGACGGGTGAGGGTCAGGCTTCGGGGAAGGGTTAGGGTTAGGGTTCGGGCTAGGGTTAGGGTTAGGGGACGGGGACGGTTTAGGGTCCAGGTGAGGGTACGGCAACGCTTTAGGGGGAGCGTGCGTGTGAGGGCGCGGGTTAGTGTTAGCGTACGGGTTAGGATTAGGGGACGGGTGAGGGTCAGGATTCGGGGAAGGGTTAGGGTTAGTGTTCGGGCTAGGGTTAGGGTTAGGGGACGGGGACGGTTTAGTGTCCAGGTGAGGGTACGGCAACGCTTTAGGGGGAGCGTGCGTGTGAGGGCGCGGGTTAGTGTTAGCGTACGGGTTAGGATTAGGGCACGGGTGAGGGTCAGGCTTCGGGGAAGGGTTAGGGTTAGGGTTCGGGCTAGGGTTAGGGTTAGGGGACGGGGACGGTTTAGGGTCCAGGTGAGGGTACGGCAACGCTTTAGGGGGAGCGTGCGTGTGAGGGCGCGGGTTAGTGTTAGCGTACGGGTTAGGATTAGGGGACGGGTGAGGGTCAGGCTTCGGGGAAGGGTTAGGGTTAGGGTTCGGGCTAGGGTTAGGGTTAGGGGACGGGGACGGTTTAGGGTCCAGGTGAGGGTACGGCAACGCTTTAGGGAGAGCGTGCGTGTGAGGGCGCGGGTTAGTGTTAGCTTCCGGTTAGGATTAGGGGACGGGTGAGGGTCAGGCATCGGGGAACGGTTAGGGTTAGGGTTCGGGCTAGGGTTAGGGTTAGGGGACGGGGACGGTTTAGGGTCCAGGTGAGGGTACGGCAACGCTTTAGGGGGAGCGTGCGTGTGAGGGCGCGGGTTAGTTTTAGCGTACGGGTTAGGATTATGGGACGGGTGAGGGTCAGGCTTCGGGGAAGGGTTAGGGTTAGGGTTCGGGCTAGGGTTAGGGTTAGGGGACGGGGACGGTTTAGGGTCCAGGTGAGGGTACGGCAACGCTTTAGGGGGAGCGTGCGTGTGAGGGCGCGGGTTAGAGTTAGCGTACGGGTTAGGATTAGGGGACGGGTGAGGGTCAGGCTTCGGGGAAGGGTTAGGGTTAGGGTTCGGGCTAGGGTTAGGGTTAGGGGACGGGGACGGTTTAGGGTCCAGGTGAGGGTACGGCAACGCTTTAGGGGGAGCGTGCGTGTGAGGGCGCGGGTTAGAGTTAGCGTACGGGTTAGGATTAGGGGACGGGTGAGGGTCAGGCTTCGGGGAAGGGTTAGGGTTAGGGTTCGGGCTAGGGTTAGGGTTAGGGGACGGGGACGGTTTAGGGTCCAGGTGAGGGTACGGCAACGTTTTAGGGGGAGCGTGCGTGTGAGGGCGCGGGTTAGTGTTAGCGTACGGGTTAGGATTAGGGCACGGGTGAGGGTCAGGCTTCGGGGAAGGGTTAGGGTTAGGGTTCGGGCTAGGGTTAGGGTTAGGGGACGGGGACGGTTTAGGGTCCAGGTGAGGGTACGGCAACGCTTTAGGGGGAGCGTGTGTGTGAGGGCGCGGGTTAGTGTTAGCGTACGTGTTAGGATTAGGGCACGGGTGAGGGTCAGGCTTCGGGGAAGGGTTAGGGTTAGGGATCGGGCTAGGGTTAGGGTTAGGGGACGGGGACGGTTTAGGGTCCAGGTGAGGGTACGGCAACGCTTTAGGGGGAGCGTGCGTGGGAGGGCGCGGGTTAGTGTTAGCGTACGGGTTAGGATTAGGGCACGGGTGAGGGTCAGGCTTCGGGGAAGGGTTAGGGCTAGGGTTCGGGCTAGGGTTAGGGTTAGGGGATGGGGACGGTTTAGGGTCCAGGTGAGGGTACGGCAACTCTTTAGGGGGAGCGTGCGTGTGAGGGCGCGGGTTAGTGTTAGTGTACGGGTTAGGATTAGGGGACGGGTGAGGGTCAGGCTTCGGGGAAGGGTTAGGGTTAGGGTTCGGGCTAGGGTTAGGGTTAGGGGACGGGGACGGTTTAGGGTCCAGGTGAGGGTACGGCAACGCTTTAGGGGGAGCGTGCGTGTGAGGGCGCGGGTTAGAGTTAGCGTATGGGTTAGGATTAGGGGACGGGTGAGGGTCAGGCTTCGGGGAAGGGTTAGGGTTAGGGTTCGGGCTAGGGTTAGGGTTAGGGGACGGGGACGGTTTAGGGTCCAGGTGAGGGTACGGTAACGCTTTAGGGGGAGCGTGTGTGTGAGGGCGCGGGTTAGTGTTAGCGTACGTGTTAGGATTAGGGCACGGGTGAGGGTCAGGCTTCGGGGAAGGGTTAGGGTTAGGGATCGGGCTAGGGTTAGGGTTAGGGGACGGGGACGGTTTAGGGTCCAGGTGAGGGTTCGGCAACGCTTTAGGGGGAGCGTGCGTGGGAGGGCGCGGGTTAGTGTTAGCGTACGGGTTAGGATTAGGGCACGGGTGAGGGTCAGGCTTCGGGGAAAGGTTAGGGCTAGGGTTCGGGCTAGGGTTAGGGTTAGGGGATGGGGACGGTTTAGGGTCCAGGTGAGGGTACGGCAACGCTTTAGGGGGAGCGTACGTGTGAGGGCGCGGGTTAGTGTTAGTGTACGGGTTAGGATTAGGGGACGGGTGAGGGTCAGGCTTCGGGGAAGGGTTAGGGTTAGGGTTCGGGCTAGGGTTAGGGTTAGGGGACGGGGACGGTTTAGGGTCCAGGTGAGGGTACGGCAACGCTTTAGGGGGAGCGTGCGTGTGAGGGCGCGGGTTAGAGTTAGCGTATGGGTTAGGATTAGGGGACGGGTGAGGGTCAGGCTTCGGGGAAGGGTTAGGGTTAGGGTTCGGGCTAGCGTTAGGGTTAGGGGACGGGGATGGTTTAGGGTCCAGGTGAGGGTACGGCAACGCTTTAGGGGGAGCGTGCGTGTGAGGGCGCGGGTTAGTGTTAGCGTACGGGTTAGGATTAGGGGACGGGTGAGGGTCAGGCTTCGGGGAAGGGTTAGGGTTAGGGTTCGGGCTAGGGTTAGGGTTAGGGGACGGGGACGGTTTAGTGTCCAGGTGAGGGTACAGCAACGCTTTAGGGGGAGCGTGCGTGTGAGGGCGCGGGTTAGCGTTAGCGTACGGGTTAGGATTAGGGCACGGGTGAGGGTCAGGCTTCGGGGAAGGGTTAGGGTTAGGGTTCGGGCTAGGGTTAGGGTTAGGGGACGGGGACGGTTTAGGGTCCAGGTGAGGGTACGGCAACGCTTTAGGGGGAGCGTGCGTGTGAGGGCGCGGGTTAGTGTTAGCGTACGGGTTAGGATTAGGGGACGGGTGAGGGTCAGGCTTCGGGGAAGGGTTAGGGTTAGGGTTCGGGCTAGGGTTAGGGTTAGGGGACGGGGACGGTTTAGGGTCCAGGTGAGGGTACGGCAATTCTTTAGGGGGAGCGTGCGTGTGAGGGCGCGGGTTAGTGTTAGCGTACGGGTTAGGATTAGGGCACGGGTGAGGGTCAGGCTTCGGGGAAGGGTTAGGGTTAGGGTTCGGGCTAGGGTTAGGGTTAGTGGACGGGGACGGTTTAGGGTCCAGGTGAGGGTACGGCAACGCTTTAGGGGGAGCCTGCGTGTGAGGGCGCGGGTTAGTGTTAGCGTACGGGTTAGGATTAGGGGACGGGTGAGGGTCAGGCTTCGGGGAAGGGTTAGGGTTAGGGTTCGGGCTAGGGTTAGGGTTACGGGACGGGGACGGTTTAGGGTCCAGGTGAGGGTACGGCAACGCTTTAGGGGGAGCGTGCGTGTGAGGGCGCGGGTTAGTGTTAGTGTACGGGTTAGGATTAGGGGACGGGTGAGGGTCAGGCTTCGGGGAAGGGTTAGGGTTAGGGTTCGGGCTAGGGTTAGGGTTAGGGGACGGGGACGGTTTAGGGTCCAGGTGAGGGTACGGCAACGCTTTAGGGGGAGCGTGCGTGTGAGGGTGCGGGTTAGTGTTAGCGTACGGGTTAGGATTAGGGGACGGGTGAGGGTCAGGCTTCGGGGAAGGGTTAGGGTTAGGGTTCGGGCTAGGGTTAGGGTTAGGGGACGGGGACGGTTTAGGGTCCAGGTGAGGGTACGGCAACGATTTAGGGGGAGCCTGCGTGTGAGGGCGCGGGTTAGTGTTAGCGTACGGATTAGGATTAGGGCACGGGTGAGGGTCAGGCTTCGGGGAATGGTTAGGGTTAGGGTTCGGGCTAGGGTTAGGGTTAGGGGACGGGGACGGTTTAGGGTCCAGGTGAGGGTACGGCAACGCTTTAGGGGGAGCGTGCGTGTGAGGGCGCGGGTTAGTGTTAGCGTACGGGTTAGGATTAGGGGACGGGTGAGGGTCAGGCTTCGGGGAAGGGTTACGGTTAGGGTTCGGGCTAGGGTTAGGGTTAGGGGACGGGGACGGTTTAGGGTCCAGGTGAGGGTACGGCAACGCTTTAGGGGGAGCGTGCGTGTGAGGGCGCGGGTTAGAGTTAGCGTACGGGTTAGGATTAGGGGACGGGTGAGGGTCAGGCTTCGGGGAAGGTTTAGGGTTAGGGTTCGGGCTAGGGTTAGGGTTAGGGGACGGGGACGGTTTAGGGTCCAGGTGAGGGTACGGCAACGCTTTAGGGGGAGCGTGCGTGTGAGGGCGCGGGTTAGTGTTAGCGTACGGGTTAGGATTAGGGGACGGGTGAGGGTCAGGCTTCGGGGAAGGGTTAGGGTTAGGGTTCGGGCTAGGGTTAGGGTTAGGGGACGGGGACGGTTTAGGGTCCAGGTGAGGGTACGGCAACGCTTTAGGGGGAGCGTGCGTGTGAGGGCGCGGGTTAGTGTTAGCGTACGGGTTAGGATTAGGGGACGGGTGAGGGTCAGGATTCGGGGAAGGGTTAGGGTTAGGGTTCGGGCTAGGGTTAGGGTTAGGGGACGGGGACGGTTTAGTGTCCAGGTGAGGGTACGGCAACGCTTTAGGGGGAGCGTGCGTGTGAGGCCGCGGGTTAGTGTTAGCGTACGGGTTAGGATTAGGGGAAGGGTGAGGGTCAGGCTTCGGGGAAGGGTTAGGGTTAGGGTTCGGGCTAGGGTTAGGGTTAGGGGACGGGGACGGTTTAGGGTCCAGGTGAGGGTACGGCAACGCTTTAGGGGGAGCGTGCGTGTGAGGGCGCGGGTTAGTGTTAGCGTACGGGTTAGGATTAGGGGACGGGTGAGGGTCAGGCTTCGGGGAAGGGTTAGGGTTAGGGTTCGGGCTAGGGTTAGGGTTAGGGGACGGGGACGGTTTAGGGTCCAGGTGAGGGTACAGCAACGCTTTAGGGGGAGCGTGCGTGTGAGGGCGCGGGTTAGTGTTAGCGTACGGGTTAGGATTAGGGCACGGGTGAGGGTCAGGCTTCGGGGAAGGGTTAGGGTTAGGGTTCGGGCTAGGGTTAGGGTTAGGGGACGGGGACGGTTTAGGGTCCAGGTGAGGGTACGGCAACGCTTTAGGGGGAGCGTGCGTGTGAGGGCGCGGGTTAGTTTTAGCGTACGGGTTAGGATTAGGGCACGGGTGAGGGTCAGGCTTCGGGGAAGGGTTAGGGTTAGGGTTCGGGCTAGGGTTAGGGTTAGGGGACGGGGACGGTTTAGGGTCCAGGTGAGGGTACGGCAACGCTTTAGGGGGAGCGTGCGTGTGAGGGCGAGGGTTAGTGTTAGCGTACGGGTTAGGATTAGGGGACGGGTGAGGGTCAGGCTTCGGGGAAGGGTTAGGGTTAGGGTTCGGGCTAGGGTTAGGGTTAGGGGACGGGGACGGTTTAGGGTCCAGGTGAGGGTACGGTAACGCTTTAGGGGGAGCGTGCGTGTGAGGGCGCGGGTTAGTGTTAGCGTACGGGTTAGGATTAGGGGACGGGTGAGGGTCAGGCTTCGGGGAAGTGTTAGGGTTAGGGTTCGGGCTAGGGTTATGGTTAGGGTTAGGGGACGGTTTAGGTTCCAGGTGAGGGTACGGCAACGATTTAGGGGGAGCCTGTGTGTGAGGGCGCGGGTTATTGTTAGTGTACGGGTTAGGATTAGGGCACGGGTGAGGGTCAGGCTTCGGGGAAGGGTTAGGGTTAGGGTTCGGGCTAGGGTTAGGGTTAGGGGACGGGGACGGTTTAGGGTCCAGGTGAGGGTACGGCAACGCTTTAGGGGGAGCGTGCGTGTGAGGGCGCGGGTTAGTGTTAGCGTACGTGTTAGGATTAGGGCACGGGTGAGGGTCAGGCTTCGGGGAAGGGTTAGGGTTAGGGTTCGGGCTAGGGTTAGGGTTAGGGGACGGGGACGGTTTAGGGTCCAGGTGAGGGTACGGCAACGCTTTAGGGGGAGCGTGCGTGTGAGGGCGCGGGTTAGTGTTCGCGTACGGGTTACGATAAGGGGACGGGTGAGGGTCAGGCTTCGGGGAAGGTTTAGGGTTAGGGTTCGGGCTAGGGTTAGGGTTAGGGGACGGGGACGGTTTAGGGTCCCGGTGGGGGTACGGCAACGCTTTAGAGGGCGCGTGCGTGTGAGGGCGCGGGTTAGTGTTAGCGTATGGGTTAGGATTAGGGCACGGGTGAGGGTCAGGCTTCGAGGATGGGTTAGGGTTAGGGTTCGGGCTAGGGTTAGGGTTAGGGGACGGGGATGGTTTAGGGTCCAGGTGAGGGTACGGAAACGCTTTAGGGGGAGCGTGCGTGTGAGGGCGCGGGTTAGTGTTAGCGTACGGGGTAGGATTAGGTGACGAGTGAGGGTCAGGCTTCGGGGAAGGGTTAGGGTTAGGGTTCGGGCTAGGGTTAGGGTTAGGGGATGGGGAAGGTTTAGGGTCCAGGTGAGGGTACGGCAACGCTTTAGGGGGAGCGTGCGTTTGAGGGCGCGGGTTAGTGTTAGCCTACGGGTTAGGATTAGGGGACGGGTGAGGGTCAGGCTTCGGGGAAGGGTTAGGGTTAGGGTTAGGGTTAGGGGATGGGGACGGTTTAGGGTCCAGGTGAGGGTACGGCAACGCTTTAGGGGGAGCGTGCATGTGAGGGCGCGGGTTAGTGTTAGCGTACGGGTTAGGATTAGGGGACGGGTGAGGGTCAGGCTTCGGGGAAGTGTTAGGGTTAGGGTTCGGGCTAGGGTTAGGGTTAGGGGACGGGGACGGTTTAGGGTCCAGGTGAGTGTACGGCAACGCTTTAGTGGGAGCGTGCGTGTGAGGGCTCGGGTTAGTGTTAGCGTACGGGGTAGGATTAGGTGACGAGTGAGGGTCAGGCTTCGGGGAAGGGTTAGGGTTAGGGTTCGGGCTAGGGTTAGGGTTAGGGGACGGGGACGGTTTAGGGTCCAGGTGAGGGTACGGCAACGCTTTAGGGGGAGCGTGCGTGTGAGGGCGCTGGTTAGTGTTAGCGTACGGGGTAGGATTAGGGGACGGGTGAGGGTCAGGCTTCGGGGAAAGGTTAGGGTTAGTGTTCGGGCTAGGGTTAGGGCTAGGGGACGGGGACGGTTTAGGGTCCAGGTGAGGGTACGGCAACGCTTTAGGGGGAGCGTGCGTGTGAGGGCGCGGGTTAGTGTTAGCGTAGGGTTTAGATTAGGGCACGGGTGAGGGTCAGGCTTCGGGGAAGGGTTAGGGTTAGGCTTCGGGCTAGGGTTAGGGTTAGGGGATGGGGACGGTTTAGGGTCCAGGTGAGGGTACGGCAACGCTTTAGGGGGAGCGTGCGTGTGAGGGCGCGGGTTAGTGTTTGCGTACGGGTTAGGATTAGGGCACGGGTGAGGGTCAGGCTTCGCGGAAGGGTTAGGGTTAGGGTTCGGGCTAGGGTTAGGGTTAGGGGACGGGGACGGTTTAGGGTCCAGGTGAGGGTTCGGCAACGCTTTAGGGGGAGCCTGCGTGTGAGGACGCGGGTTAGTGTTAGCGTACGGGTTAGGATTAGGGGACAGGTGAGGGTCAGGCTTTGGGGAAGGGTTAGGTTTAGGGTTCGGTCTAGGCATAGGGTTAGGGGACGGGGACGGTTTAGGGTCCAGGTGAGGGTACGGCAACGCTTTAGGGGGAGCGTGCGTGTGAGCGCGCGGGTTAGTGTAGCGTAGCGGTTAGGATTAGAGGACGGGTGAGGGTCAGGCTTCGGGGAAGGGTTAGGGTTAGGGTTCGGGCTAGGGTTAGGGTTAGGGGACGGGGACGGTTTAGGGTCCTGGTGAGGGTACAGAAACGCTTTAGGGGGAGCGTGCGTGTCAGGGCGCGGGTTAGTGTCAGCGTACGGGTTAGGATTAGGGTATGGGCGAGTGTCAGGCTTCGGGGAAGGGTTAGGGTTAGGGTTCGGGCTAGGGTTAGGGTTAGGGGACGGGGACGGTTTAGGGTCCAGGTGAGGGTACGGCAACGCTTTAGGGGGAGCGTGCGTGTGAGGGCGCGGGTTAGTGTTAGCGTACGGGTTAGGATTAGGGAACGGGTGAGGGTCAGGCTTCGGGGAAGGGTTAGGGTTAGGGTTCGGGCTAGGGTTAGGGTTAGGGGACGGGGACGGTTTAGGGTCCAGGTGAGGGTACGGCAACGCTTTAGGGGGAGCGTGCGTGTGAGGGCGCGGGTTAGTGTTAGCGTACGGGTTAGGATTAGGGGACGGGTGAGGGTCAGGCTTCGGGGAAGGGTTAGGGTTAGGGTTCGGGCTAGGGTTAGGGTTAGGGGACGGGGACGGTTTAGGGTCCAGGTGAGGGTACGGCAACGCTTTAGGGGGAGCGTGCGTGTGAGGGCGCGGGTTAGTGTTAGTGTACGGGTTAGGATTAGGGCACGGGTGAGGGTCAGGCTTCGGGGAAGGGTTAGGGTTAGGGTTCGGGCTAGGGTTAGGGTTAGGGGACGGGGACGGTTTAGGGTCCAGGTGAGGGTACGGCAACGCTTTAGGGGGAGCGTGCGTGTGAGGGCGAGGGTTAGTGTTAGCGTACGGGTTAGGATTAAGGGACGGGTGACGGTCAGGCTTCGGGGAAGGGTTAGGGTTAGGGTTCGGGCTAGGGTTAGGGTTAGGGGACGGGGACGGTTTAGGGTTCAGGTGAGGGTACGGTAACGCTTTATGGGGAGCGTGCGTGGGAGGGCGCGGGTTAGTGTTAGCGTACGGGTTAGGATTAGGGGACGGGTGAGGGTCAGGCTTCGGGGAAGGGTTAGGGTTAGGGTTCGGGCTAGGGTTAGGGTTAGGGTTAGGGGACGGTTTAGGTTCCAGGTGAGGGTACGGCAACGATTTAGGGGGAGCGTGTGTGTGAGGGCGCGGGTTAGTGTTAGCGTACGGGTTAGGATTAGGGCACGGGTGAGGGTCAGGCTTCGGGGAAGGGTTAGGGTTAGGGTTCGGGCTAGGGTTAGGGTTAGGGGACGGGGACGGTTTAGGGTCCAGGTGAGGGTACGGCAACGCATTAGGGGGAGCGTGCGTGTGAGGGCGCGGGTTAGTGTTAGCGTACGGGTTAGGATTAGGGCACGGGTGAGGGTCAGGCTTCGGGGAAGGGTTAGGGTTAGGGTTCGGGCTAGGGTTAGGGTTAGGGGACGGTTTAGGTTCCAGGTGAGGGTACGGCAACGATTTAGGGGGAGCCTGTGTGTGAGGGCGCGGGTTAGTGTTAGCGTACGGGTTAGGATTAGGGCACGGGTGAGGGTCAGGCTTCGGGGAAGGGTTAGGGTTAGGGTTCGGGCTAGGGTTAGGGTTAGGGGACGGGGACGGTTTAGGGTCCAGGTGAGGGTACGGCAACGCTTTAGGGGGAGCGTGCGTGTGAGGGCGCGGGTTAGTGTTAGCGTACGTGTTACGATTAGGGGACGGGTGAGGGTCAGGCTTCGGGGAAGGGTTAGGGTTAGGGTTCGGGCTAGGGTTAGGGTTAGGGGACGGGGACGGTTTAGGGTCCAGGTGAGGGTACGGCAACGCTTTAGGGGGAGCGTGCGTGTGAGGGCGCGGGTTAGTGTTAGCGTACGGGTTAGGATTAGGGGACGGGTGAGGGTCAGGCTTCGGGGAAGGGTTAGGGTTAGGGTTCGGGCTAGGGTTAGGGTTAGGGGACGGGGACGGTTTAGGGTCCAGGTGAGGGTACGGCAACGATTTAGGGGGAGCCTGCGTGTGAGGGCGCGGGTTAGTGTTAGCGTACGGGTTAGGATTAGGGCATGGGTGAGGGTCAGGCTTCGGGGAAGGGTTAGGGTTAGGGTTCGGGCTAGGGTTAGGGTTAGGGTTAGGGGACGGTTTAGGTTCCAGGTGAGGGTACGGCAACGATTTAGGGGGAGCCTGTGTGTGAGGGCGTGGGTTAGTGTTAGCGTACGGGTTAGGATTAGGGCACGGGTGAGGGTCAGGCTTCGGGGAAGGGTTAGGGTCAGGGTTCGGGCTAGGGTTAGGGATAGGGGACGGGGACGGTTTAGGGTCCAGGTGAGGGTACGGCAACGCTTTAGGGGGAGCGTGCGTGTGAGGGCGCGGGTTAGTGTTAGCGTACGTGTTACGATTAGGGGACGGGTGAGGGTCAGGCTTCGGGGAAGGGTTAGGGTTAGGGTTCGGGCTAGGGTTAGGGTTAGGGGACGGGGACGGTTTAGGGTCCAGGTGAGGGTACGGCAACGCTTTAGGGGGAGCGTGCGTGTGAGGGCGCGGGTTAGTGTTAGCGTACGGGTTAGGATTAGGGCACGGGTGAGGGTCAGGCTTCGGGGAAGGGTTAGGGTTAGGGTTCGGGCTAGGGTTAGGGTTAGGGGACGGGGACGGTTTAGGGTCCAGGTGAGGGTACGGCAACGCTTTAGGGGGAGCGTGCGTGTGAGGGCGCGGGTTAGTGTTAGCGTACGTGTTAGGATTAGGGCACGGGTGAGGGTCAGGCTTCGGGGAAGGGTTAGGGTTAGGGTTCGGGCTAGGGTTAGGGTTAGGGGACGGGGACAGTTTAGGGTCCAGGTGAGGGTACGGCAACGCTTTAGGGGAAGCGTGCGTGTGAGGGCGCGGGTTAGTGTTAGCGTACGGGTTAGGATTAGGGGACGGGTGAGGGTCAGGCTTCGGGGAAGTGTTAGGGTTAGGGTTCGGGCTAGGGTTAGGGTTAGGGGACGGGGACAGTTTAGGGTCCAGGTGAGGGTACGGCAACGCTTTAGGGGGAGCGTGCGTGTGAGGGCGCGGGTTAGTGTTAGCGTACGGGTTAGGATTAGGGGACGGGTGAGGGTCAGGCTTCGGGGAAGGGTTAGGGTTAGGGTTCGGGCTAGGGTTAGGGTTAGGGGACGGGGACGGTTTAGGGTCCAGGTGAGGGTACGGCAACGCTTTAGGGGGAGCGTGCGTGTGAGGGCGCGGGTTAGTGTTAGCGTACGGGTTAGGATTAGGGGACGGGTGAGGGTCAGGCTTCGGGGTAGGGTTAGGGTTAGGGTTCGGGCTAGTGTTAGGGTTAGGGGACGGGGACGGTTTAGGGTCCAGGTGAGGGTACGGCAACGCTTTAGGGGGAGCGTGCGTGTGAGGGCGCGGGTTAGAGTTAGCGTAGGGGTTAGGATTAGGGGACGGGTGAGGGTCAGGCTTCGGGGAAGGGTTAGGGTTAGGGTTCGGGCTAGGGTTAGGGTTAGTGGACGGGGACCGTTTAGGGTCCAGGTGATGGTACGGCAACGCTTTAGGGGGAGCGTGCGTGTTAGGGCGCGGGTTAGTGTTAGCGTACGGGTTAGGATTAGGGCACGGGTGAGGGTCAGGCTTCGGGGAAGGGTTAGGGTTAGGGTTCGGGCTAGGGTTAGGGTTAGGGGACGGGGACGGTTTAGGGTCCAGGTGAGGGTACGGCAACGCTTTAGGGGGAGCGTGTGTGTGAGGGCGCGGGTTAGTGTTAGCGTACGTGTTAGGATTAGGGCACGGGTGAGGGTCAGGCTTCGGGGAAGGGTTAGGGTTAGGGATCGGGCTAGGGTTAGGGTTAGGGGACGGGGACGGTTTAGGGTCCAGGTGAGGGTACGGCAACGCTTTAGGGGGAGCGTGCGTGGGAGGGCGCGGGTTAGTGTTAGCGTACGGGTTAGGATTAGGGCACGGGTGAGGGTCAGGCTTCGGGGAAGGGTTAGGGCTAGGGTTCGGGCTAGGGTTAGGGTTAGGGGATGGGGACGGTTTAGGGTCCAGGTGAGGGTACGGCAACGCTTTAGGGGGAGCGTGCGTGTGAGGGCGCGGGTTAGTGTTAGTGTACGGGTTAGGATTAGGGGACGGGTGAGGGTCAGGCTTCGGGGAAGGGTTAGGGTTAGGGTTCGGGCTAGGGTTAGGGTTAGGGGACGGGGACGGTTTAGGGTCCAGGTGAGGGTACGGCAACGCTTTAGGGGGAGCGTGCGTGTGAGGGCGCGGGTTAGAGTTAGCGTATGGGTTAGGATTAGGGGACGGGTGAGGGTCAGGCTTCGGGGAAGGGTTAGGGTTAGGGTTCGGGCTAGCGTTAGGGTTAGGGGACGGGGATGGTTTAGGGTCCAGGTGAGGGTACGGCAACGCTTTAGGGGGAGCGTGCGTGTGAGGGCGCGGGTTAGTGTTAGCGTACGGGTTAGGATTAGGGGACGGGTGAGGGTCAGGCTTCGGGGAAGGGTTAGGGTTAGGGTTCGGGCTAGGGTTAGGGTTAGGGGACGGGGACGGTTTAGGGTCCAGGTGAGGGTACGGCAACGCTTTAGGGGGAGCGTGCGTGTGAGGGCGCGGGTTAGTGTTAGCGTACGGGTTAGGATTAGGGGACGGGTGAGGGTCAGGATTCGGGGAAGGGTTAGGGTTAGTGTTCGGGCTAGGGTTAGGGTTAGGGGACGGGGACGGTTTAGTGTCCAGGTGAGGGTACGGCAACGCTTTAGGGGGAGCGTGCGTGTGAGGGCGCGGGTTAGTGTTAGCGTACGGGTTAGGATTAGGGCACGGGTGAGGGTCAGGCTTCGGGGAAGGGTTAGGGTTAGGGTTCGGGCTAGGGTTAGGGTTAGGGGACGGGGACGGTTTAGGGTCCAGGTGAGGGTACGGCAACGCTTTAGGGGGAGCGTGCGTGTGAGGGCGCGGGTTAGTGTTAGCGTACGGGTTAGGATTAGGGGACGGGTGAGGGTCAGGCTTCGGGGAAGGGTTAGGGTTAGGGTTCGGGCTAGGGTTAGGGTTAGGGGACGGGGACGGTTTAGGGTCCAGGTGAGGGTACGGCAACGCTTTAGGGAGAGCGTGCGTGTGAGGGCGCGGGTTAGTGTTAGCTTCCGGTTAGGATTAGGGGACGGGTGAGGGTCAGGCATCGGGGAACGGTTAGGGTTAGGGTTCGGGCTAGGGTTAGGGTTAGGGGACGGGGACGGTTTAGGGTCCAGGTGAGGGTACGGCAACGCTTTAGGGGGAGCGTGCGTGTGAGGGCGCGGGTTAGTTTTAGCGTACGGGTTAGGATTATGGGACGGGTGAGGGTCAGGCTTCGGGGAAGGGTTAGGGTTAGGGTTCGGGCTAGGGTTAGGGTTAGGGGACGGGGACGGTTTAGGGTCCAGGTGAGGGTACGGCAACGCTTTAGGGGGAGCGTGCGTGTGAGGGCGCGGGTTAGAGTTAGCGTACGGGTTAGGATTAGGGGACGGGTGAGGGTCAGGCTTCGGGGAAGGGTTAGGGTTAGGGTTCGGGCTAGGGTTAGGGTTAGGGGACGGGGACGGTTTAGGGTCCAGGTGAGGGTACGGCAACGCTTTAGGGGGAGCGTGCGTGTGAGGGCGCGGGTTAGAGTTAGCGTACGGGTTAGGATTAGGGGACGGGTGAGGGTCAGGCTTCGGGGAAGGGTTAGGGTTAGGGTTCGGGCTAGGGTTAGGGTTAGGGGACGGGGACGGTTTAGGGTCCAGGTGAGGGTACGGCAACGTTTTAGGGGGAGCGTGCGTGTGAGGGCGCGGGTTAGTGTTAGCGTACGGGTTAGGATTAGGGCACGGGTGAGGGTCAGGCTTCGGGGAAGGGTTAGGGTTAGGGTTCGGGCTAGGGTTAGGGTTAGGGGACGGGGACGGTTTAGGGTCCAGGTGAGGGTACGGCAACGCTTTAGGGGGAGCGTGTGTGTGAGGGCGCGGGTTAGTGTTAGCGTACGTGTTAGGATTAGGGCACGGGTGAGGGTCAGGCTTCGGGGAAGGGTTAGGGTTAGGGATCGGGCTAGGGTTAGGGTTAGGGGACGGGGACGGTTTAGGGTCCAGGTGAGGGTACGGCAACGCTTTAGGGGGAGCGTGCGTGGGAGGGCGCGGGTTAGTGTTAGCGTACGGGTTAGGATTAGGGCACGGGTGAGGGTCAGGCTTCGGGGAAGGGTTAGGGCTAGGGTTCGGGCTAGGGTTAGGGTTAGGGGATGGGGACGGTTTAGGGTCCAGGTGAGGGTACGGCAACTCTTTAGGGGGAGCGTGCGTGTGAGGGCGCGGGTTAGTGTTAGTGTACGGGTTAGGATTAGGGGACGGGTGAGGGTCAGGCTTCGGGGAAGGGTTAGGGTTAGGGTTCGGGCTAGGGTTAGGGTTAGGGGACGGGGACGGTTTAGGGTCCAGGTGAGGGTACGGCAACGCTTTAGGGGGAGCGTGCGTGTGAGGGCGCGGGTTAGAGTTAGCGTATGGGTTAGGATTAGGGGACGGGTGAGGGTCAGGCTTCGGGGAAGGGTTAGGGTTAGGGTTCGGGCTAGGGTTAGGGTTAGGGGACGGGGACGGTTTAGGGTCCAGGTGAGGGTACGGCAACGCTTTAGGGGGAGCGTGTGTGTGAGGGCGCGGGTTAGTGTTAGCGTACGTGTTAGGATTAGGGCACGGGTGAGGGTCAGGCTTCGGGGAAGGGTTAGGGTTAGGGATCGGGCTAGGGTTAGGGTTAGGGGACGGGGACGGTTTAGGGTCCAGGTGAGGGTTCGGCAACGCTTTAGGGGGAGCGTGCGTGGGAGGGCGCGGGTTAGTGTTAGCGTACGGGTTAGGATTAGGGCACGGGTGAGGGTCAGGCTTCGGGGAAAGGTTAGGGCTAGGGTTCGGGCTAGGGTTAGGGTTAGGGGATGGGGACGGTTTAGGGTCCAGGTGAGGGTACGGCAACGCTTTAGGGGGAGCGTACGTGTGAGGGCGCGGGTTAGTGTTAGTGTACGGGTTAGGATTAGGGGACGGGTGAGGGTCAGGCTTCGGGGAAGGGTTAGGGTTAGGGTTCGGGCTAGGGTTAGGGTTAGGGGACGGGGACGGTTTAGGGTCCAGGTGAGGGTACGGCAACGCTTTAGGGGGAGCGTGCGTGTGAGGGCGCGGGTTAGAGTTAGCGTATGGGTTAGGATTAGGGGACGGGTGAGGGTCAGGCTTCGGGGAAGGGTTAGGGTTAGGGTTCGGGCTAGCGTTAGGGTTAGGGGACGGGGATGGTTTAGGGTCCAGGTGAGGGTACGGCAACGCTTTAGGGGGAGCGTGCGTGTGAGGGCGCGGGTTAGTGTTAGCGTACGGGTTAGGATTAGGGCACGGGTGAGGGTCAGGCTTCGGGGAAGGGTTAGGGTTAGGGTTCGGGCTAGGGTTAGGGTTAGGGGACGGGGACGGTTTAGGGTCCAGGTGAGGGTACGGCAACGCTTTAGGGGGAGCGTGCGTGTGAGGGCGCGGGTTAGTGTTAGCGTACGGGTTAGGATTAGGGGACGGGTGAGGGTCAGGCTTCGGGGAAGGGTTAGGGTTAGGGTTCGGGCTAGGGTTAGGGTTAGGGGACGGGGACGGTTTAGGGTCCAGGTGAGGGTTCGGCAACGCTTTAGGGGGAGCGTGCGTGGGAGGGCGCGGGTTAGTGTTAGCGTACGGGTTAGGATTAGGGCACGGGTG
Organism: Stenella coeruleoalba; assembly: GCF_951394435.1. Lineage (NCBI taxonomy): Eukaryota > Metazoa > Chordata > Mammalia > Artiodactyla > Delphinidae > Stenella > Stenella coeruleoalba. The sequence goes on from NW_027646203.1 coordinate 172,086, forward strand.
AGGGTCAGGCTTCGGGGAAAGGTTAGGGCTAGGGTTCGGGCTAGGGTTAGGGTTAGGGGATGGGGACGGTTTAGGGTCCAGGTGAGGGTACGGCAACGCTTTAGGGGGAGCGTACGTGTGAGGGCGCGGGTTAGTGTTAGTGTACGGGTTAGGATTAGGGGACGGGTGAGGGTCAGGCTTCGGGGAAGGGTTAGGGTTAGGGTTCGGGCTAGGGTTAGGGTTAGGGGACGGGGACGGTTTAGGGTCCAGGTGAGGGTACGGCAACGCTTTAGGGGGAGCGTGCGTGTGAGGGCGCGGGTTAGAGTTAGCGTATGGGTTAGGATTAGGGGACGGGTGAGGGTCAGGCTTCGGGGAAGGGTTAGGGTTAGGGTTCGGGCTAGCGTTAGGGTTAGGGGACGGGGATGGTTTAGGGTCCAGGTGAGGGTACGGCAACGCTTTAGGGGGAGCGTGCGTGTGAGGGCGCGGGTTAGTGTTAGCGTACGGGTTAGGATTAGGGCACGGGTGAGGGTCAGGCTTCGGGGAAGGGTTAGGGTTAGGGTTCGGGCTAGGGTTAGGGTTAGGGGACGGGGACGGTTTAGGGTCCAGGTGAGGGTACGGCAACGCTTTAGGGGGAGCGTGCGTGTGAGGGCGCGGGTTAGTGTTAGCGTACGGGTTAGGATTAGGGGACGGGTGAGGGTCAGGCTTCGGGGAAGGGTTAGGGTTAGGGTTCGGGCTAGGGTTAGGGTTAGGGGACGGGGACGGTTTAGGGTCCAGGTGAGGGTACGGCAATTCTTTAGGGGGAGCGTGCGTGTGAGGGCGCGGGTTAGTGTTAGCGTACGGGTTAGGATTAGGGCACGGGTGAGGGTCAGGCTTCGGGGAAGGGTTAGGGTTAGGGTTCGGGCTAGGGTTAGGGTTAGTGGACGGGGACGGTTTAGGGTCCAGGTGAGGGTACGGCAACGCTTTAGGGGGAGCCTGCGTGTGAGGGCGCGGGTTAGTGTTAGCGTACGGGTTAGGATTAGGGGACGGGTGAGGGTCAGGCTTCGGGGAAGGGTTAGGGTTAGGGTTCGGGCTAGGGTTAGGGTTACGGGACGGGGACGGTTTAGGGTCCAGGTGAGGGTACGGCAACGCTTTAGGGGGAGCGTGCGTGTGAGGGCGCGGGTTAGTGTTAGTGTACGGGTTAGGATTAGGGGACGGGTGAGGGTCAGGCTTCGGGGAAGGGTTAGGGTTAGGGTTCGGGCTAGGGTTAGGGTTAGGGGACGGGGACGGTTTAGGGTCCAGGTGAGGGTACGGCAACGCTTTAGGGGGAGCGTGCGTGTGAGGGTGCGGGTTAGTGTTAGCGTACGGGTTAGGATTAGGGGACGGGTGAGGGTCAGGCTTCGGGGAAGGGTTAGGGTTAGGGTTCGGGCTAGGGTTAGGGTTAGGGGACGGGGACGGTTTAGGGTCCAGGTGAGGGTACGGCAACGATTTAGGGGGAGCCTGCGTGTGAGGGCGCGGGTTAGTGTTAGCGTACGGATTAGGATTAGGGCACGGGTGAGGGTCAGGCTTCGGGGAATGGTTAGGGTTAGGGTTCGGGCTAGGGTTAGGGTTAGGGGACGGGGACGGTTTAGGGTCCAGGTGAGGGTACGGCAACGCTTTAGGGGGAGCGTGCGTGTGAGGGCGCGGGTTAGTGTTAGCGTACGGGTTAGGATTAGGGGACGGGTGAGGGTCAGGCTTCGGGGAAGGGTTACGGTTAGGGTTCGGGCTAGGGTTAGGGTTAGGGGACGGGGACGGTTTAGGGTCCAGGTGAGGGTACGGCAACGCTTTAGGGGGAGCGTGCGTGTGAGGGCGCGGGTTAGAGTTAGCGTACGGGTTAGGATTAGGGGACGGGTGAGGGTCAGGCTTCGGGGAAGGTTTAGGGTTAGGGTTCGGGCTAGGGTTAGGGTTAGGGGACAGGGACGGTTTAGGGTCCAGGTGAGGGTACGGCAACGCTTTAGGGGGAGCGTGCGTGTGAGGGCGCGGGTTAGTGTTAGCGTACGGGTTAGGATTAGGGGACGGGTGAGGGTCAGGCTTCGGGGAAGGGTTAGGGTTAGGGTTCGGGCTAGGGTTAGGGTTAGGGGACGGGGACGGTTTAGGGTCCAGGTGAGGGTACGGCAACGCTTTAGGGGGAGCGTGCGTGTGAGGGCGCGGGTTAGTGTTAGCGTACGGGTTAGGATTAGGGGACGGGTGAGGGTCAGGATTCGGGGAAGGGTTAGGGTTAGGGTTCGGGCTAGGGTTAGGGTTAGGGGACGGGGACGGTTTAGTGTCCAGGTGAGGGTACGGCAACGCTTTAGGGGGAGCGTGCGTGTGAGGCCGCGGGTTAGTGTTAGCGTACGGGTTAGGATTAGGGGAAGGGTGAGGGTCAGGCTTCGGGGAAGGGTTAGGGTTAGGGTTCGGGCTAGGGTTAGGGTTAGGGGACGGGGACGGTTTAGGGTCCAGGTGAGGGTACGGCAACGCTTTAGGGGGAGCGTGCGTGTGAGGGCGCGGGTTAGTGTTAGCGTACGGGTTAGGATTAGGGGACGGGTGAGGGTCAGGCTTCGGGGAAGGGTTAGGGTTAGGGTTCGGGCTAGGGTTAGGGTTAGGGGACGGGGACGGTTTAGGGTCCAGGTGAGGGTACAGCAACGCTTTAGGGGGAGCGTGCGTGTGAGGGCGCGGGTTAGTGTTAGCGTACGGGTTAGGATTAGGGCACGGGTGAGGGTCAGGCTTCGGGGAAGGGTTAGGGTTAGGGTTCGGGCTAGGGTTAGGGTTAGGGGACGGGGACGGTTTAGGGTCCAGGTGAGGGTACGGCAACGCTTTAGGGGGAGCGTGCGTGTGAGGGCGCGGGTTAGTTTTAGCGTACGGGTTAGGATTAGGGCACGGGTGAGGGTCAGGCTTCGGGGAAGGGTTAGGGTTAGGGTTCGGGCTAGGGTTAGGGTTAGGGGACGGGGACGGTTTAGGGTCCAGGTGAGGGTACGGCAACGCTTTAGGGGGAGCGTGCGTGTGAGGGCGAGGGTTAGTGTTAGCGTACGGGTTAGGATTAGGGGACGGGTGAGGGTCAGGCTTCGGGGAAGGGTTAGGGTTAGGGTTCGGGCTAGGGTTAGGGTTAGGGGACGGGGACGGTTTAGGGTCCAGGTGAGGGTACGGTAACGCTTTAGGGGGAGCGTGCGTGTGAGGGCGCGGGTTAGTGTTAGCGTACGGGTTAGGATTAGGGGACGGGTGAGGGTCAGGCTTCGGGGAAGTGTTAGGGTTAGGGTTCGGGCTAGGGTTATGGTTAGGGTTAGGGGACGGTTTAGGTTCCAGGTGAGGGTACGGCAACGATTTAGGGGGAGCCTGTGTGTGAGGGCGCGGGTTATTGTTAGTGTACGGGTTAGGATTAGGGCACGGGTGAGGGTCAGGCTTCGGGGAAGGGTTAGGGTTAGGGTTCGGGCTAGGGTTAGGGTTAGGGGACGGGGACGGTTTAGGGTCCAGGTGAGGGTACGGCAACGCTTTAGGGGGAGCGTGCGTGTGAGGGCGCGGGTTAGTGTTAGCGTACGTGTTAGGATTAGGGCACGGGTGAGGGTCAGGCTTCGGGGAAGGGTTAGGGTTAGGGTTCGGGCTAGGGTTAGGGTTAGGGGACGGGGACGGTTTAGGGTCCAGGTGAGGGTACGGCAACGCTTTAGGGGGAGCGTGCGTGTGAGGGCGCGGGTTAGTGTTAGCGTACGGGTTAGGATTAGGGCACGGGTGAGGGTCAGGCTTCGGGGAAGGGTTAGGGTTAGGGTTCGGGCTAGGGTTAGGGTTAGGGGACGGGGACGGTTTAGGGTCCAGGTGAGGGTACGGCAACGATTTAGGGGGAGCCTGCGTGTGAGGGCGCGGGTTAGTGTTAGCGTACGGGTTAAGATTAGGGCACGGGTGAGGGTCAGGCTTCGGGGAAGGGTTAGGGTTAGGGTTCGGGCTAGGGTTAGGGTTAGGGGACGGGGACGGTTTAGGGTCCAGGTGAGGGTACGGCAACGCTTTAGGGGGAGCGTGCGTGTGAGGGCGTGGGTTAGTTTTAGCGTACGAGTTAGGAATAGGGGACGGGTGAGGGTCAGGCTTCGGGGAAGGGTTAGGGTTAGGGTTCGGGCTAGGGTTAGGGTTAGGGGACGGGGACGGTTTAGGGTCCAGGTGAGGGTACGGCAACGCTTTAGGGGGAGCGTGCCTGTGAGGGCGCGGGTTAGTGTTTGCGTACGGGTTAGGATTAGGGCACGGGTGAGGGTCAGGCTTCGGGGAAGGGTTAGGGTTAGGGTTCGGGCTAGGGTTAGGGTTAGGGGACGGGTACGGTTTAGGGTCCAGGTGAGGGTACGGAAACGCTTTAGGGGGAGCGTGCGTGTGAGGGCGCGGGTTAGTGTTAGCGTACGGATTAGGATTAGGGGACGGGTGAGGTTCAGGCTTCGGGGAAGGGTTAGGGTTAGTGTTCGGGCTAGGGTTAGGGTTAGGGGACGGGGACGGTTTAGGGTCCAGGTGAGGGTACGGCAACGCTTTAGGGGGAGCGTGCGTGTGAGGGCGCGGGTTAGTGTTCGCGTACGGGTTACGATAAGGGGACGGGTGAGGGTCAGGCTTCGGGGAAGGTTTAGGGTTAGGGTTCGGGCTAGGGTTAGGGTTAGGGGACGGGGACGGTTTAGGGTCCCGGTGGGGGTACGGCAACGCTTTAGAGGGCGCGTGCGTGTGAGGGCGCGGGTTAGTGTTAGCGTATGGGTTAGGATTAGGGCACGGGTGAGGGTCAGGCTTCGAGGATGGGTTAGGGTTAGGGTTCGGGCTAGGGTTAGGGTTAGGGGACGGGGATGGTTTAGGGTCCAGGTGAGGGTACGGAAACGCTTTAGGGGGAGCGTGCGTGTGAGGGCGCGGGTTAGTGTTAGCGTACGGGGTAGGATTAGGTGACGAGTGAGGGTCAGGCTTCGGGGAAGGGTTAGGGTTAGGGTTCGGGCTAGGGTTAGGGTTAGGGGATGGGGAAGGTTTAGGGTCCAGGTGAGGGTACGGCAACGCTTTAGGGGGAGCGTGCGTTTGAGGGCGCGGGTTAGTGTTAGCCTACGGGTTAGGATTAGGGGACGGGTGAGGGTCAGGCTTCGGGGAAGGGTTAGGGTTAGGGTTAGGGTTAGGGGATGGGGACGGTTTAGGGTCCAGGTGAGGGTACGGCAACGCTTTAGGGGGAGCGTGCATGTGAGGGCGCGGGTTAGTGTTAGCGTACGGGTTAGGATTAGGGGACGGGTGAGGGTCAGGCTTCGGGGAAGTGTTAGGGTTAGGGTTCGGGCTAGGGTTAGGGTTAGGGGACGGGGACGGTTTAGGGTCCAGGTGAGTGTACGGCAACGCTTTAGTGGGAGCGTGCGTGTGAGGGCTCGGGTTAGTGTTAGCGTACGGGGTAGGATTAGGTGACGAGTGAGGGTCAGGCTTCGGGGAAGGGTTAGGGTTAGGGTTCGGGCTAGGGTTAGGGTTAGGGGACGGGGACGGTTTAGGGTCCAGGTGAGGGTACGGCAACGCTTTAGGGGGAGCGTGCGTGTGAGGGCGCTGGTTAGTGTTAGCGTACGGGGTAGGATTAGGGGACGGGTGAGGGTCAGGCTTCGGGGAAAGGTTAGGGTTAGTGTTCGGGCTAGGGTTAGGGCTAGGGGACGGGGACGGTTTAGGGTCCAGGTGAGGGTACGGCAACGCTTTAGGGGGAGCGTGCGTGTGAGGGCGCGGGTTAGTGTTAGCGTAGGGTTTAGATTAGGGCACGGGTGAGGGTCAGGCTTCGGGGAAGGGTTAGGGTTAGGCTTCGGGCTAGGGTTAGGGTTAGGGGATGGGGACGGTTTAGGGTCCAGGTGAGGGTACGGCAACGCTTTAGGGGGAGCGTGCGTGTGAGGGCGCGGGTTAGTGTTTGCGTACGGGTTAGGATTAGGGCACGGGTGAGGGTCAGGCTTCGCGGAAGGGTTAGGGTTAGGGTTCGGGCTAGGGTTAGGGTTAGGGGACGGGGACGGTTTAGGGTCCAGGTGAGTGTTCGGCAACGCTTTAGGGGGAGCCTGCGTGTGAGGACGCGGGTTAGTGTTAGCGTACGGGTTAGGATTAGGGGACAGGTGAGGGTCAGGCTTTGGGGAAGGGTTAGGTTTAGGGTTCGGGCTAGGCATAGGGTTAGGGGACGGGGACGGTTTAGGGTCCAGGTGAGGGTACGGCAACGCTTTAGGGGGAGCGTGCGTGTGAGCGCGCGGGTTAGTGTAGCGTAGCGGTTAGGATTAGAGGACGGGTGAGGGTCAGGCTTCGGGGAAGGGTTAGGGTTAGGGTTCGGGCTAGGGTTAGGGTTAGGGGACGGGGACGGTTTAGGGTCCTGGTGAGGGTACAGAAACGCTTTAGGGGGAGCGTGCGTGTCAGGGCGCGGGTTAGTGTCAGCGTACGGGTTAGGATTAGGGTATGGGCGAGTGTCAGGCTTCGGGGAAGGGTTAGGGTTAGGGTTCGGGCTAGGGTTAGGGTTAGGGGACGGGGACGGTTTAGGGTCCAGGTGAGGGTACGGCAACGCTTTAGGGGGAGCGTGCGTGTGAGGGCGCGGGTTAGTGTTAGCGTACGGGTTAGGATTAGGGAACGGGTGAGGGTCAGGCTTCGGGGAAGGGTTAGGGTTAGGGTTCGGGCTAGGGTTAGGGTTAGGGGACGGGGACGGTTTAGGGTCCAGGTGAGGGTACGGCAACGCTTTAGGGGGAGCGTGCGTGTGAGGGCGCGGGTTAGTGTTAGCGTACGGGTTAGGATTAGGGGACGGGTGAGGGTCAGGCTTCGGGGAAGGGTTAGGGTTAGGGTTCGGGCTAGGGTTAGGGTTAGGGGACGGGGACGGTTTAGGGTCCAGGTGAGGGTACGGCAACGCTTTAGGGGGAGCGTGCGTGTGAGGGCGCGGGTTAGTGTTAGTGTACGGGTTAGGATTAGGGCACGGGTGAGGGTCAGGCTTCGGGGAAGGGTTAGGGTTAGGGTTCGGGCTAGGGTTAGGGTTAGGGGACGGGGACGGTTTAGGGTCCAGGTGAGGGTACGGCAACGCTTTAGGGGGAGCGTGCGTGTGAGGGCGAGGGTTAGTGTTAGCGTACGGGTTAGGATTAAGGGACGGGTGACGGTCAGGCTTCGGGGAAGGGTTAGGGTTAGGGTTCGGGCTAGGGTTAGGGTTAGGGGACGGGGACGGTTTAGGGTTCAGGTGAGGGTACGGTAACGCTTTATGGGGAGCGTGCGTGGGAGGGCGCGGGTTAGTGTTAGCGTACGGGTTAGGATTAGGGGACGGGTGAGGGTCAGGCTTCGGGGAAGGGTTAGGGTTAGGGTTCGGGCTAGGGTTAGGGTTAGGGTTAGGGGACGGTTTAGGTTCCAGGTGAGGGTACGGCAACGATTTAGGGGGAGCGTGTGTGTGAGGGCGCGGGTTAGTGTTAGCGTACGGGTTAGGATTAGGGCACGGGTGAGGGTCAGGCTTCGGGGAAGGGTTAGGGTTAGGGTTCGGGCTAGGGTTAGGGTTAGGGGACGGGGACGGTTTAGGGTCCAGGTGAGGGTACGGCAACGCTTTAGGGGGAGCGTGCGTGTGAGGGCGCGGGTTAGTGTTAGTGTACGGGTTAGGATTAGGGCACGGGTGAGGGTCAGGCTTCGGGGAAGGGTTAGGGTTAGGGTTCGGGCTAGGGTTAGGGTTAGGGGACGGGGACGGTTTAGGGTCCAGGTGAGGGTACGGCAACGCTTTAGGGGGAGCGTGCGTGTGAGGGCGAGGGTTAGTGTTAGCGTACGGGTTAGGATTAAGGGACGGGTGACGGTCAGGCTTCGGGGAAGGGTTAGGGTTAGGGTTCGGGCTAGGGTTAGGGTTAGGGGACGGGGACGGTTTAGGGTTCAGGTGAGGGTACGGTAACGCTTTATGGGGAGCGTGCGTGGGAGGGCGCGGGTTAGTGTTAGCGTACGGGTTAGGATTAGGGGACGGGTGAGGGTCAGGCTTCGGGGAAGGGTTAGGGTTAGGGTTCGGGCTAGGGTTAGGGTTAGGGTTAGGGGACGGTTTAGGTTCCAGGTGAGGGTACGGCAACGATTTAGGGGGAGCGTGTGTGTGAGGGCGCGGGTTAGTGTTAGCGTACGGGTTAGGATTAGGGCACGGGTGAGGGTCAGGCTTCGGGGAAGGGTTAGGGTTAGGGTTCGGGCTAGGGTTAGGGTTAGGGGACGGGGACGGTTTAGGGTCCAGGTGAGGGTACGGCAACGCATTAGGGGGAGCGTGCGTGTGAGGGCGCGGGTTAGTGTTAGCGTACGGGTTAGGATTAGGGCACGGGTGAGGGTCAGGCTTCGGGGAAGGGTTAGGGTTAGGGTTCGGGCTAGGGTTAGGGTTAGGGGACGGTTTAGGTTCCAGGTGAGGGTACGGCAACGATTTAGGGGGAGCCTGTGTGTGAGGGCGCGGGTTAGTGTTAGCGTACGGGTTAGGATTAGGGCACGGGTGAGGGTCAGGCTTCGGGGAAGGGTTAGGGTTAGGGTTCGGGCTAGGGTTAGGGTTAGGGGACGGGGACGGTTTAGGGTCCAGGTGAGGGTACGGCAACGCTTTAGGGGGAGCGTGCGTGTGAGGGCGCGGGTTAGTGTTAGCGTACGTGTTACGATTAGGGGACGGGTGAGGGTCAGGCTTCGGGGAAGGGTTAGGGTTAGGGTTCGGGCTAGGGTTAGGGTTAGGGGACGGGGACGGTTTAGGGTCCAGGTGAGGGTACGGCAACGCTTTAGGGGGAGCGTGCGTGTGAGGGCGCGGGTTAGTGTTAGCGTACGGGTTAGGATTAGGGGACGGGTGAGGGTCAGGCTTCGGGGAAGGGTTAGGGTTAGGGTTCGGGCTAGGGTTAGGGTTAGGGGACGGGGACGGTTTAGGGTCCAGGTGAGGGTACGGCAACGATTTAGGGGGAGCCTGCGTGTGAGGGCGCGGGTTAGTGTTAGCGTACGGGTTAGGATTAGGGCATGGGTGAGGGTCAGGCTTCGGGGAAGGGTTAGGGTTAGGGTTCGGGCTAGGGTTAGGGTTAGGGTTAGGGGACGGTTTAGGTTCCAGGTGAGGGTACGGCAACGATTTAGGGGGAGCCTGTGTGTGAGGGCGTGGGTTAGTGTTAGCGTACGGGTTAGGATTAGGGCACGGGTGAGGGTCAGGCTTCGGGGAAGGGTTAGGGTCAGGGTTCGGGCTAGGGTTAGGGATAGGGGACGGGGACGGTTTAGGGTCCAGGTGAGGGTACGGCAACGCTTTAGGGGGAGCGTGCGTGTGAGGGCGCGGGTTAGTGTTAGCGTACGTGTTACGATTAGGGGACGGGTGAGGGTCAGGCTTCGGGGAAGGGTTAGGGTTAGGGTTCGGGCTAGGGTTAGGGTTAGGGGACGGGGACGGTTTAGGGTCCAGGTGAGGGTACGGCAACGCTTTAGGGGGAGCGTGCGTGTGAGGGCGCGGGTTAGTGTTAGCGTACGGGTTAGGATTAGGGGACGGGTGAGGGTCAGGCTTCGGGGAAGGGTTAGGGTTAGGGTTCGGGCTAGGGTTAGGGTTAGGGGACGGGGACGGTTTAGGGTCCAGGTGAGGGTACGGCAACGCTTTAGGGGGAGCGTGCGTGTGAGGGCGCGGGTTAGTGTTAGCGTACGGGTTAGGATTAGGGGACGGGTGAGGGTCAGGCTTCGGGGAAGGGTTAGGGTTAGGGTTCGGGCTAGGGTTAGGGTTAGGGGACGGGGACGGTTTAGTGTCCAGGTGAGGGTACAGCAACGCTTTAGGGGGAGCGTGCGTGTGAGGGCGCGGGTTAGCGTTAGCGTACGGGTTAGGATTAGGGCACGGGTGAGGGTCAGGCTTCGGGGAAGGGTTAGGGTTAGGGTTCGGGCTAGGGTTAGGGTTAGGGGACGGGGACGGTTTAGGGTCCAGGTGAGGGTACGGCAACGCTTTAGGGGGAGCGTGCGTGTGAGGGCGCGGGTTAGTGTTAGCGTACGGGTTAGGATTAGGGGACGGGTGAGGGTCAGGCTTCGGGGAAGGGTTAGGGTTAGGGTTCGGGCTAGGGTTAGGGTTAGGGGACGGGGACGGTTTAGGGTCCAGGTGAGGGTACGGCAATTCTTTAGGGGGAGCGTGCGTGTGAGGGCGCGGGTTAGTGTTAGCGTACGGGTTAGGATTAGGGCACGGGTGAGGGTCAGGCTTCGGGGAAGGGTTAGGGTTAGGGTTCGGGCTAGGGTTAGGGTTAGTGGACGGGGACGGTTTAGGGTCCAGGTGAGGGTACGGCAACGCTTTAGGGGGAGCCTGCGTGTGAGGGCGCGGGTTAGTGTTAGCGTACGGGTTAGGATTAGGGGACGGGTGAGGGTCAGGCTTCGGGGAAGGGTTAGGGTTAGGGTTCGGGCTAGGGTTAGGGTTACGGGACGGGGACGGTTTAGGGTCCAGGTGAGGGTACGGCAACGCTTTAGGGGGAGCGTGCGTGTGAGGGCGCGGGTTAGTGTTAGTGTACGGGTTAGGATTAGGGGACGGGTGAGGGTCAGGCTTCGGGGAAGGGTTAGGGTTAGGGTTCGGGCTAGGGTTAGGGTTAGGGGACGGGGACGGTTTAGGGTCCAGGTGAGGGTACGGCAACGCTTTAGGGGGAGCGTGCGTGTGAGGGTGCGGGTTAGTGTTAGCGTACGGGTTAGGATTAGGGGACGGGTGAGGGTCAGGCTTCGGGGAAGGGTTAGGGTTAGGGTTCGGGCTAGGGTTAGGGTTAGGGGACGGGGACGGTTTAGGGTCCAGGTGAGGGTACGGCAACGATTTAGGGGGAGCCTGCGTGTGAGGGCGCGGGTTAGTGTTAGCGTACGGATTAGGATTAGGGCACGGGTGAGGGTCAGGCTTCGGGGAATGGTTAGGGTTAGGGTTCGGGCTAGGGTTAGGGTTAGGGGACGGGGACGGTTTAGGGTCCAGGTGAGGGTACGGCAACGCTTTAGGGGGAGCGTGCGTGTGAGGGCGCGGGTTAGTGTTAGCGTACGGGTTAGGATTAGGGGACGGGTGAGGGTCAGGCTTCGGGGAAGGGTTACGGTTAGGGTTCGGGCTAGGGTTAGGGTTAGGGGACGGGGACGGTTTAGGGTCCAGGTGAGGGTACGGCAACGCTTTAGGGGGAGCGTGCGTGTGAGGGCGCGGGTTAGAGTTAGCGTACGGGTTAGGATTAGGGGACGGGTGAGGGTCAGGCTTCGGGGAAGGTTTAGGGTTAGGGTTCGGGCTAGGGTTAGGGTTAGGGGACAGGGACGGTTTAGGGTCCAGGTGAGGGTACGGCAACGCTTTAGGGGGAGCGTGCGTGTGAGGGCGCGGGTTAGTGTTAGCGTACGGGTTAGGATTAGGGGACGGGTGAGGGTCAGGCTTCGGGGAAGGGTTAGGGTTAGGGTTCGGGCTAGGGTTAGGGTTAGGGGACGGGGACGGTTTAGGGTCCAGGTGAGGGTACGGCAACGCTTTAGGGGGAGCGTGCGTGTGAGGGCGCGGGTTAGTGTTAGCGTACGGGTTAGGATTAGGGGACGGGTGAGGGTCAGGATTCGGGGAAGGGTTAGGGTTAGGGTTCGGGCTAGGGTTAGGGTTAGGGGACGGGGACGGTTTAGTGTCCAGGTGAGGGTACGGCAACGCTTTAGGGGGAGCGTGCGTGTGAGGCCGCGGGTTAGTGTTAGCGTACGGGTTAGGATTAGGGGAAGGGTGAGGGTCAGGCTTCGGGGAAGGGTTAGGGTTAGGGTTCGGGCTAGGGTTAGGGTTAGGGGACGGGGACGGTTTAGGGTCCAGGTGAGGGTACGGCAACGCTTTAGGGGGAGCGTGCGTGTGAGGGCGCGGGTTAGTGTTAGCGTACGGGTTAGGATTAGGGGACGGGTGAGGGTCAGGCTTCGGGGAAGGGTTAGGGTTAGGGTTCGGGCTAGGGTTAGGGTTAGGGGACGGGGACGGTTTAGGGTCCAGGTGAGGGTACAGCAACGCTTTAGGGGGAGCGTGCGTGTGAGGGCGCGGGTTAGTGTTAGCGTACGGGTTAGGATTAGGGCACGGGTGAGGGTCAGGCTTCGGGGAAGGGTTAGGGTTAGGGTTCGGGCTAGGGTTAGGGTTAGGGGACGGGGACGGTTTAGGGTCCAGGTGAGGGTACGGCAACGCTTTAGGGGGAGCGTGCGTGTGAGGGCGCGGGTTAGTTTTAGCGTACGGGTTAGGATTAGGGCACGGGTGAGGGTCAGGCTTCGGGGAAGGGTTAGGGTTAGGGTTCGGGCTAGGGTTAGGGTTAGGGGACGGGGACGGTTTAGGGTCCAGGTGAGGGTACGGCAACGCTTTAGGGGGAGCGTGCGTGTGAGGGCGAGGGTTAGTGTTAGCGTACGGGTTAGGATTAGGGGACGGGTGAGGGTCAGGCTTCGGGGAAGGGTTAGGGTTAGGGTTCGGGCTAGGGTTAGGGTTAGGGGACGGGGACGGTTTAGGGTCCAGGTGAGGGTACGGTAACGCTTTAGGGGGAGCGTGCGTGTGAGGGCGCGGGTTAGTGTTAGCGTACGGGTTAGGATTAGGGGACGGGTGAGGGTCAGGCTTCGGGGAAGTGTTAGGGTTAGGGTTCGGGCTAGGGTTATGGTTAGGGTTAGGGGACGGTTTAGGTTCCAGGTGAGGGTACGGCAACGATTTAGGGGGAGCCTGTGTGTGAGGGCGCGGGTTATTGTTAGTGTACGGGTTAGGATTAGGGCACGGGTGAGGGTCAGGCTTCGGGGAAGGGTTAGGGTTAGGGTTCGGGCTAGGGTTAGGGTTAGGGGACGGGGACGGTTTAGGGTCCAGGTGAGGGTACGGCAACGCTTTAGGGGGAGCGTGCGTGTGAGGGCGCGGGTTAGTGTTAGCGTACGTGTTAGGATTAGGGCACGGGTGAGGGTCAGGCTTCGGGGAAGGGTTAGGGTTAGGGTTCGGGCTAGGGTTAGGGTTAGGGGACGGGGACGGTTTAGGGTCCAGGTGAGGGTACGGCAACGCTTTAGGGGGAGCGTGCGTGTGAGGGCGCGGGTTAGTGTTAGCGTACGGGTTAGGATTAGGGCACGGGTGAGGGTCAGGCTTCGGGGAAGGGTTAGGGTTAGGGTTCGGGCTAGGGTTAGGGTTAGGGGACGGGGACGGTTTAGGGTCCAGGTGAGGGTACGGCAACGATTTAGGGGGAGCCTGCGTGTGAGGGCGCGGGTTAGTGTTAGCGTACGGGTTAAGATTAGGGCACGGGTGAGGGTCAGGCTTCGGGGAAGGGTTAGGGTTAGGGTTCGGGCTAGGGTTAGGGTTAGGGGACGGGGACGGTTTAGGGTCCAGGTGAGGGTACGGCAACGCTTTAGGGGGAGCGTGCGTGTGAGGGCGTGGGTTAGTTTTAGCGTACGAGTTAGGAATAGGGGACGGGTGAGGGTCAGGCTTCGGGGAAGGGTTAGGGTTAGGGTTCGGGCTAGGGTTAGGGTTAGGGGACGGGGACGGTTTAGGGTCCAGGTGAGGGTACGGCAACGCTTTAGGGGGAGCGTGCCTGTGAGGGCGCGGGTTAGTGTTTGCGTACGGGTTAGGATTAGGGCACGGGTGAGGGTCAGGCTTCGGGGAAGGGTTAGGGTTAGGGTTCGGGCTAGGGTTAGGGTTAGGGGACGGGTACGGTTTAGGGTCCAGGTGAGGGTACGGAAACGCTTTAGGGGGAGCGTGCGTGTGAGGGCGCGGGTTAGTGTTAGCGTACGGATTAGGATTAGGGGACGGGTGAGGTTCAGGCTTCGGGGAAGGGTTAGGGTTAGTGTTCGGGCTAGGGTTAGGGTTAGGGGACGGGGACGGTTTAGGGTCCAGGTGAGGGTACGGCAACGCTTTAGGGGGAGCGTGCGTGTGAGGGCGCGGGTTAGTGTTCGCGTACGGGTTACGATAAGGGGACGGGTGAGGGTCAGGCTTCGGGGAAGGTTTAGGGTTAGGGTTCGGGCTAGGGTTAGGGTTAGGGGACGGGGACGGTTTAGGGTCCCGGTGGGGGTACGGCAACGCTTTAGAGGGCGCGTGCGTGTGAGGGCGCGGGTTAGTGTTAGCGTATGGGTTAGGATTAGGGCACGGGTGAGGGTCAGGCTTCGAGGATGGGTTAGGGTTAGGGTTCGGGCTAGGGTTAGGGTTAGGGGACGGGGATGGTTTAGGGTCCAGGTGAGGGTACGGAAACGCTTTAGGGGGAGCGTGCGTGTGAGGGCGCGGGTTAGTGTTAGCGTACGGGGTAGGATTAGGTGACGAGTGAGGGTCAGGCTTCGGGGAAGGGTTAGGGTTAGGGTTCGGGCTAGGGTTAGGGTTAGGGGATGGGGAAGGTTTAGGGTCCAGGTGAGGGTACGGCAACGCTTTAGGGGGAGCGTGCGTTTGAGGGCGCGGGTTAGTGTTAGCCTACGGGTTAGGATTAGGGGACGGGTGAGGGTCAGGCTTCGGGGAAGGGTTAGGGTTAGGGTTAGGGTTAGGGGATGGGGACGGTTTAGGGTCCAGGTGAGGGTACGGCAACGCTTTAGGGGGAGCGTGCATGTGAGGGCGCGGGTTAGTGTTAGCGTACGGGTTAGGATTAGGGGACGGGTGAGGGTCAGGCTTCGGGGAAGTGTTAGGGTTAGGGTTCGGGCTAGGGTTAGGGTTAGGGGACGGGGACGGTTTAGGGTCCAGGTGAGTGTACGGCAACGCTTTAGTGGGAGCGTGCGTGTGAGGGCTCGGGTTAGTGTTAGCGTACGGGGTAGGATTAGGTGACGAGTGAGGGTCAGGCTTCGGGGAAGGGTTAGGGTTAGGGTTCGGGCTAGGGTTAGGGTTAGGGGACGGGGACGGTTTAGGGTCCAGGTGAGGGTACGGCAACGCTTTAGGGGGAGCGTGCGTGTGAGGGCGCTGGTTAGTGTTAGCGTACGGGGTAGGATTAGGGGACGGGTGAGGGTCAGGCTTCGGGGAAAGGTTAGGGTTAGTGTTCGGGCTAGGGTTAGGGCTAGGGGACGGGGACGGTTTAGGGTCCAGGTGAGGGTACGGCAACGCTTTAGGGGGAGCGTGCGTGTGAGGGCGCGGGTTAGTGTTAGCGTAGGGTTTAGATTAGGGCACGGGTGAGGGTCAGGCTTCGGGGAAGGGTTAGGGTTAGGCTTCGGGCTAGGGTTAGGGTTAGGGGATGGGGACGGTTTAGGGTCCAGGTGAGGGTACGGCAACGCTTTAGGGGGAGCGTGCGTGTGAGGGCGCGGGTTAGTGTTTGCGTACGGGTTAGGATTAGGGCACGGGTGAGGGTCAGGCTTCGCGGAAGGGTTAGGGTTAGGGTTCGGGCTAGGGTTAGGGTTAGGGGACGGGGACGGTTTAGGGTCCAGGTGAGTGTTCGGCAACGCTTTAGGGGGAGCCTGCGTGTGAGGACGCGGGTTAGTGTTAGCGTACGGGTTAGGATTAGGGGACAGGTGAGGGTCAGGCTTTGGGGAAGGGTTAGGTTTAGGGTTCGGGCTAGGCATAGGGTTAGGGGACGGGGACGGTTTAGGGTCCAGGTGAGGGTACGGCAACGCTTTAGGGGGAGCGTGCGTGTGAGCGCGCGGGTTAGTGTAGCGTAGCGGTTAGGATTAGAGGACGGGTGAGGGTCAGGCTTCGGGGAAGGGTTAGGGTTAGGGTTCGGGCTAGGGTTAGGGTTAGGGGACGGGGACGGTTTAGGGTCCTGGTGAGGTACAGAAACGCTTTAGGGGGAGCGTGCGTGTCAGGGCGCGGGTTAGTGTCAGCGTACGGGTTAGGATTAGGGTATGGGCGAGTGTCAGGCTTCGGGGAAGGGTTAGGGTTAGGGTTCGGGCTAGGGTTAGGGTTAGGGGACGGGGACGGTTTAGGGTCCAGGTGAGGGTACGGCAACGCTTTAGGGGGAGCGTGCGTGTGAGGGCGCGGGTTAGTGTTAGCGTACGGGTTAGGATTAGGGAACGGGTGAGGGTCAGGCTTCGGGGAAGGGTTAGGGTTAGGGTTCGGGCTAGGGTTAGGGTTAGGGGACGGGGACGGTTTAGGGTCCAGGTGAGGGTACGGCAACGCTTTAGGGGGAGGCGTGCGTGTGAGGGCGCGGGTTAGTGTTAGCGTACGGGTTAGGATTAGGGGACGGGTGAGGGTCAGGCTTCGGGGAAGGGTTAGGGTTAGGGTTCGGGCTAGGGTTAGGGTTAGGGGACGGGGACGGTTTAGGGTCCAGGTGAGGGTACGGCAACGCTTTAGGGGGAGCGTGCGTGTGAGGGCGCGGGTTAGTGTTAGTGTACGGGTTAGGATTAGGGCACGGGTGAGGGTCAGGCTTCGGGGAAGGGTTAGGGTTAGGGTTCGGGCTAGGGTTAGGGTTAGGGGACGGGGACGGTTTAGGGTCCAGGTGAGGGTACGGCAACGCTTTAGGGGGAGCGTGCGTGTGAGGGCGAGGGTTAGTGTTAGCGTACGGGTTAGGATTAAGGGACGGGTGACGGTCAGGCTTCGGGGAAGGGTTAGGGTTAGGGTTCGGGCTAGGGTTAGGGTTAGGGGACGGGGACGGTTTAGGGTTCAGGTGAGGGTACGGTAACGCTTTATGGGGAGCGTGCGTGGGAGGGCGCGGGTTAGTGTTAGCGTACGGGTTAGGATTAGGGGACGGGTGAGGGTCAGGCTTCGGGGAAGGGTTAGGGTTAGGGTTCGGGCTAGGGTTAGGGTTAGGGTTAGGGGACGGTTTAGGTTCCAGGTGAGGGTACGGCAACGATTTAGGGGGAGCGTGTGTGTGAGGGCGCGGGTTAGTGTTAGCGTACGGGTTAGGATTAGGGCACGGGTGAGGGTCAGGCTTCGGGGAAGGGTTAGGGTTAGGGTTCGGGCTAGGGTTAGGGTTAGGGGACGGGGACGGTTTAGGGTCCAGGTGAGGGTACGGCAACGCTTTAGGGGGAGCGTGCGTGTGAGGGCGCGGGTTAGTGTTAGTGTACGGGTTAGGATTAGGGCACGGGTGAGGGTCAGGCTTCGGGGAAGGGTTAGGGTTAGGGTTCGGGCTAGGGTTAGGGTTAGGGGACGGGGACGGTTTAGGGTCCAGGTGAGGGTACGGCAACGCTTTAGGGGGAGCGTGCGTGTGAGGGCGAGGGTTAGTGTTAGCGTACGGGTTAGGATTAAGGGACGGGTGACGGTCAGGCTTCGGGGAAGGGTTAGGGTTAGGGTTCGGGCTAGGGTTAGGGTTAGGGGACGGGGACGGTTTAGGGTTCAGGTGAGGGTACGGTAACGCTTTATGGGGAGCGTGCGTGGGAGGGCGCGGGTTAGTGTTAGCGTACGGGTTAGGATTAGGGGACGGGTGAGGGTCAGGCTTCGGGGAAGGGTTAGGGTTAGGGTTCGGGCTAGGGTTAGGGTTAGGGTTAGGGGACGGTTTAGGTTCCAGGTGAGGGTACGGCAACGATTTAGGGGGAGCGTGTGTGTGAGGGCGCGGGTTAGTGTTAGCGTACGGGTTAGGATTAGGGCACGGGTGAGGGTCAGGCTTCGGGGAAGGGTTAGGGTTAGGGTTCGGGCTAGGGTTAGGGTTAGGGGACGGGGACGGTTTAGGGTCCAGGTGAGGGTACGGCAACGCATTAGGGGGAGCGTGCGTGTGAGGGCGCGGGTTAGTGTTAGCGTACGGGTTAGGATTAGGGCACGGGTGAGGGTCAGGCTTCGGGGAAGGGTTAGGGTTAGGGTTCGGGCTAGGGTTAGGGTTAGGGGACGGTTTAGGTTCCAGGTGAGGGTACGGCAACGATTTAGGGGGAGCCTGTGTGTGAGGGCGCGGGTTAGTGTTAGCGTACGGGTTAGGATTAGGGCACGGGTGAGGGTCAGGCTTCGGGGAAGGGTTAGGGTTAGGGTTCGGGCTAGGGTTAGGGTTAGGGGACGGGGACGGTTTAGGGTCCAGGTGAGGGTACGGCAACGCTTTAGGGGGAGCGTGCGTGTGAGGGCGCGGGTTAGTGTTAGCGTACGTGTTACGATTAGGGGACGGGTGAGGGTCAGGCTTCGGGGAAGGGTTAGGGTTAGGGTTCGGGCTAGGGTTAGGGTTAGGGGACGGGGACGGTTTAGGGTCCAGGTGAGGGTACGGCAACGCTTTAGGGGGAGCGTGCGTGTGAGGGCGCGGGTTAGTGTTAGCGTACGGGTTAGGATTAGGGGACGGGTGAGGGTCAGGCTTCGGGGAAGGGTTAGGGTTAGGGTTCGGGCTAGGGTTAGGGTTAGGGGACGGGGACGGTTTAGGGTCCAGGTGAGGGTACGGCAACGATTTAGGGGGAGCCTGCGTGTGAGGGCGCGGGTTAGTGTTAGCGTACGGGTTAGGATTAGGGCATGGGTGAGGGTCAGGCTTCGGGGAAGGGTTAGGGTTAGGGTTCGGGCTAGGGTTAGGGTTAGGGTTAGGGGACGGTTTAGGTTCCAGGTGAGGGTACGGCAACGATTTAGGGGGAGCCTGTGTGTGAGGGCGTGGGTTAGTGTTAGCGTACGGGTTAGGATTAGGGCACGGGTGAGGGTCAGGCTTCGGGGAAGGGTTAGGGTCAGGGTTCGGGCTAGGGTTAGGGATAGGGGACGGGGACGGTTTAGGGTCCAGGTGAGGGTACGGCAACGCTTTAGGGGGAGCGTGCGTGTGAGGGCGCGGGTTAGTGTTAGCGTACGTGTTACGATTAGGGGACGGGTGAGGGTCAGGCTTCGGGGAAGGGTTAGGGTTAGGGTTCGGGCTAGGGTTAGGGTTAGGGGACGGGGACGGTTTAGGGTCCAGGTGAGGGTACGGCAACGCTTTAGGGGGAGCGTGCGTGTGAGGGCGCGGGTTAGTGTTAGCGTACGGGTTAGGATTAGGGGACGGGTGAGGGTCAGGCTTCGGGGAAGGGTTAGGGTTAGGGTTCGGGCTAGGGTTAGGGTTAGGGGACGGGGACGGTTTAGGGTCCAGGTGAGGGTACGGCAACGCTTTAGGGGGAGCGTGCGTGTGAGGGCGCGGGTTAGTGTTAGCGTACGGGTTAGGATTAGGGCACGGGTGAGGGTCAGGCTTCGGGGAAGGGTTAGGGTTAGGGTTCGGGCTAGGGTTAGGGTTAGGGGACGGGGACGGTTTAGGGTCCAGGTGAGGGTACGGCAACGATTTAGGGGGAGCCTGCGTGTGAGGGCGCGGGTTAGTGTTAGCGTACGGGTTAAGATTAGGGCACGGGTGAGGGTCAGGCTTCGGGGAAGGGTTAGGGTTAGGGTTCGGGCTAGGGTTAGGGTTAGGGGACGGGGACGGTTTAGGGTCCAGGTGAGGGTACGGCAACGCTTTAGGGGGAGCGTGCGTGTGAGGGCGCGGGTTAGTATTAGCGTACGTGTTAGGATTAGGGCACGGGTGAGGGTCAGGCTTCGGGGAAGGGTTAGGGTTAGGGTTCGGGCTAGGGTTAGGGTTAGGGGACGGGGACGGTTTAGGGTCCAGGTGAGGGTACGGCAACGCTTTAGGGGGAGCGTGCGTGTGAGGGCGTGGGTTAGTTTTAGCGTACGAGTTAGGAATAGGGGACGGGTGAGGGTCAGGCTTCGGGGAAGGGTTAGGGTTAGGGTTCGGGCTAGGGTTAGGGTTAGGGGACGGGGACGGTTTAGGGTCCAGGTGAGGGTACGGCAACGCTTTAGGGGGAGCGTGCCTGTGAGGGCGCGGGTTAGTGTTTGCGTACGGGTTAGGATTAGGGCACGGGTGAGGGTCAGGCTTCGGGGAAGGGTTAGGGTTAGGGTTCGGGCTAGGGTTAGGGTTAGGGGACGGGTACGGTTTAGGGTCCAGGTGAGGGTACGGAAACGCTTTAGGGGGAGCGTGCGTGTGAGGGCGCGGGTTAGTGTTAGCGTACGGATTAGGATTAGGGGACGGGTGAGGTTCAGGCTTCGGGGAAGGGTTAGGGTTAGTGTTCGGGCTAGGGTTAGGGTTAGGGGACGGGGACGGTTTAGGGTCCAGGTGAGGGTACGGCAACGCTTTAGGGGGAGCGTGCGTGTGAGGGCGCGGGTTAGTGTTCGCGTACGGGTTACGATAAGGGGACGGGTGAGGGTCAGGCTTCGGGGAAGGTTTAGGGTTAGGGTTCGGGCTAGGGTTAGGGTTAGGGGACGGGGACGGTTTAGGGTCCCGGTGGGGGTACGGCAACGCTTTAGAGGGCGCGTGCGTGTGAGGGCGCGGGTTAGTGTTAGCGTATGGGTTAGGATTAGGGCACGGGTGAGGGTCAGGCTTCGAGGATGGGTTAGGGTTAGGGTTCGGGCTAGGGTTAGGGTTAGGGGACGGGGATGGTTTAGGGTCCAGGTGAGGGTACGGAAACGCTTTAGGGGGAGCGTGCGTGTGAGGGCGCGGGTTAGTGTTAGCGTACGGGGTAGGATTAGGTGGCGAGTGAGGGTCAGGCTTCGGGGAAGGGTTAGGGTTAGGGTTCGGGCTAGGGTTAGGGTTAGGGGATGGGGAAGGTTTAGGGTCCAGGTGAGGGTACGGCAACGCTTTAGGGGGAGCGTGCGTTTGAGGGCGCGGGTTAGTGTTAGCCTACGGGTTAGGATTAGGGGACGGGTGAGGGTCAGGCTTCGGGGAAGGGTTAGGGTTAGGGTTAGGGTTAGGGGATGGGGACGGTTTAGGGTCCAGGTGAGGGTACGGCAACGCTTTAGGGGGAGCGTGCATGTGAGGGCGCGGGTTAGTGTTAGCGTACGGGTTAGGATTAGGGGACGGGTGAGGGTCAGGCTTCGGGGAAGTGTTAGGGTTAGGGTTCGGGCTAGGGTTAGGGTTAGGGGACGGGGACGGTTTAGGGTCCAGGTGAGTGTACGGCAACGCTTTAGTGGGAGCGTGCGTGTGAGGGCTCGGGTTAGTGTTAGCGTACGGGGTAGGATTAGGTGACGAGTGAGGGTCAGGCTTCGGGGAAGGGTTAGGGTTAGGGTTCGGGCTAGGGTTAGGGTTAGGGGACGGGGACGGTTTAGGGTCCAGGTGAGGGTACGGCAACGCTTTAGGGGGAGCGTGCGTGTGAGGGCGCTGGTTAGTGTTAGCGTACGGGGTAGGATTAGGGGACGGGTGAGGGTCAGGCTTCGGGGAAAGGTTAGGGTTAGTGTTCGGGCTAGGGTTAGGGCTAGGGGACGGGGACGGTTTAGGGTCCAGGTGAGGGTACGGCAACGCTTTAGGGGGAGCGTGCGTGTGAGGGCGCGGGTTAGTGTTAGCGTAGGGTTTAGATTAGGGCACGGGTGAGGGTCAGGCTTCGGGGAAGGGTTAGGGTTAGGCTTCGGGCTAGGGTTAGGGTTAGGGGATGGGGACGGTTTAGGGTCCAGGTGAGGGTACGGCAACGCTTTAGGGGGAGCGTGCGTGTGAGGGCGCGGGTTAGTGTTTGCGTACGGGTTAGGATTAGGGCACGGGTGAGGGTCAGGCTTCGCGGAAGGGTTAGGGTTAGGGTTCGGGCTAGGGTTAGGGTTAGGGGACGGGGACGGTTTAGGGTCCAGGTGAGGGTTCGGCAACGCTTTAGGGGGAGCCTGCGTGTGAGGACGCGGGTTAGTGTTAGCGTACGGGTTAGGATTAGGGGACAGGTGAGGGTCAGGCTTTGGGGAAGGGTTAGGTTTAGGGTTCGGGCTAGGCATAGGGTTAGGGGACGGGGACGGTTTAGGGTCCAGGTGAGGGTACGGCAACGCTTTAGGGGGAGCGTGCGTGTGAGCGCGCGGGTTAGTGTAGCGTAGCGGTTAGGATTAGAGGACGGGTGAGGGTCAGGCTTCGGGGAAGGGTTAGGGTTAGGGTTCGGGCTAGGGTTAGGGTTAGGGGACGGGGACGGTTTAGGGTCCTGGTGAGGGTACAGAAACGCTTTAGGGGGAGCGTGCGTGTCAGGGCGCGGGTTAGTGTCAGCGTACGGGTTAGGATTAGGGTATGGGCGAGTGTCAGGCTTCGGGGAAGGGTTAGGGTTAGGGTTCGGGCTAGGGTTAGGGTTAGGGGACGGGGACGGTTTAGGGTCCAGGTGAGGGTACGGCAACGCTTTAGGGGGAGCGTGCGTGTGAGGGCGCGGGTTAGTGTTAGCGTACGGGTTAGGATTAGGGAACGGGTGAGGGTCAGGCTTCGGGGAAGGGTTAGGGTTAGGGTTCGGGCTAGGGTTAGGGTTAGGGGACGGGGACGGTTTAGGGTCCAGGTGAGGGTACGGCAACGCTTTAGGGGGAGCGTGCGTGTGAGGGCGCGGGTTAGTGTTAGCGTACGGGTTAGGATTAGGGGACGGGTGAGGGTCAGGCTTCGGGGAAGGGTTAGGGTTAGGGTTCGGGCTAGGGTTAGGGTTAGGGGACGGGGACGGTTTAGGGTCCAGGTGAGGGTACGGCAACGCTTTAGGGGGAGCGTGCGTGTGAGGGCGCGGGTTAGTGTTAGTGTACGGGTTAGGATTAGGGCACGGGTGAGGGTCAGGCTTCGGGGAAGGGTTAGGGTTAGGGTTCGGGCTAGGGTTAGGGTTAGGGGACGGGGACGGTTTAGGGTCCAGGTGAGGGTACGGCAACGCTTTAGGGGGAGCGTGCGTGTGAGGGCGAGGGTTAGTGTTAGCGTACGGGTTAGAATTAAGGGACGGGTGACGGTCAGGCTTCGGGGAAGGGTTAGGGTTAGGGTTCGGGCTAGGGTTAGGGTTAGGGGACGGGGACGGTTTAGGGTTCAGGTGAGGGTACGGTAACGCTTTATGGGGAGCGTGCGTGGGAGGGCGCGGGTTAGTGTTAGCGTACGGGTTAGGATTAGGGGACGGGTGAGGGTCAGGCTTCGGGGAAGGGTTAGGGTTAGGGTTCGGGCTAGGGTTAGGGTTAGGGTTAGGGGACGGTTTAGGGTCCAGGTGAGGGTACGGCAACGATTTAGGGGGAGCGTGTGTGTGAGGGCGCGGGTTAGTGTTAGCGTACGGGTTAGGATTAGGGCACGGGTGAGGGTCAGGCTTCGGGGAAGGGTTAGGGTTAGGGTTCGGGCTAGGGTTAGGGTTAGGGGACGGGGACGGTTTAGGGTCCAGGTGAGGGTACGGCAACGCATTAGGGGGAGCGTGCGTGTGAGGGCGCGGGTTAGTGTTAGCGTACGGGTTAGGATTAGGGCACGGGTGAGGGTCAGGCTTCGGGGAAGGGTTAGGGTTAGGGTTCGGGCTAGGGTTAGGGTTAGGGGACGGTTTAGGTTCCAGGTGAGGGTACGGCAACGATTTAGGGGGAGCCTGTGTGTGAGGGCGCGGGTTAGTGTTAGCGTACGGGTTAGGATTAGGGCACGGGTGAGGGTCAGGCTTCGGGGAAGGGTTAGGGTTATGGTTCGGGCTAGGGTTAGGGTTAGGGGACGGGGACGGTTTAGGGTCCAGGTGAGGGTACGGCAACGCTTTAGGGGGAGCGTGCGTGTGAGGGCGCGGGTTAGTGTTAGCGTACGTGTTACGATTAGGGGACGGGTGAGGGTCAGGCTTCGGGGAAGGGTTAGGGTTAGGGTTCGGGCTAGGGTTAGGGTTAGGGGACGGGGACGGTTTAGGGTCCAGGTGAGGGTACGGCAACGCTTTAGGGGGAGCGTGCGTGTGAGGGCGCGGGTTAGTGTTAGCGTACGGGTTAGGATTAGGGGACGGGTGAGGGTCAGGCTTCGGGGAAGGGTTAGGGTTAGGGTTCGGGCTAGGGTTAGGGTTAGGGGACGGGGACGGTTTAGGGTCCAGGTGAGGGTACGGCAACGATTTAGGGGGAGCCTGCGTGTGAGGGCGCGGGTTAGTGTTAGCGTACGGGTTAGGATTAGGGCATGGGTGAGGGTCAGGCTTCGGGGAAGGGTTAGGGTTAGGGTTCGGGCTAGGGTTAGGGTTAGGGGACGGGGACGGTTTAGGGTCCAGGTGAGGGTACGGCAACGATTTAGGGGGAGCCTGTGTGTGAGGGCGTGGGTTAGTGTTAGCGTACGGGTTAGGATTAGGGCACGGGTGAGGGTCAGGCTTCGGGGAAGGGTTAGGGTCAGGGTTCGGGCTAGGGTTAGGGATAGGGGACGGGGACGGTTTAGGGTCCAGGTGAGGGTACGGCAACGCTTTAGGGGGAGCGTGCGTGTGAGGGCGCGGGTTAGTGTTAGCGTACGTGTTACGATTAGGGGACGGGTGAGGGTCAGGCTTCGGGGAAGGGTTAGGGTTAGGGTTCGGGCTAGGGTTAGGGTTAGGGGACGGGGACGGTTTAGGGTCCAGGTGAGGGTACGGCAACGCTTTAGGGGGAGCGTGCGTGTGAGGGCGCGGGTTAGTGTTAGCGTACGGGTTAGGATTAGGGGACGGGTGAGGGTCAGGCTTCGGGGAAGGGTTAGGGTTAGGGTTCGGGCTAGGGTTAGGGTTAGGGGACGGGGACGGTTTAGGGTCCAGGTGAGGGTACGGCAACGATTTAGGGGGAGCCTGCGTGTGAGGGCGCGGGTTAGTGTTAGCGTACGGGTTAGGATTAGGGCACGGGTGAGGGTCAGGCTTCGGGGAAGGGTTAGGGTTAGGGTTCGGGCTAGGGTTAGGGTTAGGGGACGGGGACGGTTTAGGGTCCAGGTGAGGGTACGGCAACGCTTTAGGGGGAGCGTGCGTGTGAGGGCGCGGGTTAGTGTTAGCGTACGTGTTAGGATTAGGGCACGGGTGAGGGTCAGGCTTCGGGGAAGGGTTAGGGTTAGGCTTCGGGCTAGGGTTAGGGTTAGGGGACGGGGACGGTTTAGGGTCCAGGTGAGGGTACAGCAACGCTTTAGGGGGAGCGTGCGTGTGAGGGCGCGGGTTAGTGTTAGCGTACGGGTTAGGATTAGGGCACGGGTGAGGGTCAGGCTTCGGGGAAGGGTTAGGGTTAGGGTTCGGGCTAGGGTTAGGGTTAGGGGACGGGGACGGTTTAGGGTCCAGGTGAGGGTACAGCAACGCTTTAGGGGGAGCGTGCGTGTGAGGGCGATGGTTAGTGTTAGCGTACGGGTTAGGATTAGGGGACGGGTGAGGGTCAGGCTTCGGGGAAGGGTTAGGGTTAGGGTTCGGGCTAGGGTTAGGGTTAGGGGACGGGGACCGTTTAGGGTCCAGGTGAGGGTACGGTAACGCTTTAGGGGGAGCGTGCGTGTGAGGGCGCGGGTTAGTGTTAGCGTACGGGTTAGGATTAGGGGACGGGTGAGGGTCAGGCTTCGGGGAAGGGTTAGGGTTAGGGTTCGGGCTAGGGTTAGGGTTAGGGTTAGGGGACGGTTTAGGTTCCAGGTGAGGGTACGGCAACGATTTAGGGGGAGCCTCTGTGTGAGGGCGCGGGTTAGTGTTAGTGTACGGGTTAGGATTAGGGCACGGGTGAGGGTCAGGCTTCGGGGAAGGGTTAGGGTTAGGGTTCGGGCTAGGGTTAGGGTTAGGGGACGGGGACGGTTTAGGGTCCAGGTGAGGGTACGGCAACGCTTTAGGGGGAGCGTGCGTGTGAGGGCGCGGGTTAGTGTTAGCGTACGTGTTAGGATTAGGGCACGGGTGAGGGTCAGGCTTCGGGGAAGGGTTAGGGTTAGGGTTCGGGCTAAGGTTAGGGTTAGGGGACGGGGACGGTTTAGGGTCCAGGTGAGGGAACGGCAACGCTTTAGGGGGAGCGTGCGTGTGAGGGCACGGGTTAGTGTTAGCGTACGGTTTAGGATTAGGGCACGGGTGAGGGTCAGGCTTCGGGGAAGGGTTAGGGTTAGGGTTCGGGCTAGGGTTAGGGTTAGGGGACGGGGACGGTTTAGGGTCCAGGTGAGGGTACGGCAACGATTTAGGGGGAGCCTGCGTGTGAGGGCGCGGGTTAGTGTTAGCGTACGGGTTAGGATTAGGGCACGGGTGAGGGTCAGGCTTCGGGGAAGGGTTAGGGTTAGGGTTCGGGCTAGGGTTAGGGTTAGGGGACGGGGACAGTTTAGGGTCCAGGTGAGGGTACGGCAACGCTTTAGGGGGAGCGTGCGTGTGAGGGCGCGGGTTAGTGTTAGCGTACGGGTTAGGATTAGGGGACGGGTGAGGGTCAGGCTTCGGGGAAGGGTTAGGGTTAGGGTTCGGGCTAGGGTTAGGGTTAGGGGACGGGGACGGTTTAGGGTCCAGGTGAGGGTACGGCAACGCTTTAGGGGGAGCGTGCGTGTGAGGGCGCGGGTTAGTGTTAGCGTACGGGTTAGGATTAGGGCACGGGTGAGGGTCAGGCTTCGGGGAAGGGTTAGGGTTAGGGTTCGGGCTAGGGTTAGGGTTAGGGGACGGGGACGGTTTAGGGTCCAGGTGAGGGTACGGCAACGCTTTAGGGGGAGCGTGCGTGTGAGGGCGCGGGTTAGTGTTAGCGTACGGGTTAGGATTAGGGGACGGGTGAGGGTCAGGCTTCGGGGAAGGGTTAGGGTTAGGGTTCGGGCTAGGGTTAGGGTTAGGGGACGGGGACGGTTTAGGGTCCAGGTGAGGGTACGGCAACGCTTTAGGGGGAGCGTGCGTGTGAGGGCGCGGGTTAGTGTTAGCGTACGGGTTAGGATTAGGGGACGGGTGAGGGTCAGGCTTCGGGGAAGGGTTAGGGTTAGGGTTCGGGCTAGGGTTAGGGTTAGGGGACGGGGACGGTTTAGGGTCCAGGTGAGGGTACGGCAACGCTTTAGGGGGAGCGTGCGTGTGAGGGCGCGGGTTAGTGTTAGCGTACGGGTTAAGATTATGGGACGGGTGAGGGTCAGGCTTCGGGGAAGGGTTAGGGTTAGGGTTCGGGCTAGGGTTAGGGTTAGGGGACGGGGACGGTTTAGGCTCCAGGTGAGGGTACGGAAACGCTTTAGGGGGAGTGTGCGTGTGAGGGCGCGGGTTAGTGTTAGTGTACGGATTAGGATTAGGGGACGGGTGAGGGTCAGGCTTCGGGGAAGGGTTAGGGTTAGGGTTCGGGCTAGGGTTAGGGTTAGGGTACGGGGACGGTTTAGGGTCCAGGTGAGGGTACGGCAACGCTTTAGGGGGAGCGTGCGTGTGAGGGCGCGGGTTAGTGTTCGCGTACGGGTTAGGATTAGGGGACGGGTGAGGGTCAGGCTTCGGGGAAGGGTTAGGGTTAGGCTTCGGGCTAGGGTTAGGGTTAGGGGACGGGGACGGTTTAGGGTCCAGGTGAGGGTACGGCAACGCTTTAGGGGGAGCGTGCGTGTGAGCGCGCGGGTTAGTGTTAGCGTACGGGTTAGGATTAGGGGACGGGTGAGGGTCAGGCTTCGGGGAAGGGTTAGGGTTAGGGTTCGGGCTAGGGTTAGGGTTAGGGGACGGGGACGGTTTAGGGTCCAGGTGAGGGTACGGCAACGCTTTAGGGGGAGCGTGCGTGTGAGGGCGCGGGTTAGTGTTAGCGTACGGGTTAGGATTAGGGGACGGGTGAGGGTCAGGCTTCGGGGAAGGGTTAGGGTTAGGGTTCGGGCTAGGGTTAGGGTTAGGGGACGGGGACGGTTTAGGGTCCAGGTGAGGGTACGGCAACGCTTTAGGGGGAGCGTGCGTGTGAGGGCGTGGGTTAGTTTTAGCGTACGAGTTAGGAATAGGGGACGGGTGAGGGTCAGGCTTCGGGGAAGGGTTAGGGTTAGGGTTCGGGCTAGGGTTAGGGTTAGGGGACGGGGACGGTTTAGGGTCCAGGTGAGGGTACGGCAACGCTTTAGGGGGATCGTGCGTGTGAGGGCGTGGGTTAGTGTTAGCGTACGGGTTAGGATTAGGGCACGGGTGAGGGTCAGGCTTCGGGGAACGGTTAGGGTTAGGGTTCGGGCTAGGGTTAGGGTTAGGGGACGGGGACGGTTTAGGGTCCAGGTGAAGGTACGGCAACGCTTTAGGGGGAGCGTGCGTGTGAGGGCGCGGGTTAGTGTTAGCGTACGGATTAGGATTAGGGGACGGGTGCGGGTCAGGCTTCGGGGAAGGGTTAGGGTTAGGGTTCGGGCTAGGGTTAGGGTTAGGGGACGGGGACGGTTTAGGGTCCAGGTGAGGGTACGGCAACGCTTTAGGGGGATCGTGCGTGTGAGGGCGCGGGTTAGTGTTCGCGTACGGGTTACGATTAGGGGACGGGTGAGGGTCAGGCTTCGGGGAAGGGTTAGGGTTAGGGTTCGGGCTAGGGTTAGGGTTAGGGGACGGGGACGGTTTAGGGTCCAGGTGGGGGTACGGCAACGCTTTAGAGGGAGCGTGCGTGTGAGGGCGCGGTTTAGTGTTAGCGTATGGGTTAGGATTAGGGCACGGGTGAGGGTCAGGCTTCGAGGAAGGGTTAGGGTTAGGGTTCGGGCTAGGGTTAGGGTTAGGGGACGGGGATGGTTTAGGGTCCAGGTGAGGGTACGGAAACGCTTTAGGGGGAGCGTGCGTTTGAGGGCGCGGGTTAGTGTTAGCGTACGGGTTAGGATTAGGGGACGGGTGAGGGTCAGGCTTCGGGGAAGGGTTAGGGTTAGGGTTAGGGTTAGGGGATGGGGACGGTTTAGGGTCCAGGTGAGGGTACGGCAACGCTTTAGGGGGAGCGTGCATGTGAGGGCGCGGGTTAGTGTTAGCGTACGGGTTAGGATTAGGGCACGGGTGAGGGTCAGGCTTCGGGAAAGTGTTAGGGTTAGGGTTCGGGCTAGGGTTAGGGTTAGGGGACGGGGACGGTTTAGGGTCCAGGTGAGTGTACGGCAACGCTTTAGTGGGAGCGTGCGTGTGAGGGCTTGGGTTAGTGTTAGCGTACGGGGTAGGATTAGGTGACGAGTGAGGGTCAGGCTTCGGGGAAGGGTTAGGGTTAGGGTTCGGGCTAGGGTTAGTGTTAGGGGACGGGGACGGTTTAGGGTCCAGGTGAGGGTACGGCAACGCTTTAGGGGGAGTGTGCGTGTGAGGGCGCGGGTTAGTGTTAGCGTACGGGTTAGGATTAGGGGACGGGTGAGGGTCAGGCTTCGGGGAAGGGTAAGGGTTAGGGTTCGGGCTAGGGTTAGGGTTAGGGGACGGGGACGGTTTAGGGTCCTGGTGAGGGTACGGCAACACTTTAGGGGGAGCGTGCGTGTGAGGGCGCGGGTTAGTGTTAGCGTACGGGTTAGGATTAGGGGACGGGTGAGGGTCAGGCTTCGGGGAAGGGTTAGGGTTAGGGTTCGGGCTAGGGTTAGGGTTAGGGGACGGGGACGGTTTAGGTTCCAGGTGAGGGTACCGCAACGCTTTAGGGGGAGCGTGCGTGTGAGGGCGCGGGTTAGTGT
Organism: Stenella coeruleoalba; assembly: GCF_951394435.1. Classification (NCBI taxonomy): domain Eukaryota; kingdom Metazoa; phylum Chordata; class Mammalia; order Artiodactyla; family Delphinidae; genus Stenella; species Stenella coeruleoalba. The sequence continues at coordinate 200,879 of NW_027646203.1, forward strand.
TAGCGTACGGGTTAGGATTAGGGGACGGGTGAGGGTCAGGCTTCGGGGAAGGGTTAGGGTTAGGGTTCGGGCTAGGGTTAGGGTTAGGGGACGGGGACGGTTTAGGGTCCAGGTGAGGGTACGGCAACGCTTTAGGGGGAGCGTGCGTGTGAGGGCGCGGGTTAGTGTTAGCGTACGGGTTAGGATTAGGGGACGGGTGAGGGTCAGGCTTCGGGGAAGGGTTAGGGTTAGGGTTCGGGCTAGGGTTAGGGTTAGGGGACGGGGACGGTTTAGGGTCCAGGTGAGGGTACGGCAACGCTTTAGGGGGAGCGTGCGTGTGAGGGCGCGGGTTAGTGTTAGCGTACGGGTTAGGATTAGTGGACGGGTGAGGGTCAGGCTTCGGGGAAGGGTTCGGGTTAGGGTTCGGGCTAGGGTTAGGGTTAGGGGACGGGGACGGTTTAGGGTCCAGGTGAGGTTACGGCAACGCTTTAGGGGGAGCGTGCGTGTGAGGGCGCGGGTTAGTGTTAGCGTACGGGTTAGGATTAGGGGACGGGTGAGGGTCAGGCTTCGGGGAAGGGTTAGGGTTAGGGTTCGGGCTAGGGTTAGGGTTAGGGGACGGGGACGGATTAGGGTCCAGGTGAGGGTACGGCAACTTTTAGGGGGAGTGTGCGTGTGAGAGCACGGGTTAGTGTTAGCGTACGGGTTAGGATTAGGGGACGGGTGAGGGTCAGGCTTCGGGGAAGGGTTAGGATTAGGCTTCGGGCTAGGGTTAGGGTTAGGGGACGGGGACGGTTTAGGGTCCAGGTGAGGGTACGGCAACGCTTTAGGGGGAGCGTGCGTGTGAGGGCGCGGGTTAGTGTTAGCGTACGGGTTAGGATTAGGGGACGGGTGAGGGTCAGGCTTCTGGGAAGGGTTAGGGTTAGGCTTCGGGCTAGGGTTAGGGTTAGGGGACGGGGACGGTTTAGGGTCCAGGTGAGGGTACGGCAACGCTTTAGGGGGAGCGTGCGTGTGAGGGCGCGGGTTAGTGTTAGCGTACGGGTTAGGATTAGGGGACGGGTGAGGGTCAGGCTTCGGGGAAGGGTTCGGGTTAGGGTTCGGGCTAGGGTTAGGGTTAGGGGACGGGGACGGTTTAGGGTCCAGGTGAGGGTACGGCAACGCTTTAGGGGGAGCGTGCGTGTGAGGGCGCGGGTTAGTGTTAGCGTACGTGTTAGGATTAGGGGACGGGTGAGGGTCAGGCTTCGGGGAAGGGTTAGGGTTAGGGTTCGGGCTAGGGTTAGGGTTAGGGGACGGGGACGGTTTAGGGTCCAGGTGAGGGTACGGCAACGCTTTAGGGGGAGCGTGCGTGTGAGGGCGCGGGTTAGTGTTAGCGTACGGGTTAGGATTAGGGGACGGGTGAGGGTCAGGCTTCGGGGAAGGGTTAGGGTTAGGGTTCGGGCTAGGGTTAGGGTTAGGGGACGGGGACGGTTTAGGGTCCAGGTGAGGGTACGGCAACGCTTTAGGGGGAGCGTGCGTGTGAGGGCGCGGGTTAGTGTTAGCGTACGGGTTAGGATTAGGGCACGGGTGAGGGTCAGGCTTCGGGGAAGGGTTAGGGTTAGGGTTCGGGCTAGAGTTAGGGTTAGGGGACGGGGACGGTTTAGGGTCCAGGTGAGGGTACGGCAACGCTTTAGGGGGAGCGTGCGTGTGAGGGCGCGGGTTAGTGTTAGCGTACGGGTTAGGATTAGGGGACGGGTGAGGGTCAGGCTTCGGGGAAGGGTTAGGGTTAGGGTTCGGGCTAGGGTTAGGGTTAGGGGACGGGGACGGTTTAGGGTCCAGGTGAGGGTACGGCAACGCTTTAGGGGGAGCGTGCGTGTGAGGGCGTGGGTTAGTTTTAGCGTACGAGTTAGGAATAGGGGACGGGTGAGGGTCAGGCTTCGGGGAAGGGTTAGGGTTAGGGTTCGGGCTAGGGTTAGGGTTAGGGGACGGGGACGGTTTAGGGTCCAGGTGAGGGTACGGCAACGCTTTAGGGGGAGCGTGCGTGTGAGGGCGCGGGTTAGTGTTAGCGTACGGGTTAGGATTAGGGCACGGGTGAGAGTCAGGCTTCGGGGAAGGGTTAGGGTTAGGGTTCGGGCTAGGGTTAGGGTTAGGGGACGGGGACGGTTTAGGGTCCAGGTGAGGGTACGGCAACGCTTTAGGGTGAGCGTGCGTGTGAGGGCGCGGGTTAGTGTTAGCGTACGGATTAGGATTAGGGGACGGGTGCGGGTCAGGCTTCGGGGAAGGGTTAGGGTTAGGGTTCGGGCTAGGGTTAGGGTTAGGGGACGGGGACGGTTTAGGGTCCAGGTGAGGGTACGGCAACGCTTTAGGGGGAGCGTGCGTGTGAGGGCGCGGGTTAGTGTTCGCGTACGGGTTACGATTAGGGGACGGGTGAGGGTCAGGCTTCGGGGAAGGGTTAGGGTTAGGGTTCGGGCTAGGGTTAGGGTTAGGGGACGGGGACGGTTTAGGGTCCAGGTGGGGGTACGGCAACGCTTTAGAGGGAGCGTGCATGTGAGGGCGCGGGTTAGTGTTAGCGTATGGGTTAGGATTAGGGCACGGGTGAGGGTCAGGCTTCGAGGAAGGGTTAGGGTTAGGGTTCGGGCTAGGGTTAGGGTTAGGGGACGGGGATGGTTTAGGGTCCAGGTGAGGGTACGGAAACGCTTTAGGGGGAGCGTGCGTTTGAGGGCGCGGGTTAGTGTTAGCGTACGGGTTAGGATTAGGGGACGGGTGAGGGTCAGGCTTCGGGGAAGGGTTAGGGTTAGGGTTAGGGTTAGGGGATGGGGACGGTTTAGGGTCCAGGTGAGGGTACGGCAACGCTTTAGGGGGAGCGTGCATGTGAGGGTGCGGGTTAGTGTTAGCGTACGGGTTAGGATTAGGGCACGGGTGAGGGTCAGGCTTCAGGAAAGTGTTAGGGTTAGGGTTCGGGCTAGGGTTAGGGTTAGGGGACGGGGACGGTTTAGGGTCCAGGTGAGTGTACGGCAACGCTTTAGTGGGAGCGTGCGTGTGAGGGCTCGGGTTAGTGTTAGCGTACGGGGTAGGATTAGGTGACGAGTGAGGGTCAGGCTTCGGGGAAGGGTTAGGGTTAGGGTTCGGGCTAGGGTTAGTGTTAGGGGACGGGGACGGTTTAGGGTCCAGGTGAGGGTACGGCAACGCTTTAGGGGGAGCGTGCGTGTGAGGGCGCGGGTTAGTGTTAGCGTACGGGGTAGGATTAGGGGACGGGTGAGGGTCAGGCTTCGGGGAAGAGTTAGGGTTAGGGTTCGGAGTAGGGTTAGGGTTAGGGGACGGGGACGGTTTAGGGTCCAGGTGAGGGTATGGCAACGCTTTAGCGGGAGCGTGCGTGTGAGGGCGCTGGTTAGTGTTAGCGTACGGTTTAGATTAGGGCACGGGTGAGGGTCAGGCTTCGGGGAAGGGTTAGGGTTAGGGTTCGGGCTAGGATTTGGGTTAGGGGATGGGGACGGTTTAGGGTCCAGGTGAGGGTACGGCAACGCTTTAGGGGGAGTGTGCGTGTGAGGACGCGGGTTAGTGTTAGCGTACGGGTTAGGATTAGGGGACGGGTGAGGGTCAGGCTTCGGGGAAGGGTTAGGGTTAGGGTTCGGGCTAGGGTTAGGGTTAGGGGACGGGGACGGTTTAGGGTCCTGGTGAGGGTACGGCAACACTTTAGGGGGAGCGTGCGTGTGAGGGCGCGGGTTAGTGTTAGCGTACGGGTTAGGATTAGGGGACGGGTGAGGGTCAGGCTTCGGGGAAGGGTTAGGGTTAGGGTTCGGGCTAGGGTTAGGGTTAGGGGACGGGGACGGTTTAGGGTCCAGGTGAGGGTACGGCAACGCTTTAGGGGGAGCGTGCGTGTGAGGGCGCGGGTTAGTGTTAGCGTACGGGTTAGGATTAGGGGACGGGTGAGGGTCAGGCTTCGGGGAAGGGTTAGGGTTAGGGTTCGGGCTAGGGTTAGGGTTAGGGGACGGGGAAGGTTTAGGGTCCAGGTGAGGGTACGGCAACGCTTTAGGGGGAGCGTGCGTGTGAGGGCGCGGGTTAGTGTTAGCGTAGGGGTTAGGATTAGGGGACGGGTGAGGGTCAGGCTTCGGGGAAGGGTTAGGGTTAGGGTTCGGGCTAGGGTTAGGGTTAGGGGACGGGGACGGTTTAGGGTCCAGGTGAGGGTACGGCAACGCTTTAGGGGGAGCGTGCGTGTGAGGGCGCGGGTTAGTGTTAGCGTACGGGTTAGGATTAGGGGACGGGTGAGGGTCAGGCTTCGGGGAAGGGTTAGGGTTAGGGTTCGGGCTAGGGTTAGGGTTAGGGGACGGGGACGGTTTAGGGTCCAGGTGAGGGTACGGCAACGCTTTAGGGGGAGCGTGCGTGTGAGGGCGCGGGTTAGTGTTAGCGTACGGGTTAGGATTAGTGGACGGGTGAGGGTCAGGCTTCGGGGAAGGGTTCGGGTTAGGGTTCGGGCTAGGGTTAGGGTTAGGGGACGGGGACGGTTTAGGGTCCAGGTGAGGTTACGGCAACGCTTTAGGGGGAGCGTGCGTGTGAGGGCGCGGGTTAGTGTTAGCGTACGGGTTAGGATTAGGGGACGGGTGAGGGTCAGGCTTCGGGGAAGGGTTAGGGTTAGGGTTCGGGCTAGGGTTAGGGTTAGGGGACGGGGACGGATTAGGGTCCAGGTGAGGGTACGGCAACTTTTAGGGGGAGTGTGCGTGTGAGAGCACGGGTTAGTGTTAGCGTACGGGTTAGGATTAGGGGACGGGTGAGGGTCAGGCTTCGGGGAAGGGTTAGGATTAGGCTTCGGGCTAGGGTTAGGGTTAGGGGACGGGGACGGTTTAGGGTCCAGGTGAGGGTACGGCAACGCTTTAGGGGGAGCGTGCGTGTGAGGGCGCGGGTTAGTGTTAGCGTACGGGTTAGGATTAGGGGACGGGTGAGGGTCAGGCTTCTGGGAAGGGTTAGGGTTAGGCTTCGGGCTAGGGTTAGGGTTAGGGGACGGGGACGGTTTAGGGTCCAGGTGAGGGTACGGCAACGCTTTAGGGGGAGCGTGCGTGTGAGGGCGCGGGTTAGTGTTAGTGTACGGGTTAGGATTAGGGGACGGGTGAGGGTCAGGCTTCGGGGAAGGGTTAGGGTTAGGGTTCGGGCTAGGGTTAGGGTTAGGGGACGGGGACGGTTTAGGGTCCAGGTGAGGGTACGGCAACGCTTTAGGGGGAGCGTGCGTGTGAGGGCGCGGGTTAGTGTTAGCGTACGGGTTAGGATTAGGGGACGGGTGAGGGTCAGGCTTCGGGGAAGGGTTCGGGTTAGGGTTCGGGCTAGGGTTAGGGTTAGGGGACGGGGACGGTTTAGGGTCCAGGTGAGGGTACGGCAACGCTTTAGGGGGAGCGTGCGTGTGAGGGCGCGGGTTAGTGTTAGCGTACGGGTTAGGATTAGGGGACGGGTGAGGGTCAGGCTTCGGGGAAGGGTTAGGGTTAGGGTTCGGGCTAGGGTTAGGGTTAGGGGACGGGGACGGTTTAGGGTCCAGGTGAGGGTACGGCAACGCTTTAGGGGGAGCGTGCGTGTGAGGGCGCGGGTTAGTGTTAGCGTACGGGTTAGGATTAGGGCACGGGTGAGGGTCAGGCTTCGGGGAAGTGTTAGGGTTAGGGTTCGGGCTAGGGTTAGGGTTAAGGGACGGGGACGGTTTAGGGTCCAGGTGAGGGTACGGCAACGCTTTAGGGGGAGCGTACGTGTGAGGGCTTGGGTTAGTGTTAGCGTACGGGTTAGGATTAGGGGAAGGGTGAGGGTCAGGCTTCGGGGAAGGGTTAGGGTTAGGGTTCGGGCTAGGGTTAGGGTTAGGGGACGGGGACGGTTTAGGGTCCAGGTGAGGGTACAGCAACGCTTTAGGGGGAGCGTGCGTGTGAGGGCGCGGGTTAGTGTTAGCGTACGGGTTAGGATTAGGGGACGGGTGAGGGTCAGGCTTCGGGGAAGGGTTAGGGTTAGGGTTCGGGCTAGGGTTAGGGTTAGGGGACGGGGACGGATTAGGGTCCAGGTGAGGGTACGGCAACTTTTAGGGGGAGTGTGCGTGTGAGAGCACGGGTTAGTGTTAGCGTACGGGTTAGGATTAGGGGACGGGTGAGGGTCAGGCTTCGGGGAAGGGTTAGGATTAGGCTTCGGGCTAGGGTTAGGGTTAGGGGACGGGGACGGTTTAGGGTCCAGGTGAGGGTACGGCAACGCTTTAGGGGGAGCGTGCGTGTGAGGGCGCGGGTTAGTGTTAGCGTAAGGGTTAGGATTAGGGGACGGGTGAGGGTCAGGCTTCTGGGAAGGGTTAGGGTTAGGCTTCGGGCTAGGGTTAGGGTTAGGGGACGGGGACGGTTTAGGGTCCAGGTGAGGGTACGGCAACGCTTTAGGGGGAGGGTGCGTGTGAGGGCGCGGGTTAGTGTTAGTGTACGGGTTAGGATTAGGGGACGGGTGAGGGTCAGGCTTCGGGGAAGGGTTAGGGTTAGGGTTCGGGCTAGGGTTAGGGTTAGGGGACGGGGACGGTTTATGGTCCAGGTGAGGGTACGGCAACGCTTTAGGGGGAGCGTGCGTGTGAGGGCGCGGGTTAGTGTTAGCGTACGGGTTAGGATTAGGGGACGGGTGAGGGTCAGGCTTCGGGGAAGGGTTAGGGTTAGGGTTCGGGCTAGGGTTCGGGCTAGGGTTAGGGTTAGGGGACGGGGACGGTTTAGGGTCCAGGTGAGGGTACGGCAACGCTTTAGGGGGAGCGTGCGTGTGAGGGCGCGGGTTAGTGTTAGCGTACGGGTTAGGATTAGGGGACGGGTGAGGGTCAGGCTTCGGGGAAGGGTTAGGGTTAGGGTTCGGGCTAGGGTTAGGGTTAGGGGACGGGGACGGTTTAGGGTCCAGGTGAGGGTACGGCAACGCTTTAGGGGGAGCGTGCGTGTGAGGGCGCGGGTTAGTGTTAGCGTACGGGTTAGGATTAGGGGACGGGTGAGGGTCAGGCTTCGGGGAAGGGTTAGGGTTAGGGTTCGGGCTAGGGTTAGGGTTAGGGGACGGGGACGGTTTAGGGTCCAGGTGAGGGTACGGCAACGCTTTAGGGGGAGCGTGCGTGTGAGGGCGCGGGTTAGTGTTAGCGTACGGGTTAGGATTAGGGCACGGGTGAGGGTCAGGCTTCGGGGAAGGGTTCGGTTTAGGGTTCGGGCTAGGGTTAGGGTTAGGGGACGGGGACGGTTTAGGGTCCAGGTGAGGGTACGGCAACGCTTTAGGGGGAGCGTGCGTGTGAGGGCGCGGGTTAGTGTTAGCGTACGGGTTAGGATTAGGGGACGGGTGAGGGTCAGGCTTCGGGGAAGGGTTAGGGTTAGGGTTCGGGCTAGGGTTAGGGTTAGGGGACGGGGACGGTTTAGGGTCCAGGTGAGGGTACGGCAACGCTTTAGGGGGAGCGTGCGTGTGAGGGCGCGGGTTAGTGTTAGCGTACGGGTTAGGATTAGGGGACGGGTGAGGGTCAGGCTTCGGGGAAGGGTTAGGGTTAGGGTTCGGGCTAGGGTTAGGGTTAGGGGACGGGGACGGTTTAGGGTCCAGGTGAGGGTACGGCAACGCTTTAGGGGGAGCGTGCGTGTGAGGGCGCGGGTTAGTGTTAGCGTACGGGTTAGGATTAGGGCACGGGTGAGGGTCAGGCTTCGGGGAAGGGTTAGGGTTAGGGTTCGGGCTAGGGTTAGGGTTAAGGGACGGGGACGGTTTAGGGTCCAGGTGAGGGTACGGCAACGCTTTAGGGGGAGCGTACGTGTGAGGGCGTGGGTTAGTGTTAGCGTACGGGTTAGGATTAGGGGAAGGGTGAGGGTCAGGCTTCGGGGAAGGGTTAGGGTTAGGGTTCGGGCTAGGGTTAGGGTTAGGGAACGGGGACGGTTTAGGGTCCAGGTGAGGGTACGGCAACGCTTTAGGGGGAGCGTGCATGTGAGGGCGCGGGTTAGTGTTAGTGTACGGGTTAGGATTAGGGGACGGGTGAAGGTCAGGCTTCGGGGAAGGGTTAGGGTTAGGGTTCGGGCTAAGGTTAGGGTTAGGGGACGGGGACGGATTAGGGTCCAGGTGAGGGTACGGCAACGCTTTAGGGGGAGCGTGCGTGTGAGGGCGCGGGTTAGTGTTAGCGTACGGGTTAGGATTAGGGGACGGGTGAGGGTCAGGCTTCGGGGAAGGGTTAGGGTTAGGGTTCGGGCTAGGGTTAGGGTTAGGGGACGGGGAAGGTTTAGGGTCCAGGTGAGGGTACGGCAACGCTTTAGGGGGAGCGTGCGTGTGAGGGCGCGGGTTAGTGTTAGCGTACGGGTTAGGATTAGGGCACGGGTGAGGGTCAGGCTTCGGGGAAGGGTTAGGGTTAGGGTTCGGGCTAGGGTTAGGGTTAAGGGACGGGGACGGTTTAGGGTCCAGGTGAGGGTACGGCAACGCTTTAGGGGGAGCGTACGTGTGAGGGCGTGGGTTAGTGTTAGCGTACGGGTTAGGATTAGGGGAAGGGTGAGGGTCAGGCTTCGGGGAAGGGTTAGGGTTAGGGTTCGGGCTAGGGTTAGGGTTAGGGGACGGGGACGGTTTAGGGTCCAGGTGAGGGTACGGCAACGCTTTAGGGGGAGCGTGCATGTGAGGGCGCGGGTTAGTGTTAGCGTACGGGTTAGGATTAGGGGACGGGTGAAGGTCAGGCTTCGGGGAAGGGTTAGGGTTAGGGTTCGGGCTAAGGTTAGGGTTAGGGGACGGGGACGGTTTAGGGTCCAGGTGAGGGTACGGCAACTTTTAGGGGGAGCGTGCGTGTGAGAGCACGGGTTAGTGTTAGCGTACGGGTTAGGATTAGGGCACGGGTGATGGTCAGGCTTCGGGGAAGGGTTAGGATTAGGGTTCGGGCTAGGGTTAGGGTTAGGGGACGGGGACGGTTTAGGGTCCAGGTGAGGGTACGGCAACGCTTTAGGGGGAGCGTGCGTGTGAGGGCGCGGGTTAGTGTTAGCGTACGGGTTAGGATTAGGGGACGGGTGAGGGTCAGGCTTCTGGGAAGGGTTAGGGTTAGGCTTCGGGCTAGGGTTAGGGTTAGGGGACGGGGACGGTTTAGGGTCCAGGTGAGGGTACGGCAACGCTTTAGGGGGAGCGTGCGTGTGAGGGCGCGGGTTAGTGTTAGCGTACGGGTTAGGATTAGGGGACGGGTGAGGGTCAGGCTTCGGGGAAGGGTTAGGGTTAGGGTTCGGGCTAGGGTTAGGGTTAGGGGACGGGGACGGTTTATGGTCCAGGTGAGGGTACGGCAACGCTTTAGGGGGAGCGTGCGTGTGAGGGCGCGGGTTAGTGTTAGCGTACGGGTTAGGATTAGGGGACGGGTGAGGGTCAGGCTTCGGGGAAGGGTTCGGGTTAGGGTTCGGGCTAGGGTTAGGGTTAGGGGACGGGGACGGTTTAGGGTCCAGGTGAGGGTACGGCAACGCTTTAGGGGGAGCGTGCGTGTGAGGGCGCGGGTTAGTGTTAGCGTACGGGTTAGGATTAGGGGACGGGTGAGGGTCAGGCTTCGGGGAAGGGTTAGGGTTAGGGTTCGGGCTAGGGTTAGGGTTAGGGGACGGGGACGGTTTAGGGTCCAGGTGAGGGTACGGCAACGCTTTAGGGGGAGCGTGCGTGTGAGGGCGCGGGTTAGTGTTAGCGTACGGGTTAGGATTAGGGGACGGGTGAGGGTCAGGCTTCGGGGAAGGGTTAGGGTTAGGCTTCGGGCTAGGGTTAGGGTTAGGGGACGGGGACGGTTTAGGGTCCAGGTGAGGGTACGGCAACGCTTTAGGGGGAGCGTGCGTGTGAGGGCGCGGGTTAGTGTTAGCGTACGGGTTAGGATTAGGGGACGGGTGAGGGTCAGGCTTCGGGGAAGGGTTAGGGTTAGGGTTCGGGCTAGGGTTAGGGTTAGGGGACGGGGACGGTTTAGGGTCCAGGTGAGGGTACGGCAACGCTTTAGGGGGAGCGTGCGTGTGAGGGCGCGGGTTAGTGTTAGCGTACGGGTTAGGATTAGGGCACGGGTGAGGGTCAGGCTTCGGGGAAGGGTTAGGGTTAGGGTTCGGGCTAGGGTTAGGGTTAGGGGACGGGGACGGATTAGGGTCCAGGTGAGGGTACGGCAACTTTTAGGGGGAGCGTGCGTGTGAGAGCACGGGTTAGTGTTAGCGTACGGGTTAGGATTAGGGCACGGGTGAGGGTCAGGCTTCGGGGAAGGGTTAGGATTAGGCTTCGGGCTAGGGTTAGGGGACGGGGACGGGGACGGTTTAGGGTCCAGGTGAGGGTACGGCAACGCTTTAGGGGGAGCGTGCGTGTGAGGGCGCGGGTTAGTGTTAGCGTACGGGTTAGGATTAGGGGACGGGTGAGGGTCAGGCTTCGGGGAAGGGTTAGGGTTAGGCTTCGGGCTAGGGTTAGGGTTAGGGGACGGGGACGGTTTAGGGTCCAGGTGAGGGTACGGCAACGCTTTAGGGGGAGCGTGCGTGTGAGGGCGCGGGTTAGTGTTAGCGTACGGGTTAGGATTAGGGGACGGGTGAGGGTCAGGCTTCGGGGAAGGGTTAGGGTTAGGGTTCGGGCTAGGGTTAGGGTTAGGGGACGGGGACGGATTAGGGTCCAGGTGAGGGTACGGCAACTTTTAGGGGGAGTGTGCGTGTGAGAGCACGGGTTAGTGTTAGCGTACGGGTTAGGATTAGGGGACGGGTGAGGGTCAGTCTTCGGGGAAGGGTTAGGATTAGGCTTCGGGCTAGGGTTAGGGTTAGGGGACGGGGACGGTTTAGGGTCCAGGTGAGGGTACGGCAACGCTTTAGGGGGAGCGTGCGTGTGAGGGCGCGGGTTAGTGTTAGCGTACGGGTTAGGATTAGGGGACGGGTGAGGGTCAGGCTTCTGGGAAGGGTTAGGGTTAGGCTTCGGGCTAGGGTTAGGGTTAGGGGACGGGGACGGTTTAGGGTCCAGGTGAGGGTACGGCAACGCTTTAGGGGGAGCGTGCGTGTGAGGGCGCGGGTTAGTGTTAGTGTACGGGTTAGGATTAGGGGACGGGTGAGGGTCAGGCTTCGGGGAAGGGTTAGGGTTAGGGTTCGGGCTAGGGTTAGGGTTAGGGGACGGGGACGGTTTAGGGTCCAGGTGAGGGTACGGCAACGCTTTAGGGGGAGCGTGCGTGTGAGGGCGCGGGTTAGTGTTAGCGTACGGGTTAGGATTAGGGGACGGGTGAGGGTCAGGCTTCGGGGAAGGGTTCGGGTTAGGGTTCGGGCTAGGGTTAGGGTTAGGGGACGGGGACGGTTTAGGGTCCAGGTGAGGGTACGGCAACGCTTTAGGGGGAGCGTGCGTGTGAGGGCGCGGGTTAGTGTTAGCGTACGGGTTAGGATTAGGGGACGGGTGAGGGTCAGGCTTCGGGGAAGGGTTAGGGTTAGGGTTCGGGCTAGGGTTAGGGTTAGGGGACGGGGACGGTTTAGGGTCCAGGTGAGGGTACGGCAACGCTTTAGGGGGAGCGTGCGTGTGAGGGCGCGGGTTAGTGTTAGCGTACGGGTTAGGATTAGGGGACGGGTGAGGGTCAGGCTTCGGGGAAGGGTTAGGGTTAGGGTTCGGGCTAGGGTTAGGTTTGGGGACGGGGACGGTTTAGGGTCCAGGTGAGGGTACGGCAATGCTTTAGGGGGAGCGTGCGTGTGAGGGCGCGGGTTAGTGTTAGCGTACGGGTTAGGATTAGGGGACGGGTGAGGGTCAGGCTTCGGGGAAGGGTTAGTGTTAGGGTTCGGGCTAGGGTTAGGGTTAGGGGACGGGGACGGTTTAGGGTCCAGGTGAGGGTACGGCAACGCTTTAGGGGGAGCGTGCGTGTGAGGGCGCGGGTTAGTGTTAGCGTACGGGTTAGGATTAGTGGACGGGTGAGGGTCAGGCTTCGGGGAAGGGTTAGGGTTAGGGTTCGGGCTAGGGTTAGGGTTAGGGGACGGGGACGGTTTAGGGTCCAGGTGAGGGTACGGCAACGCTTTAGGGGGAGCGTGCGTGTGAGGGCGCGGGTTAGTGTTAGCGTACGGGTTAGGATTAGGGGACGGGTGAGGGTCAGGCTTCGGGGAAGGGTTAGGGTTAGGGTTCGGGCTAGGGTTAGGGTTAGGGGACGGGGACGGATTAGGGTCCAGGTGAGGGTACGGCAACTTTTAGGGGGAGCGTGCGTGTGAGAGCACGGGTTAGTGTTAGCGTACGGGTTAGGATTAGGGGACGGGTGAGGGTCAGGCTTCGGGGAAGGGTTAGGATTAGGCTTCCGGCTAGGGTTAGGGTTAGGGGACGGGGACGGTTTAGGGTCCAGGTGAGGGTACGGCAACGCTTTAGGGGGAGCGTGCGTGTGAGGGCGCGGGTTAGTGTTAGCGTACGTGTTAGGATTAGGGGACGGGTGAGGGTCAGGCTTCGGGGAAGGGTTAGGGTTAGGGTTCGGGCTAGGGTTAGGGTTAGGGGACGGGGACGGTTTAGGGTCCAGGTGAGGGTACGGCAACGCTTTAGGGGGAGCGTGCGTGTGAGGGCGCGGGTTAGTGTTAGCGTACGGGTTAGGATTAGGGGACGGGTGAGGGTCAGGCTTCGGGGAAGGGTTAGGGTTAGGCTTCGGGCTAGGGTTAGGGTTAGGGGACGGGGACGGTTTAGGGTCCAGGTGAGGGTACGGCAACGCTTTAGGGGGAGCGTGCGTGTGAGGGCGCGGGTTAGTGTTAGCGTACGGGTTAGGATTAGGGGACGGGTGAGGGTCAGGCTTCGGGGAAGGGTTAGGGTTAGGGTTCGGGCTAGGGTTAGGGTTAGGGGACGGGGACGGTTTAGGGTCCAGGTGAGGGTACGGCAACGCTTTAGGGGGAGCGTGCGTGTGAGGGCGCGGGTTAGTGTTAGCGTACGGGTTAGGATTAGGGCACGGGTGAGGGTCAGGCTTCGGGGAAGGGTTAGGGTTAGGGTTCGGGCTAGGGTTAGGGTTACGGGACGGGGACGGTTTAGGGTCCAGGTGAGGGTACGGCAACGCTTTAGGGGGAGCGTGCGTGTGAGGGCGCGGGTTAGTGTTAGCGTACGGGTTAGGATTAGGGGACGGGTGAGGGTCAGGCTTCGGGGAAGGGTTAGGGTTAGGGTTCGGGCAAGGGTTAGGGTTAGGGGACGGGGACGGATTAGGGTCCAGGTGAGGGTACGGCAACTTTTAGGGGGAGCGTGCGTGTGAGAGCACGGGTTAGTGTTAGCGTACGGGTTAGGATTAGGGCACGGGTGAGGGTCAGGCTTCGGGGAAGGGTTAGGATTAGGCTTCGGGCTAGGGTTAGGGGACGGGGACGGGGACGGTTTAGGGTCCAGGTGAGGGTACGGCAACGCTTTAGGGGGAGCGTGCGTGTGAGGGCGCGGGTTAGTGTTAGCGTACGGGTTAGGATTAGGGGACGGGTGAGGGTCAGGCTTCGGGGAAGGGTTAGGGTTAGGCTTCGGGCTAGGGTTAGGGTTAGGGGACGGGGACGGTTTAGGGTCCAGGTGAGGGTACGGCAACGCTTTAGGGGGAGCGTGCGTGTGAGGGCGCGGGTTAGTGTTAGCGTACGGGTTAGGATTAGGGGACGGGTGAGGGTCAGGCTTCGGGGAAGGGTTAGGGTTAGGGTTCGGGCTAGGGTTAGGGTTAAGGGACGGGGACGGTTTAGGGTCCAGGTGAGGGTACGGCAACGCTTTAGGGGGAGCGTGCGTGTGAGGGCGCGGGTTAGTGTTAGCGTACGGGTTAGGATTAGGGGACGGGTGAGGGTCAGGCTTCGGGGAAGGGTTAGGGTTAGGGTTCGGGCTAGGGTTAGGGTTAGGGGACGGGGACGGTTTAGGGTCCAGGTGAGGGTACGGCAACGCTTTAGGGGGAGCGTGCGTGTGAGGGCGCGGGTTAGTGTTAGCGTACTGGTTAGGATTAGGGGACGGGTGAGGGTCAGGCTTCGGGGAAGGGTTAGGGTTAGGGTTCGGGCTAGGGTTAGGGTTAGGGGACGGGGACGGTTTAGGGTCCAGGTGAGGGTACGGCAATGCTTTAGGGGGAGCGTGCGTGTGAGGGCGCGGGTTAGTGTTAGCGTACGGGTTAGGATTAGTGGACGGGTGAGGGTCAGGCTTCGGGGAAGGGTTAGGGTTAGGGTTCGGGCTAGGGTTAGGGTTAGGGGACGGGGACGGTTTAGGGTCCAGGTGAGGGTACGGCAACGCTTTAGGGGGAGCGTGCGTGTGAGGGCGCGGGTTAGTGTTAGCGTACGGGTTAGGATTAGGGGACGGGTGAGGGTCAGGCTTCGGGGAAGGGTTAGGGTTAGGGTTCGGGCTAGGGTTAGGGTTAGGGGACGGGGACGGTTTAGGGTCCAGGTGAGGGTACGGCAACGCTTTAGGGGGAGCGTGCGTGTGAGGGCGCGGGTTAGTGTTAGCGTACGGGTTAGGATTAGTGGACGGGTGAGGGTCAGGCTTCGGGGAAGGGTTAGGGTTAGGGTTCGGGCTAGGGTTAGGGTTAAGGGACGGGGACGGTTTAGGGTCCAGGTGAGGGTACGGCAACGCTTTAGGGGGAGCGTGCGTGTGAGGGCGCGGGTTAGTGTTAGCGTACGGGTTAGGATTAGGGCACGGGTGAGGGTCAGGCTTCGGGGAAGGGTTAGGGTTAGGGTTCGGGCTAGGGTTAGGGTTACGGGACGGGGACGGTTTAGGGTCCAGGTGAGGGTACGGCAACGCTTTAGGGGGAGCGTGCGTGTGAGGGCGCGGGTTAGTGTTAGCGTACGGGTTAGGATTAGGGGACGGGTGAGGGTCAGGTTTCGGGGAAGGGTTAGGGTTAGGGTTCGGGCTAGGGTTAGGGTTAGGGGACGGGGACGGATTAGGGTCCAGGTGAGGGTACGGCAACTTTTAGGGGGAGCGTGCGTGTGAGAGCACGGGTTAGTGTTAGCGTACGGGTTAGGATTAGGGCACGGGTGAGGGTCAGGCTTCGGAGAAGGGTTAGGATTAGGCTTCGGGCTAGGGTTAGGGGACGGGGACGGGGACGGTTTAGGGTCCAGGTGAGGGTACGGCAACGCTTTAGGGGGAGCGTGCGTGTGAGGGCGCGGGTTAGTGTTAGCGTACGGGTTAGGATTAGGGGACGGGTGAGGGTCAGGCTTCGGGGAAGGGTTAGGGTTAGGGTTCGGGCTAGGGTTAGGGTTAGGGGACGGGGACGGATTAGGGTCCAGGTGAGGGTACGGCAACTTTTAGGGGGAGCGTGCGTGTGAGAGCACGGGTTAGTGTTAGCGTACGGGTTAGGATTAGGGCACGGGTGAGGGTCAGGCTTCGGAGAAGGGTTAGGATTAGGCTTCGGGCTAGGGTTAGGGGACGGGGACGGGGACGGTTTAGGGTCCAGGTGAGGGTACGGCAACGCTTTAGGGGGAGCGTGCGTGTGAGGGCGCGGGTTAGTGTTAGCGTACGGGTTAGGATTAGGGGACGGGTGAGGGTCAGGCTTCGGGGAAGGTTTAGGGTTAGGCTTCGGGCTAGGGTTAGGGTTAGGGGACGGGGACGGTTTAGGGTCCAGGTGAGGGTACGGCAACGCTTTAGGGGGAGCGTGCGTGTGAGGGCGCGGGTTAGTGTTAGCGTACGGGTTAGGATTAGGGGACGGGTGAGGGTCAGGCTTCGGGGAAGGGTTAGGGTTAGGGTTCGGGCTAGGGTTAGGGTTAGGGGATGGGGACGGTTTAGGGTCCAGGTGAGGGTACGGCAACGCTTTAGGGGGAGCGTGCGTGTGAGGGCGCGGTTTAGTGTTAGCGTACGGGTTAGGATTAGGGGACGGGTGAGGGTCAGGCTTCGGGGAAGGGTTAGGGTTAGGGTTCGGGCTAGGGTTAGGGTTAGGGGACGGGGACGGTTTAGGGTCCAGGTGAGGGTACGGCAACGCTTTAGGGGGAGCGTGCGTGTGAGGGCGCGGGTTAGTGTTAGCGTACGGGTTAGGATTAGGGGACGGGTGAGGGTCAGGCTTCGGGGAAGGGTTAGGGTTAGGGTTCGGGCTAGGGTTAGGGTTAGGGGACGGGGACAGTTTAGGGTCCAGATGAGGGTACGGCAACGCTTTAGGGGGAGCGTGCGTGTGAGGGCGCGGGTTAGTGTTAGCGTACGGGTTAGGATTAGGGCACGGGTGAGGGTCAGGCTTCGGGGAAGGGTTAGGGTTAGGGTTCGGGCTAGGGTTAGGGTTACGGGACGGGGACGGTTTAGGGTCCAGGTGAGGGTACGGCAACGCTTTAGGGGGAGCGTGCGTGTGAGGGCGCGGGTTAGTGTTAGCGTACGGGTTAGGATTAGGGGACGGGTGAGGGTCAGGCTTCGGGGAAGGGTTAGGGTTAGGGTTCGGGCTAGGGTTAGGGTTAGGGGACGGGGACGGATTAGGGTCCAGGTGAGGGTACGGCAACTTTTAGGGGGAGCGTGCGTGTGAGAGCACGGGTTAGTGTTAGCGTACGGGTTAGGATTAGGGCACGGGTGAGGGTCAGGCTTCGGGAAAGGGTTAGGATTAGGCTTCGGGCTAGGGTTAGGGGACGGGGACGGGGACGGTTTAGGGTCCAGGTGAGGGTACGGCAACGATTTAGGGGGAGCGTGCGTGTGAGGGCGCGGGTTAGTGTTAGCGTACGGGTTAGGATTAGGGGACGGGTGAGGGTCAGGCTTCGGGGAAGGGTTAGGGTTAGGGTTCGGGCTAGGGTTAGGGTTAGGGGACGGGGACGGTTTAGGGTCCAGGTGAGGGTACGGCAACGCTTTAGGGGGAGCGTGCGTGTGAGGGCGCGGGTTAGTGTTAGCGTACGGGTTAGGATTAGTGGACGGGTGAGGGTCAGGCTTCGGGGAAGGGTTAGGGTTAGGGTTCGGGCTAGGGTTAGGGTTAGGGGACGGGGACGGTTTAGGGTCCAGGTGAGGGTACGGCAACGCTTTAGGGGGAGCGTGCGTGTGAGGGCGCGGGTTAGTGTTAGCGTACGGGTTAGGATTAGGGGACGGGTGAGGGTCAGGCTTCGGGGAAGGGTTAGGGTTAGGGTTCGGGCTAGGGTTAGGGTTAGGGGACGGGGACGGTTTAGGGTCCAGGTGAGGGTACGGCAACGCTTTAGGGGGAGCGTGCGTGTGAGGGCGCGGGTTAGTGTTAGCGTACGGGTTAGGATTAGGGGACGGGTGAGGGTCAGGATTCGGGGAAGGGTTAGGGTTAGGGTTCGGGCTAGGGTTAGGGTTAGGGGACGGGGACGGTTTAGGGTCCAGGTGAGGGTACGGCAACGCTTTAGGGGGAGCGTGCGTGTGAGGGCGCGGGTTAGTGTTAGCGTACGGGTTAGGATTAGGGCACGGGTGAGGGTCAGGCTTCGGGGAAGGGTTAGGGTTAGGGTTCGGGCTAGGGTTAGGGTTAGGGGACGGGGACGGTTTAGGGTCCAGGTGAGGGTACGGCAACGCTTTAGGGGGAGCGTGCGTGTGAGGGCGCGGGTTAGTGTTAGCGTACGGGTTAGGATTAGGGGACGGGTGAGGGTCAGGCTTCGGGGAAGGGTTAGGGTTAGGGTTCGGGCTAGGGTTAGGGTTAGGGGACGGGGACGGTTTAGGGTCCAGGTGAGGGTACGGCAACGCTTTAGGGAGAGCGTGCGTGTGAGGGCGCGGGTTAGTGTTAGCGTACGGGTTAGGATTAGGGGACGGGTGAGGGTCAGGCTTCGGGGAAGGGTTAGGGTTAGGGTTCGGGCTAGGGTTAGGGTTAGGGGACGGGGACGGTTTAGGGTCCAGGTGAGGGTACGGCAACGCTTTAGGGGGAGCGTGCGTGTGAGGGCGCGGGTTAGTTTTAGCGTACGGGTTAGGATTATGGGACGGGTGAGGGTCAGGCTTCGGGGAAGGGTTAGGGTTAGGGTTCGGGCTAGGGTTAGGGTTAGGGGACGGGGACGGTTTAGGGTCCAGGTGAGGGTACGGCAACGCTTTAGGGGGAGCGTGCGTGTGAGGGCGCGGGTTAGAGTTAGCGTACGGGTTAGGATTAGGGGACGGGTGAGGGTCAGGCTTCGGGGAAGGGTTAGGGTTAGGGTTCGGGCTAGGGTTAGGGTTAGGGGACGGGGACGGTTTAGGGTCCAGGTGAGGGTACGGCAACGCTTTAGGGGGAGCGTGCGTGTGAGGGCGCGAGTTAGAGTTAGCGTACGGGTTAGGATTAGGGGACGGGTGAGGGTCAGGCTTCGGGGAAGGGTTAGGGTTAGGGTTCGGGCTAGGGTTAGGGTTAGGGGACGGGGACGGTTTAGGGTCCAGGTGAGGGTACGGCAACGTTTTAGGGGGAGCGTGCGTGTGAGGGCGCGGGTTAGTGTTAGCGTACGGGTTAGGATTAGGGCACGGGTGAGGGTCAGGCTTCGGGGAAGGGTTAGGGCTAGGGTTCGGGCTAGGGTTAGGGTTAGGGGATGGGGACGGTTTAGGGTCCAGGTGAGGGTACGGCAACTCTTTAGGGGGAGCGTGCGTGTGAGGGCGCGGGTTAGTGTTAGTGTACGGGTTAGGATTAGGGGACGGGTGAGGGTCAGGCTTCGGGGAAGGGTTAGGGTTAGGGTTCGGGCTAGGGTTAGGGTTAGGGGACGGGGACGGTTTAGGGTCCAGGTGAGGGTACGGCAACGCTTTAGGGGGAGCGTGCGTGTGAGGGCGCGGGTTAGAGTTAGCGTATGGGTTAGGATTAGGGGACGGGTGAGGGTCAGGCTTCGGGGAAGGGTTAGGGTTAGGGTTCGGGCTAGGGTTAGGGTTAGGGGACGGGGACGGTTTAGGGTCCATGTGAGGGTACGGCAACGCTTTAGGGGGAGCGTGTGTGTGAGGGCGCGGGTTAGTGTTAGCGTACGTGTTAGGATTAGGGCACGGGTGAGGGTCAGGCTTCGGGGAAGGGTTAGGGTTAGGGATCGGGCTAGGGTTAGGGTTAGGGGACGGGGACGGTTTAGGGTCCAGGTGAGGGTACGGCAACGCTTTAGGGGGAGCGTGCGTGGGAGGGCGCGGGTTAGTGTTAGCGTACGGGTTAGGATTAGGGCACGGGTGAGGGTCAGGCTTCGGGGAAAGGTTAGGGCTAGGGTTCGGGCTAGGGTTAGGGTTAGGGGATGGGGACGGTTTAGGGTCCAGGTGAGGGTACGGCAACGCTTTAGGGGGAGCGTGCGTGTGAGGGCGCGGGTTAGAGTTAGCGTATGGGTTAGGATTAGGGGACGGGTGAGGGTCAGGCTTCGGGGAAGGGTTAGGGTTAGGGTTCGGGCTAGCGTTAGGGTTAGGGGACTGGGATGGTTTAGGGTCCAGGTGAGGGTACGGCAACGCTTTAGGGGGAGCGTGCGTGTGAGGGCGCGGGTTAGTGTTAGCGTACGGGTTAGGATTAGGGGACGGGTGAGGGTCAGGCTTCGGGGAAGGGTTAGGGTTAGGGTTCGGGCTAGGGTTAGGGTTAGGGGACGGGGACGGTTTAGGGTCCAGGTGAGGGTACGGCAACGCTTTAGGGGGAGCGTGCGTGTGAGGGCGCGGGTTAGTGTTAGCGTACGGGTTAGGATTAGGGGACGGGTGAGGGTCAGGATTCGGGGAAGGGTTAGGGATAGGGTTCGGGCTAGGGTTAGGGTTAGGGGACGGGGACGGTTTAGGGTCCAGGTGAGGGTACGGCAACGCTTTAGGGGGAGCGTGCGTGTGAGGGCGCGGGTTAGTGTTAGCGTACGGGTTAGGATTAGGGGACGGGTGAGGGTCAGGCTTCGGGGAAGGGTTAGGGTTAGGGTTCGGGCTAGGGTTAGGGTTAGGGGACGGGGACGGTTTAGGGTCCAGGTGAGGGTACGGCAACGCTTTAGGGAGAGCGTGCGTGTGAGGGCGCGGGTTAGTGTTAGCGTACGGGTTAGGATTAGGGGACGGGTGAGGGTCAGGCTTCGGGGAAGGGTTAGGGTTAGGGTTCGGGCTAGGGTTAGGGTTAGGGGACGGGGACGGTTTAGGGTCCAGGTGAGGGTACGGCAACGCTTTAGGGGGAGCGTGCGTGTGAGGGCGCGGGTTAGTTTTAGCGTACGGGTTAGGATTATGGGACGGGTGAGGGTCAGGCTTCGGGGAAGGGTTAGGGTTAGGGTTCGGGCTAGGGTTAGGGTTAGGGGACGGGGACGGTTTAGGGTCCAGGTGAGGGTACGGCAACGCTTTAGGGGGAGCGTGCGTGTGAGGGCGCGGGTTAGAGTTAGCGTACGGGTTAGGATTAGGGGACGGGTGAGGGTCAGGCTTCGGGGAAGGGTTAGGGTTAGGGTTCGGGCTAGGGTTAGGGTTAGGGGACGGGGACGGTTTAGGGTCCAGGTGAGGGTACGGCAACGCTTTAGGGGGAGCGTGCATGTGAGGGCGCGGGTTAGAGTTAGCGTACGGGTTAGGATTAGGGGACGGGTGAGGGTCAGGCTTCGGGGAAGGGTTAGGGTTAGGGTTCGGGCTAGGGTTAGGGTTAGGGGACGGGGACGGTTTAGGGTCCAGGTGAGGGTACGGCAACGCTTTAGGGGGAGCGTGCGTGTGAGGGCGCGGGTTAGTGTTAGCGTACGGGTTAGGATTAGGGCACGGGTGAGGGTCAGGCTTCGGGGAAGGGTTAGGGTTAGGGTTCGGGCTAGGGTTAGGGTTAGGGGACGGGGACGGTTTAGGGTCCAGGTGAGGGTACGGCAACGCTTTAGGGGGAGCGTGTGTGTGAGGGCGCGGGTTAGTGTTAGCGTACGTGTTAGGATTAGGGCACGGGTGAGGGTCAGGCTTCGGGGAAGGGTTAGGTTTAGGGATCGGGCTAGGGTTAGGGTTAGGGGACGGGGACGGTTTAGGGTCCAGGTGAGGGTACGGCAACGCTTTAGGGGGAGCGTGCGTGGGAGGGCGCGGGTTAGTGTTAGCGTACGGGTTAGGATTAGGGCACGGGTGAGGGTCAGGCTTCGGGGAAGGGTTAGGGCTAGGGTTCGGGCTAGGGTTAGGGTTAGGGGATGGGGACGGTTTAGGGTCCAGGTGAGGGTACGGCAACTCTTTAGGGGGAGCGTGCGTGTGAGGGCGCGGGTTAGTGTTAGTGTACGGGTTAGGATTAGGGGACGGGTGAGGGTCAGGCTTCGGGGAAGGGTTAGGGTTAGGGTTCGGGCTAGGGTTAGGGTTAGGGGACGGGGACGGTTTAGGGTCCAGGTGAGGGTACGGCAACGCTTTAGGGGGAGCGTGCGTGTGAGGGCGCGGGTTAGAGTTAGCGTATGGGTTAGGATTAGGGGACGGGTGAGGGTCAGGCTTCGGGGAAGGGTTAGGGTTAGGGTTCGGGCTAGGGTTAGGGTTAGGGGACGGGGATGGTTTAGGGTCCAGGTGAGGGTACGGCAACGCTTTAGGGGGAGCGTGCGTGTGATGGCGCGGGTTAGTGTTAGCGTACGGGTTAGGATTAGGGGACGGGTGAGGGTCAGGCTTCGGGGAAGGGTTAGGGTTAGGGTTCGGGCTAGGGTTAGGGTTAGGGGACGGGGACGGTTTAGTGTCCAGGTGAGGGTACAGCAACGCTTTAGGGGGAGCGTGCGTGTGAGGGCGCGGGTTAGCGTTAGCGTACGGGTTAGGATTAGGGCACGGGTGAGGGTCAGGCTTCGGGGAAGGGTTAGGGTTAGGGTTCGGGCTAGGGTTAGGGTTAGGGGACGGGGACGGTTTAGGGTCCAGGTGAGGGTACGGCAACGCTTTAGGGGGAGCGTGCGTGTGAGGGCGCGGGTTAGTGTTAGCGTACGGGTTAGGATTAGGGGACGGGTGAGGGTCAGGCTTCGGGGAAGGGTTAGGGTTAGGGTTCGGGCTAGGGTTAGGGTTAGGGGACGGGGACGGTTTAGGGTCCAGGTGAGGGTACGGCAATTCTTTAGGGGGAGCGTGCGTGTGAGGGCGCGGGTTAGTGTTAGCGTACGGGTTAGGATTAGGGCACGGGTGAGGGTCAGGCTTCGGGGAAGGGTTAGGGTTAGGGTTCGGGCTAGGGTTAGGGTTAGTGGACGGGGACGGTTTAGGGTCCAGGTGAGGGTACGGCAACGCTTTAGGGGGAGCCTGCGTGTGAGGGCGCGGGTTAGTGTTAGCGTACGGGTTAGGATTAGGGCACGGGTGAGGGTCAGGCTTCGGGGAAGGGTTAGGGTTAGGGTTCGGGCTAGGGTTAGGGTTACGGGACGGGGACGGTTTAGGGTCCAGGTGAGGGTACGGCAACGCTTTAGGGGGAGCGTGCGTGTGAGGGCGCGGGTTAGTGTTAGTGTACGGGTTAGGATTAGGGGACGGGTGAGGGTCAGGCTTCGGGGAAGGGTTAGGGTTAGGGTTCGGGCTAGGGTTAGGGTTAGGGGACGGGGACGGTTTAGGGTCCAGGTGAGGGTACGGCAACGCTTTAGGGGGAGCGTGCGTGTGAGGGTGCGGGTTAGTGTTAGCGTACGGGTTAGGATTAGGGGACGGGTGAGGGTCAGGCTTCGGGGAAGGGTTAGGGTTAGGGTTCGGGCTAGGGTTAGGGTTAGGGGACGGGGACGGTTTAGGGTCCAGGTGAGGGTACGGCAACGATTTAGGGGGAGCCTGCGTGTGAGGGCGCGGGTTAGTGTTAGCGTACGGATTAGGATTAGGGCACGGGAGAGGGTCAGGCTTCGGGGAATTGTTAGGGTTAGGGTTCGGGCTAGGGTTAGGGTTAGGGGACGGGGACGGTTTAGGGTCCAGGTGAGGGTACGGCAACGCTTTAGGGGGAGCGTGCGTGTGAGGGCGCGGGTTAGTGTTAGCGTACGTGTTAGGATTAGGGCACGGGTGAGGGTCAGGCTTCGGGGAAGGGTTAGGGTTAGGGATCGGGCTATGGTTAGGGTTAGGGGACGGGGACGGTTTAGGGTCCAGGTGAGGGTACGGCAACGCTTTAGGGGGAGCGTGCGTGGGAGGGCGCGGGTTAGTGTTAGCGTACGGGTTAGGATTAGGGCACGGGTGAGGGTCAGGCTTCGGGGAAGGGTTAGGGCTAGGGTTCGGGCTAGGGTTAGGGTTAGGGGATGGGGACGGTTTAGGGTCCAGGTGAGGGTACGGCAACGCTTTAGGGGGAGCGTGCGTGTGAGGGCGCGGGTTAGTGTTAGCGTACGGGTTAGGATTAGGGGACGGGTGAGGGTCAGGCTTCGGGGAAGGGTTACGGTTAGGGTTCGGGCTAGGGTTAGGGTTAGGGGACGGGGACGGTTTAGGGTCCAGGTGAGGGTACGGCAACGCTTTAGGGGGAGCGTGCGTGTGAGGGCGCGGGTTAGAGTTAGCGTACGGGTTAGGATTAGGGGACGGGTGAGGGTCAGGCTTCGGGGAAGGTTTAGGGTTAGGGTTCGGGCTAGGGTTAGGGTTAGGGGACGGGGACGGTTTAGGGTCCAGGTGAGGGTACGGCAACGCTTTAGGGGGAGCGTGCGTGTGAGGGCGCGGGTTAGTGTTAGCGTACGGGTTAGGATTAGGGGACGGGTGAGGGTCAGGCTTCGGGGAAGGGTTAGGGTTAGGGTTCGGGCTAGGGTTAGGGTTAGGGGACGGGGACGGTTTAGGGTCCAGGTGAGGGTACGGCAACGCTTTAGGGGGAGCGTGCGTGTGAGGGCGCGGGTTAGTGTTAGCGTACGGGTTAGGATTAGGGGACGGGTGAGGGTCAGGATTCGGGGAAGGGTTAGGGTTAGGGTTCGGGCTAGGGTTAGGGTTAGGGGACGGGGACGGTTTAGTGTCCAGGTGAGGGTACGGCAACGCTTTAGGGGGAGCGTGCGTGTGAGGGCGCGGGTTAGTGTTAGCGTACGGGTTAGGATTAGGGGAAGGGTGAGGGTCAGGCTTCGGGGAAGGGTTAGGGTTAGGGTTCGGGCTAGGGTTAGGGTTAGGGGACGGGGACGGTTTAGGGTCCAGGTGAGGGTACGGCAACGCTTTAGGGGGAGCGTGCGTGTGAGGGCGCAGGTTAGTGTTAGCGTACGGGTTAGGATTAGGGGACGGGTGAGGGTCAGGCTTCGGGGAAGGGTTAGGGTTAGGGTTCGGGCTAGGGTTAGGGTTAGGGGACGGGGACGGTTTAGGGTCCAGGTGAGGGTACGGCAACGCTTTAGGGGGAGCGTGCGTGTGAGGGCGCGGGTTAGTGTTAGCGTACGGGTTAGGATTAGGGGACGGGTGAGGGTCAGGCTTCGGGGAAGGGTTAGGGTTAGGGTTCGGGCTAGGGTTAGGGTTAGGGGACGGGGACGGTTTAGGGTCCAGGTGAGGGTACGGCAACGCTTTAGGGGGAGCGTGCGTGTGAGGGCGCGGGTTAGTGTTAGCGTACGGGTTAGGATTAGGGCACGGGTGAGGGTCAGGCTTCGGGGAAGGGTTAGGGTTAGGGTTCGGGCTAGGGTTAGGGTTAGGGGACGGGGACGGTTTAGGGTCCAGGTGAGGGTACGGCAACGCTTTAGGGGGAGCGTGCGTGTGAGGGCGAGGGTTAGTGTTAGCGTACGGGTTAGGATTAGGGGACGGGTGAGGGTCAGGCTTCGGGGAAGGGTTAGGGTTAGGGTTCGGGCTAGGGTTAGGGTTAGGGGACGGGGACGGTTTAGGGTCCAGGTGAGAGTACGGTAACGCTTTAGGGGGAGCGTGCGTGTGAGGGCGCGGGTTAGTGTTAGCGTACGGGTTAGGATTAGGGGACGGGTGAGGGTCAGGCTTCGGGGAAGTGTTAGGGTTAGGGTTCGGGCTAGGGTTAGGGTTAGGGTTAGGGGACGGTTTAGGTTCCAGGTGAGGGTACGGCAACGATTTAGGGGGAGCCTGTGTGTGAGGGCGTGGGTTATTGTTAGTGTACGGGTTAGGATTAGGGCACGGGTGAGGGTCAGGCTTCGGGGAAGGGTTAGGGTTAGGGTTCGGGCTAGGGTTAGGGTTAGGGGACGGGGACGGTTTAGGGTCCAGGTGAGGGTACGGCAACGCTTTAGGGGGAGCGTGCGTGTGAGGGCGCGGGTTAGTGTTAGCGTACGTGTTAGGATTAGGGCACGGGTGAGGGTCAGGCTTCGGGGAAGGGTTAGGGTTAGGGTTCGGGCTAGGGTTAGGGTTAGGGGACGGGGACGGTTTAGGGTCCAGGTGAGGGTACGGCAACGCTTTAGGGGGAGCGTGCGTGTGAGGGCGCGGGTTAGTGTTAGCGTACGGGTTAGGATTAGGGCACGGGTGAGGGTCAGGCTTCGGGGAAGGGTTAGGGTTAGGGTTCGGGCTAGGGTTAGGGTTAGGGGACGGGGACGGTTTAGGGTCCAGGTGAGGGTACGGCAACGCTTTAGGGGGAGCGTGCGTGTGAGGGCGCGGGTTAGTGTTAGCGTACGGGTTAGGATTAGGGGACGGGTGAGGGTCAGGCTTCGGGGAAGGGTTAGGGTTAGGGTTCGGGCTAGGGTTAGGGTTAGGGGACGGGGACGGTTTAGGGTCCAGGTGAGGGTACGGCAACGATTTAGGGGGAGCCTGCGTGTGAGGGCGCGGGTTAGTGTTAGCGTACGGGTTAAGATTAGGGCACGGGTGAGGGTCAGGCTTCGGGGAAGGGTTAGGGTTAGGGTTCGGGCTAGGGTTAGGGTTAGGGGACGGGGACGGTTTAGGGTCCAGGTGAGGGTACGGCAACGCTTTAGGGGGAGCGTGCGTGTGAGGGCGCGGGTTAGTGTTAGCGTACGTGTTAGGATTAGGGCACGGGTGAGGGTCAGGCTTCGGGGAAGGGTTAGGGTTAGGGTTCGGGCTAGGGTTAGGGTTAGGGGACGGGGACGGTTTAGGGTCCAGGTGAGGGTACGGCAACGCTTTAGGGGGAGCGTGCGTGTGAGGGCGTGGGTTAGTTTTAGCGTACGAGTTAGGAATAGGGGACGGGTGAGGGTCAGGCTTCGGGGAAGGGTTAGGGTTAGGGTTCGGGCTAGGGTTAGGGTTAGGGGACGGGGACGGTTTAGGGTCCAGGTGAGGGTACGGCAACGCTTTAGGGGGAGCGTGCCTGTGAGGGCGCGGGTTAGTGTTTGCGTACGGGTTAGGATTAGGGCACGGGTGAGGGTCAGGCTTCGGGGAAGGGTTAGGGTTAGGGTTCGGGCTAGGGTTAGGGTTAGGGGACGGGTACGGTTTAGGGTCCAGGTGAGGGTACGGAAACGCTTTAGGGGGAGCGTGCGTGTGAGGGCGCGGGTTAGTGTTAGCGTACGGATTAGGATTAGGGGACGGGTGAGGTTCAGGCTTCGGGGAAGGGTTAGGGTTAGGGTTCGGGCTAGGGTTAGGGTTAGGGGACGGGGACGGTTTAGGGTCCAGGTGAGGGTACGGCAACGCTTTAGGGGGAGCGTGCGTGTGAGGGCGCGGGTTAGTGTTCGCGTACGGGTTACGATAAGGGGACGGGTGAGGGTCAGGCTTCGGGGAAGATTTAGGGTTAGGGTTCGGGCTAGGGTTAGGGTTAGGGGACGGGGACGGTTTAGGGTCCCGGTGGGGGTACGGCAACGCTTTAGAGGGCGCGTGCGTGTGAGGGCGCGGGTTAGTGTTAGCGTATGGGTTAGGATTAGGGCACGGGTGAGGGTCAGGCTTCGAGGATGGGTTAGGGTTAGGGTTCGGGCTAGGGTTAGGGTTAGGGGACGGGGATGGTTTAGGGTCCAGGTGAGGGTACGGAAACGCTTTAGGGGGAGCGTGCGTGTGAGGGCGCGGGTTAGTTTTAGCGTACGGGGTAGGATTAGGTGACGAGTGAGGGTCAGGCTTCGGGGAAGGGTTAGGGTTAGGGTTCGGGCTAGGGTTAGGGTTAGGGGATGGGGAAGGTTTAGGGTCCAGGTGAGGGTACGGCAACGCTTTAGGGGGAGCGTGCGTTTGAGGGCGCGGGTTAGTGTTAGCCTACGGGTTAGGATTAGGGGACGGGTGAGGGTCAGGCTTCGGGGAAGGGTTAGGGTTAGGGTTAGGGTTAGGGGATGGGGACGGTTTAGGGTCCAGGTGAGGGTACGGCAACGCTTTAGGGGGAGCGTGCATGTGAGGGCGCGGGTTAGTGTTAGCGTACGGGTTAGGATTAGGGGACGGGTGAGGGTCAGGCTTCGGGGAAGTGTTAGGGTTAGGGTTCGGGCTAGGGTTAGGGTTAGGGGACGGGGACGGTTTAGGGTCCAGGTGAGTGTACGGCAACGCTTTAGTGGGAGCGTGCGTGTGAGGGCTCGGGTTAGTGTTAGCGTACGGGGTAGGATTAGGTGACGAGTGAGGGTCAGGCTTCGGGGAAGGGTTAGGGTTAGGGTTCGGGCTAGGGTTAGGGTTAGGGGACGGGGACGGTTTAGGGTCCAGGTGAGGGTACGGCAACGCTTTAGGGGGAGCGTGCGTGTGAGGGCGCTGGTTAGTGTTAGCGTACGGGGTAGGATTAGGGGACGGGTGAGGGTCAGGCTTCGGGGAAAGGTTAGGGTTAGTGTTCGGGCTAGGGTTAGGGCTAGGGGACGGGGACGGTTTAGGGTCCAGGTGAGGGTACGGCAACGCTTTAGGGGGAGCGTGCGTGTGAGGGCGCGGGTTAGTGTTAGCGTAGGGTTTAGATTAGGGCACGGGTGAGGGTCAGGCTTCGGGGAAGGGTTAGGGTTAGGCTTCGGGCTAGGGTTAGGGTTAGGGGATGGGGACGGTTTAGGGTCCAGGTGAGGGTACGGCAACGCTTTAGGGGGAGCGTGCGTGTGAGGGCGCGGGTTAGTGTTTGCGTACGGGTTAGGATTAGGGCACGGGTGAGGGTCAGGCTTCGCGGATGGGTTAGGGTTAGGGTTCGGGCTAGGGTTAGGGTTAGGGGACGGGGACGGTTTAGGGTCCAGGTGAGGGTTCGGCAACGCTTTAGGGGGAGCCTGCGTGTGAGGACGCGGGTTAGTGTTAGCATACGGGTTAGGATTAGGGGACAGGTGAGGGTCAGGCTTTGGGGAAGGGTTAGGTTTAGGGTTCGGGCTAGGCATAGGGTTAGGGGACGGGGACGGTTTAGGGTCCAGGTGAGGGTACGGCAACGCTTTAGGGGGAGCGTGCGTGTGAGCGCGCGGGTTAGTGTAGCGTAGCGGTTAGGATTAGAGGACGGGTGAGGGTCAGGCTTCGGGGAAGGGTTAGGGTTAGGGTTCGGGCTAGGGTTAGGGTTAGGGGACGGGGACGGTTTAGGGTCCTGGTGAGGGTACAGAAACGCTTTAGGGGGAGCGTGCGTGTCAGGGCGCGGGTTAGTGTCAGCGTACGGGTTAGGATTAGGGTATGGGCGAGTGTCAGGCTTCGGGGAAGGGTTAGGGTTAGGGTTCGGGCTAGGGTTAGGGTTAGGGGACGGGGACGGTTTAGGGTCCAGGTGAGGGTACGGCAACGCTTTAGGGGGAGCGTGCGTGTGAGGGCGCGGGTTAGTGTTAGCGTACGGGTTAGGATTAGGGAACGGGTGAGGGTCAGGCTTCGGGGAAGGGTTAGGGTTAGGGTTCGGGCTAGGGTTAGGGTTAGGGGACGGGGACGGTTTAGGGTCCAGGTGAGGGTACGGCAACGCTTTAGGGGGAGCGTGCGTGTGAGGGCGCGGGTTAGTGTTAGCGTACGGGTTAGGATTAGGGGACGGGTGAGGGTCAGGCTTCGGGGAAGGGTTAGGGTTAGGGTTCGGGCTAGGGTTAGGGTTAGGGGACGGGGACGGTTTAGGGTCCAGGTGAGGGTACGGCAACGCTTTAGGGGGAGCGTGCGTGTGAGGGCGCGGGTTAGTGTTAGTGTACGGGTTAGGATTAGGGCACGGGTGAGGGTCAGGCTTCGGGGAAGGGTTAGGGTTAGGGTTCGGGCTAGGGTTAGGGTTAGGGGACGGGGACGGTTTAGGGTCCAGGTGAGGGTACGGCAACGCTTTAGGGGGAGCGTGCGTGTGAGGGCGAGGGTTAGTGTTAGCGTACGGGTTAGGATTAAGGGACGGGTGACGGTCAGGCTTCGGGGAAGGGTTAGGGTTAGGGTTCGGGCTAGGGTTAGGGTTAGGGGACGGGGACGGTTTAGGGTTCAGGTGAGGGTACGGTAACGCTTTATGGGGAGCGTGCGTGGGAGGGCGCGGGTTAGTGTTAGCGTACGGGTTAGGATTAGGGGACGGGTGAGGGTCAGGCTTCGGGGAAGGGTTAGGGTTAGGGTTCGGGCAAGGGTTAGGGTTAGGGTTAGGGGACGGTTTAGGTTCCAGGTGAGGGTACGGCAACGATTTAGGGGGAGCGTGTGTGTGAGGGCGCGGGTTAGTGTTAGCGTACGGGTTAGGATTAGGGCACGGGTGAGGGTCAGGCTTCGGGGAAGGGTTAGGGTTAGGGTTCGGGCTAGGGTTAGGGTTAGGGGACGGGGACGGTTTAGGGTCCAGGTGAGGGTACGGCAACGCATTAGGGGGAGCGTGCGTGTGAGGGCGCGGGTTAGTGTTAGCGTACGGGTTAGGATTAGGGCACGGGTGAGGGTCAGGCTTCGGGGAAGGGTTAGGGTTAGGGTTCGGGCTAGGGTTAGGGTTAGGGGACGGTTTAGGTTCCAGGTGAGGGTACGGCAACGATTTAGGGGGAGCCTGTGTGTGAGGGCGCGGGTTAGTGTTAGCGTACGGGTTAGGATTAGGGCACGGGTGAGGGTCAGGCTTCGGGGAAGGGTTAGGGTTAGGGTTCGGGCTAGGGTTAGGGTTAGGGGACGGGGACGGTTTAGGGTCCAGGTGAGGGTACGGCAACGCTTTAGGGGGAGCGTGCGTGTGAGGGCGCGGGTTAGTGTTAGCGTACGTGTTACGATTAGGGGACGGGTGAGGGTCAGGCTTCGGGGAAGGGTTAGGGTTAGGGTTCGGGCTAGGGTTAGGGTTAGGGGACGGGGACGGTTTAGGGTCCAGGTGAGGGTACGGCAACGCTTTAGGGGGAGCGTGCGTGTGAGGGCGCGGGTTAGTGTTAGCGTACGGGTTAGGATTAGGGGACGGGTGAGGGTCAGGCTTCGGGGAAGGGTTAGGGTTAGGGTTCGGGCTAGGGTTAGGGTTAGGGGACGGGGACGGTTTAGGGTCCAGGTGAGGGTACGGCAACGATTTAGGGGGAGCCTGCGTGTGAGGGCGCGGGTTAGTGTTAGCGTACGGGTTAGGATTAGGGCATGGGTGAGGGTCAGGCTTCGGGGAAGGGTTAGGGTTAGGGTTCGGGCTAGGGTTAGGGTTAGGGTTAGGGGACGGTTTAGGTTCCAGGTGAGGGTACGGCAACGATTTAGGGGGAGCCTGTGTGTGAGGGCGTGGGTTAGTGTTAGCGTACGGGTTAGGATTAGGGCACGGGTGAGGGTCAGGCTTCGGGGAAGGGTTAGGGTCAGGGTTCGGGCTAGGGTTAGGGTTAGGGGACGGGGACGGTTTAGGGTCCAGGTGAGGGTACGGCAACGCTTTAGGGGGAGCGTGCGTGTGAGGGCGCGGGTTAGTGTTAGCGTACGTGTTACGATTAGGGGACGGGTGAGGGTCAGGCTTCGGGGAAGGGTTAGGGTTAGGGTTCGGGCTAGGGTTAGGGTTAGGGGACGGGGACGGTTTAGGGTCCAGGTGAGGGTACGGCAACGCTTTAGGGGGAGCGTGCGTGTGAGGGCGCGGGTTAGTGTTAGCGTACGGGTTAGGATTAGGGGACGGGTGAGGGTCAGGCTTCGGGGAAGGGTTAGGGTTAGGGTTCGGGCTAGGGTTAGGGTTAGGGGACGGGGACGGTTTAGGGTCCAGGTGAGGGTACGGCAACGATTTAGGGGGAGCCTGCGTGTGAGGGCGCGGGTTAGTGTTAGCGTACGGGTTAGGATTAGGGCACGGGTGAGGGTCAGGCTTCGGGGAAGGGTTAGGGTTAGGGTTCGGGCTAGGGTTAGGGTTAGGGGACGGGGACGGTTTAGGGTCCAGGTGAGGGTACGGCAACGCTTTAGGGGGAGCGTGCGTGTGAGGGCGCGGGTTAGTGTTAGCGTACGTGTTAGGATTAGGGCACGGGTGAGGGTCAGGCTTCGGGGAAGGGTTAGGGTTAGGCTTCGGGCTAGGGTTAGGGTTAGGGGACGGGGACGGTTTAGGGTCCAGGTGAGGGTACAGCAACGCTTTAGGGGGAGCGTGCGTGTGAGGGCGCGGGTTAGTGTTAGCGTACGGGTTAGGATTAGGGCACGGGTGAGGGTCAGGCTTCGGGGAAGGGTTAGGGTTAGGGTTCGGGCTAGGGTTAGGGTTAGGGGACGGGGACGGTTTAGGGTCCAGGTGAGGGTACGGCAACGCTTTAGGGGGAGCGTGCGTGTGAGGGCGATGGTTAGTGTTAGCGTACGGGTTAGGATTAGGGGACGGGTGAGGGTCAGGCTTCGGGGAAGGGTTAGGGTTAGGGTTCGGGCTAGGGTTAGGGTTAGGGGACGGGGACGGTTTAGGGTCCAGGTGAGGGTACGGTAACGCTTTAGGGGGAGCGTGCGTGTGAGGGCGCGGGTTAGTGTTAGCGTACGGGTTAGGATTAGGGGACGGGTGAGGGTCAGGCTTCGGGGAAGTGTTAGGGTTAGGGTTCGGGCTAGGGTTAGGGTTAGGGTTAGGGGACGGTTTAGGTTCCAGGTGAGGGTACGGCAACGATTTAGGGGGAGCCTGTGTGTGAGGGCGCGGGTTAGTGTTAGTGTACGGGTTAGGATTAGGGCACGGGTGAGGGTCAGGCTTCGGGGAAGGGTTAGGGTTAGGGTTCGGGCTAGGGTTAGGGTTAGGGGACGGGGACGGTTTAGGGTCCAGGTGAGGGTACGGCAACGCTTTAGGGGGAGCGTGCGTGTGAGGGCGCGGGTTAGTGTTAGCGTACGTGTTAGGATTAGGGCACGGGTGAGGGTCAGGCTTCGGGGAAGGGTTAGGGTTAGGGTTCGGGCTAAGGTTAGGGTTAGGGGACGGGGACGGTTTAGGGTCCAGGTGAGGGAACGGCAACGCTTTAGGGGGAGCGTGCGTGTGAGGGCACGGGTTAGTGTTAGCGTACGGTTTAGGATTAGGGCACGGGTGAGGGTCAGGCTTCGGGGAAGGGTTAGGGTTAGGGTTCGGGCTAGGGTTAGGGTTAGGGGACGGGGACGGTTTAGGGTCCAGGTGAGGGTACGGCAACGATTTAGGGGGAGCCTGCGTGTGAGGGCGCGGGTTAGTGTTAGCGTACGGGTTAGGATTAGGGCACGGGTGAGGGTCAGGCTTCGGGGAAGGGTTAGGGTTAGGGTTCGGGCTAGGGTTAGGGTTAGGGGACGGGGACGGTTTAGGGTCCAGGTGAGGGTACGGCAACGCTTTAGGGGGAGCGTGCGTGTGAGGGCGCGGGTTAGTGTTAGCGTACGGGTTAGGATTAGGGCACGGGTGAGGGTCAGGCTTCGGGGAAGGGTTAGGGTTAGGGTTCGGGCTAGGGTTAGGGTTAGGGGACGGGGACGGTTTAGGGTCCAGGTGAGGGTACGGCAACGCTTTAGGGGGAGCGTGCGTGTGAGGGCGCGGGTTAGTGTTAGCGTACGGGTTAGGATTATGGCACGGGTGATGGTCAGGCTTCGGGGAAGGGTTAGGGTTAGGGTTCGGGCTAGGGTTAGGGTTAGGGGACGGGGACAGTTTAGGGTCCAGGTGAGGGTACGGCAACGCTTTAGGGGGAGCGTGCGTGTGAGGGCGCGGGTTAGTGTTAGCGTACGGGTTAGGATTAGGGGACGGGTGAGGGTCAGGCTTCGGGGAAGGGTTAGGGTTAGGGTTCGGGCTAGGGTTAGGGTTAGGGGACGGGGACGGTTTAGGGTCCAGGTGAGGGTACGGCAACGCTTTAGGGGGAGCGTGCGTGTGAGGGCGCGGGTTAGTGTTAGCGTACGGGTTAAGATTATGGGACGGGTGAGGGTCAGGCTTCGGGGAAGGGTTAGGGTTAGGGTTCGGGCTAGGGTTAGGGTTAGGGGACGGGGACGGTTTAGGCTCCAGGTGAGGGTACGGAAACGCTTTAGGGGGAGTGTGCGTGTGAGGGCGCGGGTTAGTGTTAGTGTACGGATTAGGATTAGGGGACGGGTGAGGGTCAGGCTTCGGGGAAGGGTTAGGGTTAGGGTTCGGGCTAGGGTTAGGGTTAGGGTACGGGGACGGTTTAGGGTCCAGGTGAGGGTACGGCAACGCTTTAGGGGGAGCGTGCGTGTGAGGGCGCGGGTTAGTGTTCGCGTACGGGTTAGGATTAGGGGACGGGTGAGGGTCAGGCTTCGGGGAAGGGTTAGGGTTAGGCTTCGGGCTAGGGTTAGGGTTAGGGGACGGGGACGGTTTAGGGTCCAGGTGAGGGTACGGCAACGCTTTAGGGGGAGCGTGCGTGTGAGGGCGCGGGTTAGTGTTAGCGTACGGGTTAGGATTAGGGGACGGGTGAGGGTCAGGCTTCGGGGAAGGGTTAGGGTTAGGGTTCGGGCTAGGGTTAGGGTTAGGGGACGGGGACGGTTTAGGGTCCAGGTGAGGGTACGGCAACGCTTTAGGGGGAGCGTGCGTGTGAGGGCGTGGGTTAGTTTTAGCGTACGAGTTAGGAATAGGGGACGGGTGAGGGTCAGGCTTCGGGGAAGGGTTAGGGTTAGGGTTCGGGCTAGGGTTAGGGTTAGGGGACGGGGACGGTTTAGGGTCCAGGTGAGGGTACGGCAACGCTTTAGGGGGATCGTGCGTGTGAGGGCGTGGGTTAGTGTTAGCGTACGGGTTAGGATTAGGGCACGGGTGAGGGTCAGGCTTCGGGGAACGGTTAGGGTTAGGGTTCGGGCTAGGGTTAGGGTTAGGGGACGGGGACGGTTTAGGGTCCAGGTGAGTGTACGGCAACGCTTTAGTGGGAGCGTGCGTGTGAGGGCTTGGGTTAGTGTTAGCGTACGGGGTAGGATTAGGTGACGAGTGAGGGTCAGGCTTCGGGGAAGGGTTAGGGTTAGGGTTCGGGCTAGGGTTAGTGTTAGGGGACGGGGACGGTTTAGGGTCCAGGTGAGGGTACGGCAACGCTTTAGGGGGAGTGTGCGTGTGAGGGCGCGGGTTAGTGTTAGCGTACGGGTTAGGATTAGGGGACGGGTGAGGGTCAGGCTTCGGGGAAGGGTAAGGGTTAGGGTTCGGGCTAGGGTTAGGGTTAGGGGACGGGGACGGTTTAGGGTCCTGGTGAGGGTACGGCAACACTTTAGGGGGAGCGTGCGTGTGAGGGCGCGGGTTAGTGTTAGCGTACGGGTTAGGATTAGGGGACGGGTGAGGGTCAGGCTTCGGGGAAGGGTTAGGGTTAGGGTTCGGGCTAGGGTTAGGGTTAGGGGACGGGGACGGTTTAGGTTCCAGGTGAGGGTACCGCAACGCTTTAGAGGGAGCGTGCGTGTGAGGGCGCGGGTTAGTGTTAGCGTACGGGTTAGGATTAGGGGACGGGTGAGGGTCAGGCTTCGGGGAAGGGTTAGGGTTAGGGTTCGGGCTAGGGTTAGGGGACGGGGACGGTTTAGGGTCCAGGTGAGGGTACGGCAACGCTTTAGGGGGAGCGTGCGTGTGAGGGCGCGGGTTAGTGTTAGCGTACGGGTTAGGATTAGGGGACGGGTGAGGGTCAGGCTTCGGGGAAGGGTTAGGGTTAGGGTTCGGGCTAGGGTTAGGGTTAGGGGACGGGGACGGTTTAGGGTCCAGGTGAGGGTACGGCAACGCTTTAGGGGGAGCGTGCGTGTGAGGGCGCGGGTTAGTGTTCGCGTACGTGTTAGGATTAGGGCACGGGTGAGGGTCAGGCTTCGGGGAAGGGTTCGGGTTAGGGTTCGGGCTAGGGTTAGGGTTAGGGGACGGGGACGGTTTAGGGTCCAGGTGAGGTTACGGCAACGCTTTAGGGGGAGCGTGCGTGTGAGGGCGCGGGTTAGTGTTAGCGTACGGGTTAGGATTAGGGGACGGGTGAGGGTCAGGCTTCGGGGAAGGGTTAGGGTTAGGGTTCGGGCTAGGGTTAGGGTTAGGGGACGGGGACGGATTAGGGTCCAGGTGAGGGTACGGCAACTTTTAGGGGGAGTGTGCGTGTGAGAGCACGGGTTAGTGTTAGCGTACGGGTTAGGATTAGGGGACGGGTGAGGGTCAGGCTTCGGGGAAGGGTTAGGATTAGGCTTCGGGCTAGGGTTAGGGTTAGGGGACGGGGACGGTTTAGGGTCCAGGTGAGGGTACGGTAACGCTTTAGGGGGAGCGTGCGTGTGAGGGCGCGGGTTAGTGTTAGCGTACGGGTTAGGATTAGGGGACGGGTGAGGGTCAGGCTTCTGGGAAGGGTTAGGGTTAGGCTTCGGGCTAGGGTTAGGGTTAGGGGACGGGGACGGTTTAGGGTCCAGGTGAGGGTACGGCAACGCTTTAGGGGGAGCGTGCGTGTGAGGGCGCGGGTTAGTGTTAGCGTACGGGTTAGGATTAGGGGACGGGTGAGGGTCAGGCTTCGGGGAAGGGTTCGGGTTAGGGTTCGGGCTAGGGTTAGGGTTAGGGGACGGGGACGGTTTAGGGTCCAGGTGAGGGTACGGCAACGCTTTAGGGGGAGCGTGCGTGTGAGGGCGCGGGTTAGTGTTAGCGTACGGGTTAGGATTAGGGGACGGGTGAGGGTCAGGCTTCGGGGAAGGGTTAGGGTTAGGGTTCGGGCTAGGGTTAGGGTTAGGGGACGGGGACGGTTTAGGGTCCAGGTGAGGGTACGGCAACGCTTTAGGGGGAGCGTGCGTGTGAGGGCGCGGGTTAGTGTTAGCGTACGGGTTAGGATTAGGGGACGGGTGAGGGTCAGGCTTCGGGGAAGGGTTAGGGTTAGGGTTCGGGCTAGGGTTAGGGTTAGGGGACGGGGACGGTTTAGGGTCCAGGTGAGGGTACGGCAACGCTTTAGGGGGAGCGTGCGTGTGAGGGCGCGGGTTAGTGTTAGCGTACGGGTTAGGATTAGGGCACGGGTGAGGGTCAGGCTTCGGGGAAGAGTTAGGGTTAGGGTTCGGGCTAGAGTTAGGGTTAGGGGACGGGGACGGTTTAGGGTCCAGGTGAGGGTACGGCAACGCTTTAGGGGGAGCGTGCGTGTGAGGGCGCGGGTTAGTGTTAGCGTACGGGTTAGGATTAGGGGACGGGTGAGGGTCAGGCTTCGGGGAAGGGTTAGGGTTAGGGTTCGGGCTAGGGTTAGGGTTAGGGGACGGGGACGGTTTAGGGTCCAGGTGAGGGTACGGCAACGCTTTAGGGGGAGCGTGCGTGTGAGGGCGTGGGTTAGTTTTAGCGTACGAGTTAGGAATAGGGGACGGGTGAGGGTCAGGCTTCGGGGAAGGGTTAGGGTTAGGGTTCGGGCTAGGGTTAGGGTTAGGGGACGGGGACGGTTTAGGGTCCAGGTGAGGGTACGGCAACGCTTTAGGGGGAGCGTGCGTGTGAGGGCGCGGGTTAGTGTTAGCGTACGGGTTAGGATTAGGGCACGGGTGAGAGTCAGGCTTCGGGGAAGGGTTAGGGTTAGGGTTCGGGCTAGGGTTAGGGTTAGGGGACGGGGACGGTTTAGGGTCCAGGTGGGGGTACGGCAACGCTTTAGAGGGAGCGTGCGTGTGAGGGCGCGGGTTAGTGTTAGCGTATGGGTTAGGATTAGGGCACGGGTGAGGGTCAGGCTTCGAGGAAGGGTTAGGGTTAGGGTTCGGGCTAGGGTTAGGGTTAGGGGACGGGGATGGTTTAGGGTCCAGGTGAGGGTACGGAAACGCTTTAGGGGGAGCGTGCGTTTGAGGGCGCGGGTTAGTGTTAGCGTACGGGTTAGGATTAGGGGACGGGTGAGGGTCAGGCTTCGGGGAAGGGTTAGGGTTAGGGTTAGGGTTAGGGGATGGGGACGGTTTAGGGTCCAGGTGAGGGTACGGCAACGCTTTAGGGGGAGCGTGCATGTGAGGGTGCGGGTTAGTGTTAGCGTACGGGTTAGGATTAGGGCACGGGTGAGGGTCAGGCTTCAGGAAAGTGTTAGGGTTAGGGTTCGGGCTAGGGTTAGGGTTAGGGGATGGGGACGGTTTAGGGTCCAGGTGAGTGTACGGCAACGCTTTAGTGGGAGCGTGCGTGTGAGGGCTCGGGTTAGTGTTAGCGTACGGGGTAGGATTAGGTGACGAGTGAGGGTCAGGCTTCGGGGAAGGGTTAGGGTTAGGGTTCGGGCTAGGGTTAGTGTTAGGGGACGGGGACGGTTTAGGGTCCAGGTGAGGGTACGGCAACGCTTTAGGGGGAGCGTGCGTGTGAGGGCGCGGGTTAGTGTTAGCGTACGGGGTAGGATTAGGGGACGGGTGAGGGTCAGGCTTCGGGGAAGAGTTAGGGTTAGGGTTCGGAGTAGGGTTAGGGTTAGGGGACGGGGACGGTTTAGGGTCCAGGTGAGGGTATGGCAACGCTTTAGCGGGAGCGTGCGTGTGAGGGCGCTGGTTAGTGTTAGCGTACGGTTTAGATTAGGGCACGGGTGAGGGTCAGGCTTCGGGGAAGGGTTAGGGTTAGGGTTCGGGCTAGGATTTGGGTTAGGGGATGGGGACGGTTTAGGGTCCAGGTGAGGGTACGGCAACGCTTTAGGGGGAGTGTGCGTGTGAGGACGCGGGTTAGTGTTAGCGTACGGGTTAGGATTAGGGGACGGGTGAGGGTCAGGCTTCGGGGAAGGGTTAGGGTTAGGGTTCGGGCTAGGGTTAGGGTTAGGGGACGGGGACGGTTTAGGGTCCTGGTGAGGGTACGGCAACACTTTAGGGGGAGCGTGCGTGTGAGGGCGCGGGTTAGTGTTAGCGTACGGGTTAGGATTAGGGGACGGGTGAGGGTCAGGCTTCGGGGAAGGGTTAGGGTTAGGGTTCGGGCTAGGGTTAGGGTTAGGGGACGGGGACGGTTTAGGGTCCAGGTGAGGGTACGGCAACGCTTTAGGGGAAGCGTGCGTGTGAGGGCGCGGGTTAGTGTTAGCGTACGGGTTAGGATTAGGGGACGGGTGAGGGTCAGGCTTCGGGGAAGGGTTAGGGTTAGGGTTCGGGCTAGGGTTAGGGTTAGGGGACGGGGACGGTTTAGGGTCCAGGTGAGGGTACGGCAACGCTTTAGGGGGAGCGTGCGTGTGAGGGCGCGGGTTAGTGTTAGCGTAGGGGTTAGGATTAGGGGACGGGTGAGGGTCAGGCTTCGGGGAAGGGTTAGGGTTAGGGTTCGGGCTAGGGTTAGGGTTAGGGGACGGGGACGGTTTAGGGTCCAGGTGAGGGTACGGCAACGCTTTAGGGGGAGCGTGCGTGTGAGGGCGCGGGTTAGTGTTAGCGTACGGGTTAGGATTAGGGGACGGGTGAGGGTCAGGCTTCGGGGAAGGGTTAGGGTTAGGGTTCGGGCTAGGGTTAGGGTTAGGGGACGGGGACGGTTTAGGGTCCAGGTGAGGGTACGGCAACGCTTTAGGGGGAGCGTGCGTGTGAGGGCGCGGGTTAGTGTTAGCGTACGGGTTAGGATTAGTGGACGGGTGAGGGTCAGGCTTCGGGGAAGGGTTCGGGTTAGGGTTCGGGCTAGGGTTAGGGTTAGGGGACGGGGACGGTTTAGGGTCCAGGTGAGGTTACGGCAACGCTTTAGGGGGAGCGTGCGTGTGAGGGCGCGGGTTAGTGTTAGCGTACGGGTTAGGATTAGGGGACGGGTGAGGGTCAGGCTTCGGGGAAGGGTTAGGGTTAGGGTTCGGGCTAGGGTTAGGGTTAGGGGACGGGGACGGATTAGGGTCCAGGTGAGGGTACGGCAACTTTTAGGGGGAGTGTGCGTGTGAGAGCACGGGTTAGTGTTAGCGTACGGGTTAGGATTAGGGGACGGGTGAGGGTCAGGCTTCGGGGAAGGGTTAGGATTAGGCTTCGGGCTAGGGTTAGGGTTAGGGGACGGGGACGGTTTAGGGTCCAGGTGAGGGTACGGCAACGCTTTAGGGGGAGCGTGCGTGTGAGGGCGCGGGTTAGTGTTAGCGTACGGGTTAGGATTAGGGGACGGGTGAGGGTCAGGCTTCTGGGAAGGGTTAGGGTTAGGCTTCGGGCTAGGGTTAGGGTTAGGGGACGGGGACGGTTTAGGGTCCAGGTGAGGGTACGGCAACGCTTTAGGGGGAGCGTGCGTGTGAGGGCGCGGGTTAGTGTTAGTGTACGGGTTAGGATTAGGGGACGGGTGAGGGTCAGGCTTCGGGGAAGGGTTAGGGTTAGGGTTCGGGCTAGGGTTAGGGTTAGGGGACGGGGACGGTTTAGGGTCCAGGTGAGGGTACGGCAACGCTTTAGGGGGAGCGTGCGTGTGAGGGCGCGGGTTAGTGTTAGCGTACGGGTTAGGATTAGGGGACGGGTGAGGGTCAGGCTTCGGGGAAGGGTTCGGGTTAGGGTTCGGGCTAGGGTTAGGGTTAGGGGACGGGGACGGTTTAGGGTCCAGGTGAGGGTACGGCAACGCTTTAGGGGGAGCGTGCGTGTGAGGGCGCGGGTTAGTGTTAGCGTACGGGTTAGGATTAGGGGACGGGTGAGGGTCAGGCTTCGGGGAAGGGTTAGGGTTAGGGTTCGGGCTAGGGTTAGGGTTAGGGGACGGGGACGGTTTAGGGTCAGGTGAGGGTACGGCAACGCTTTAGGGGGAGCGTGCGTGTGAGGGCGCGGGTTAGTGTTAGCGTACGGGTTAGGATTAGGGCACGGGTGAGGGTCAGGCTTCGGGGAAGGGTTAGGGTTAGGGTTCGGGCTAGGGTTAGGGTTAAGGGACGGGGACGGTTTAGGGTCCAGGTGAGGGTACGGCAACGCTTTAGGGGGAGCGTACGTGTGAGGGCTTGGGTTAGTGTTAGCGTACGGGTTAGGATTAGGGGAAGGGTGAGGGTCAGGCTTCGGGGAAGGGTTAGGGTTAGGGTTCGGGCTAGGGTTAGGGTTAGGGGACGGGGACGGTTTAGGGTCCAGGTGAGGGTACGGCAACGCTTTAGGGGGAGCGTGCGTGTGAGGGCGCGGGTTAGTGTTAGCGTACGGGTTAGGATTAGGGGACGGGTGAGGGTCAGGCTTCGGGGAAGGGTTAGGGTTAGGGTTCGGGCTAGGGTTAGGGTTAGGGGACGGGGACGGATTAGGGTCCAGGTGAGGGTACGGCAACTTTTAGGGGGAGTGTGCGTGTGAGAGCACGGGTTAGTGTTAGCGTACGGGTTAGGATTAGGGGACGGTTGAGGGTCAGGCTTCGGGGAAGGGTTAGGATTAGGCTTCGGGCTAGGGTTAGGGTTAGGGGACGGGGACGGTTTAGGGTCCAGGTGAGGGTATGGCAACGCTTTAGGGGGAGCGTGCGTGTGAGGGCGCGGGTTAGTGTTAGCGTAAGGGTTAGGATTAGGGGACGGGTGAGGGTCAGGCTTCTGGGAAGGGTTAGGGTTAGGCTTCGGGCTAGGGTTAGGGTTAGGGGACGGGGACGGTTTAGGGTCCAGGTGAGGGTACGGCAACGCTTTAGGGGGAGCGTGCGTGTGAGGGCGCGGGTTAGTGTTAGTGTACGGGTTAGGATTAGGGGACGGGTGAGGGTCAGGCTTCGGGGAAGGGTTAGGGTTAGGGTTCGGGCTAGGGTTAGGGTTAGGGGACGGGGACGGTTTATGGTCCAGGTGAGGGTACGGCAACGCTTTAGGGGGAGCGTGCGTGTGAGGGCGCGGGTTAGTGTTAGCGTACGGGTTAGGATTAGGGGACGGGTGAGGGTCAGGCTTCGGGGAAGGGTTCGGGTTAGGGTTCGGGCTAGGGTTAGGGTTAGGGGACGGGGACGGTTTAGGGTCCAGGTGAGGGTACGGCAACGCTTTAGGGGGAGCGTGCGTGTGAGGGCGCGAGTTAGTGTTAGCGTACGGGTTAGGATTAGGGGACGGGTGAGGGTCAGGCTTCGGGGAAGGGTTAGGGTTAGGGTTCGGGCTAGGGTTAGGGTTAGGGGACGGGGACGGTTTAGGGTCCAGGTGAGGGTACGGCAACGCTTTAGGGGGAGCGTGCGTGTGAGGGCGCGGGTTAGTGTTAGCGTACGGGTTAGGATTAGGGGACGGGTGAGGGTCAGGCTTCGGGGAAGGGTTAGGGTTAGGGTTCGGGCTAGGGTTAGGGTTAGGGGACGGGGACGGTTTAGGGTCCAGGTGAGGGTACGGCAACGCTTTAGGGGGAGCGTGCGTGTGAGGGCGCGGGTTAGTGTTAGCGTACGGGTTAGGATTAGGGGACGGGTGAGGGTCAGGCTTCGGGGAAGGGTTAGGGTTAGGGTTCGGGCTAGGGTTAGGGTTAGGGGACGGGGACGGTTTAGGGTCCAGGTGAGGGTACGGCAACGCTTTAGGGGGAGCGTGCGTGTGAGGGCGCGGGTTAGTGTTAGCGTACGGGTTAGGATTAGGGCACGGGTGAGGGTCAGGCTTTGGGGAAGGGTTAGGGTTAGGGTTCGGGCTAGGGTTAGGGTTAAGGGACGGGGACGGTTTAGGGTCCAGGTGAGGGTACGGCAACGCTTTAGGGGGAGCGTACGTGTGAGGGCGTGGGTTAGTGTTAGCGTACGGGTTAGGATTAGGGGAAGGGTGAGGGTCAGGCTTCGGGGAAGGGTTAGGGTTAGGGTTCGGGCTAGGGTTAGGGTTAGGGGACGGGGACGGTTTAGGGTCCAGGTGAGGGTACGGCAACGCTTTAGGGGGAGCGTGCATGTGAGGGCGCGGGTTAGTGTTAGTGTACGGGTTAGGATTAGGGGACGGGTGAAGGTCAGGCTTCGGTGAAGGGTTAGGGTTAGGGTTCGGGCTAAGGTTAGGGTTAGGGGACGGGGACGGATTAGGGTCCAGGTGAGGGTACGGCAACGCTTTAGGGGGAGCGTGCGTGTGAGGGCGCGGGTTAGTGTTAGCGTACGGGTTAGGATTAGGGGACGGGTGAGGGTCAGGCTTCGGGGAAGGGTTAGGGTTAGGGTTCGGGCTAGGGTTAGGGTTAGGGGACGGGGAAGGTTTAGGGTCCAGGTGAGGGTACGGCAACGCTTTAGGGGGAGCGTGCGTGTGAGGGCGCGGGTTAGTGTTAGCGTACGGGTTAGGATTAGGGCACGGGTGAGGGTCAGGCTTCGGGGAAGGGTTAGGGTTAGGGTTCGGGCTAGGGTTAGGGTTAAGGGACGGGGACGGTTTAGGGTCCAGGTGAGGGTACGGCAACGCTTTAGGGGGAGCGTACGTGTGAGGGCGTGGGTTAGTGTTAGCGTACGGGTTAGGATTAGGGGAAGGGTGAGGGTCAGGCTTCGGGGAAGGGTTAGGGTTAGGGTTCGGGCTAGGGTTAGGGTTAGGGGACGGGGACGGTTTAGGGTCCAGGTGAGGGTACGGCAACGCTTTAGGGGGAGCGTGCATGTGAGGGCGTGGGTTAGTGTTAGCGTACGGGTTAGGATTAGGGGACGGGTGAAGGTCAGGCTTCGGGGAAGGGTTAGGGTTAGGGTTCGGGCTAAGGTTAGGGTTAGGGGACGGGGACGGATTAGGGTCCAGGTGAGGGTACGGCAACTTTTAGGGGGAGCGTGCGTGTGAGAGCACGGGTTAGTGTTAGCGTACGGGTTAGGATTAGGGCACGGGTGATGGTCAGGCTTCGGGGAAGGGTTAGGATTAGGGTTCGGGCTAGGGTTAGGGTTAGGGGACGGGGACGGTTTAGGGTCCAGGTGAGGGTATGGCAACGCTTTAGGGGGAGCGTGCGTGTGAGGGCGCGGGTTAGTGTTAGCGTACGGGTTAGGATTAGGGGACGGGTGAGGGTCAGGCTTCGGGGAAGGGTTAGGGTTAGGGTTCGGGCTAGGGTTAGGGTTAGGGGACGGGGACGGTTTAGGGTCCAGGTGAGGGTACGGCAACGCTTTAGGGGGAGCGTGCGTGTGAGGGCGCGGGTTAGTGTTAGCGTACGGGTTAGGATTAGGGGACGGGTGAGGGTCAGGCTTCGGGGAAGGGTTAGGGTTAGGGTTCGGGCTAGGGTTAGGTTTGGGGACGGGGACGGTTTAGGGTCCAGGTGAGGGTACG
This sequence comes from Stenella coeruleoalba, assembly GCF_951394435.1. NCBI lineage: Eukaryota > Metazoa > Chordata > Mammalia > Artiodactyla > Delphinidae > Stenella > Stenella coeruleoalba. The sequence goes on from NW_027646203.1 coordinate 243,280, forward strand.
GCAATGCTTTAGGGGGAGCGTGCGTGTGAGGGCGCGGGTTAGTGTTAGCGTACGGGTTAGGATTAGGGGACGGGTGAGGGTCAGGCTTCGGGGAAGGGTTAGTGTTAGGGTTCGGGCTAGGGTTAGGGTTAGGGGACGGGGACGGTTTAGGGTCCAGGTGAGGGTACGGCAACGCTTTAGGGGGAGCGTGCGTGTGAGGGCGCGGGTTAGTGTTAGCGTACGGGTTAGGATTAGTGGACGGGTGAGGGTCAGGCTTCGGGGAAGGGTTAGGGTTAGGGTTCGGGCTAGGGTTAGGGTTAGGGGACGGGGACGGTTTAGGGTCCAGGTGAGGGTACGGCAACGCTTTAGGGGGAGCGTGCGTGTGAGGGCGCGGGTTAGTGTTAGCGTACGGGTTAGGATTAGGGGACGGGTGAGGGTCAGGCTTCGGGGAAGGGTTAGGGTTAGGGTTCGGGCTAGGGTTAGGGTTAGGGGACGGGGACGGATTAGGGTCCAGGTGAGGGTACGGCAACTTTTAGGGGGAGCGTGCGTGTGAGAGCACGGGTTAGTGTTAGCGTACGGGTTAGGATTAGGGGACGGGTGAGGGTCAGGCTTCGGGGAAGGGTTAGGATTAGGCTTCCGGCTAGGGTTAGGGTTAGGGGACGGGGACGGTTTAGGGTCCAGGTGAGGGTACGGCAACGCTTTAGGGGGAGCGTGCGTGTGAGGGCGCGGGTTAGTGTTAGCGTACGTGTTAGGATTAGGGGACGGGTGAGGGTCAGGCTTCGGGGAAGGGTTAGGGTTAGGGTTCGGGCTAGGGTTAGGGTTAGGGGACGGGGACGGTTTAGGGTCCAGGTGAGGGTACGGCAACGCTTTAGGGGGAGCGTGCGTGTGAGGGCGCGGGTTAGTGTTAGCGTACGGGTTAGGATTAGGGGACGGGTGAGGGTCAGGCTTCGGGGAAGGGTTAGGGTTAGGGTTCGGGCTAGGGTTAGGGTTAAGGGACGGGGACGGTTTAGGGTCCAGGTGAGGGTACGGCAACGCTTTAGGGGGAGCGTGCGTGTGAGGGCGCGGGTTAGTGTTAGCGTACGGGTTAGGATTAGGGGACGGGTGAGGGTCAGGCTTCGGGGAAGGGTTAGGGTTAGGGTTCGGGCTAGGGTTAGGGTTAGGGGACGGGGACGGTTTAGGGTCCAGGTGAGGGTACCCCAACGCTTTAGGGGGAGCGTGCGTGTGAGGGCGCGGGTTAGTGTTAGCGTACGGGTTAGGATTAGGGGACGGGTGAGGGTCAGGCTTCGGGGAAGGGTTAGGGTTAGGGTTCGGGCTAGGGTTAGGGTTAGGGGACGGGGACGGTTTAGGGTCCAGGTGAGGGTACGGCAACGCTTTAGGGGGAGCGTGCGTGTGAGGGCGCGGGTTAGTGTTAGCGTACGGGTTAGGATTAGTGGACGGGTGAGGGTCAGGCTTCGGGGAAGGGTTAGGGTTAGGGTTCGGGCTAGGGTTAGGGTTAGGGGACGGGGACGGTTTAGGGTCCAGGTGAGGGTACGGCAACGCTTTAGGGGGAGCGTGCGTGTGAGGGCACGGGTTAGTGTTAGCGTACGGGTTAGGATTAGGGGACGGGTGAGGGTCAGGCTTCGGGGAAGGGTTAGGGTTAGGGTTCGGGCTAGGGTTAGGGTTAGGGGACGGGGACGGTTTAGGGTCCAGGTGAGGGTACGGCAACGCTTTAGGGGGAGCGTGCGTGTGAGGGCGCGGGTTAGTGTTAGCGTACGGGTTAGGATTAGTGGACGGGTGAGGGTCAGGCTTCGGGGAAGGGTTAGGGTTAGGGTTCGGGCTAGGGTTAGGGTTAGGGGACGGGGACGGTTTAGGGTCCAGGTGAGGGTACGGCAACGCTTTAGGGGGAGCGTGCGTGTGAGGGCGCGGGTTAGTGTTAGCGTACGGGTTAGGATTAGGGCACGGGTGAGGGTCAGGCTTCGGGGAAGGGTTAGGGTTAGGGTTCGGGCTAGGGTTAGGGTTACGGGACGGGGACGGTTTAGGGTCCAGGTGAGGGTACGGCAACGCTTTAGGGGGAGCGTGCGTGTGAGGGCGCGGGTTAGTGTTAGCGTACGGGTTAGGATTAGGGGACGGGTGAGGGTCAGGCTTCGGGGAAGGGTTAGGGTTAGGGTTCGGGCTAGGGTTAGGGTTAGGGGACGGGGACGGATTAGGGTCCAGGTGAGGGTACGGCAACTTTTAGGGGGAGCGTGCGTGTGAGAGCACGGGTTAGTGTTAGCGTACGGGTTAGGATTAGGGCACGGGTGAGGGTCAGGCTTCGGGGAAGGGTTAGGATTAGGCTTCGGGCTAGGGTTAGGGGACGGGGACGGGGACGGTTTAGGGTCCAGGTGAGGGTACGGCAACGCTTTAGGGGGAGCGTGCGTGTGAGGGCGCGGGTTAGTGTTAGCGTACGGGTTAGGATTAGGGGACGGGTGAGGGTCAGGCTTCGGGGAAGGTTTAGGGTTAGGCTTCGGGCTAGGGTTAGGGTTAGGGGACGGGGACGGTTTAGGGTCCAGGTGAGGGTACGGCAACGCTTTAGGGGGAGCGTGCGTGTGAGGGCGCGGGTTAGTGTTAGCGTACGGGTTAGGATTAGGGGACGGGTGAGGGTCAGGCTTCGGGGAAGGGTTAGGGTTAGGGTTCGGGCTAGGGTTAGGGTTAGGGGACGGGGACGGTTTAGGGTCCAGGTGAGGGTACGGCAACGCTTTAGGGGGAGCGTGCGTGTGAGGGCGCGGTTTAGTGTTAGCGTACGGGTTAGGATTAGGGGACGGGTGAGGGTCAGGCTTCGGGGAAGGGTTAGGGTTAGGGTTCGGGCTAGGGTTAGGATTAGGGGACGGGGACGGTTTAGGGTCCAGGTGAGGGTACGGCAACGCTTTAGGGGGAGCGTGCGTGTGAGGACGCGGGTTAGTGTTAGCGTACGGGTTAGGATTAGGGGACGGGTGAGGGTCAGGCTTCGGGGAAGGGTTAGGGTTAGGGTTCGGGCTAGGGTTAGGGTTAGGGGACGGGGACAGTTTAGGGTCCAGGTGAGGGTACGGCAACGCTTTAGGGGGAGCGTGCGTGTGAGGGCGCGGGTTAGTGTTAGCGTACGGGTTAGGATTAGGGCACGGGTGAGGGTCAGGCTTCGGGGAAGGGTTAGGTTTAGGGTTCGGGCTAGGGTTAGGGTTACGGGACGGGGACGGTTTAGGGTCCAGGTGAGGGTACGGCAACGCTTTAGGGGGAGCGTGCGTGTGAGGGCGTGGGTTAGTGTTAGCGTACGGGTTAGGATTAGGGGACGGGTGAGGGTCAGGCTTCGGGGAAGGGTTAGGGTTAGGGTTCGGGCTAGGGTTAGGGTTAGGGGACGGGGACGGATTAGGGTCCAGGTGAGGGTACGGCAACTTTTAGGGGGAGCGTGCGTGTGAGAGCACGGGTTAGTGTTAGCGTACGGGTTAGGATTAGGGCACGGGTGAGGGTCAGGCTTCGGGGAAGGGTTAGGATTAGGCTTCGGGCTAGGGTTAGGGGACGGGGACGGGGACGGTTTAGGGTCCAGGTGAGGGTACGGCAACGCTTTAGGGGGAGCGTGCGTGTGAGGGCGCGGGTTAGTGTTAGCGTACGGGTTAGGATTAGGGGACGGGTGAGGGTCAGGCTACGGGGAAGGGTTAGGGTTAGGCTTCGGGCTAGGGTTAGGGTTAGGGGACGGGGACGGTTTAGGGTCCAGGTGAGGGTACGGCAACGCTTTAGGGGGAGCGTGCGTGTGAGGGCGCGGGTTAGTGTTAGCGTACGGGTTAGGATTAGGGGACGGGTGAGGGTCAGGCTTCGGGGAAGGGTTAGGGTTAGGGTTCGGGCTAGGGTTAGGGTTAGGGGACGGGGACGGTTTAGGGTCCAGGTGAGGGTACGGCAACGCTTTAGGGGGAGCGTGCGTGTGAGGGCGCGGTTTAGTGTTAGCGTACGGGTTAGGATTAGGGGACGGGTGAGGGTCAGGCTTCGGGGAAGGGTTAGGGTTAGGGTTCGGGCTAGGATTAGGGTTAGGGGACGGGGACGGTTTAGGGTCCAGGTGAGGGTACGGCAACGCTTTAGGGGGAGCGTGCGTGTGAGGGCGCGGGTTAGTGTTAGCGTTCGGGTTAGGATTAGGGGACGGGTGAGGGTCAGGCTTCGGGGAAGGGTTAGGGTTAGGCTTCGGGCTAGGGTTAGGGTTAGGGGACGGGGACGGTTTAGGGTCCAGGTGAGGGTACGGCAACGCTTTAGGGGGAGCGTGCGTGTGAGGGCGCGGGTTAGTGTTAGCGTACGGGTTAGGATTAGTGGACGGGTGAGGGTCAGGCTTCGGGGAAGGGTTAGGGTTAGGGTTCGGGCTAGGGTTAGGGTTAGGGGACGGGGACGGTTTAGGGTCCAGGTGAGGGTACGGCAACGCTTTAGGGGGAGCGTGCGTGTGAGGGCGCGGGTTAGTGTTAGCGTACGAATTAGGAATATGGGACGGGTGAGGGTCAGGCTTCGGGGAAGGGTTAGGGTTAGGGTTCGGGCTAGAGTTAGGGTTAGGGGACGGGGACGGTTTAGGGTCCAGGTGAGGGTACGGCAACGCTTTAGGGGGAGCGTGCGTGTGAGGGCGCGGGTTAGTGTTAGCGTACGGGTTAGGATTAGGGCACGGGTGAGGGTCAGGCTTCGGGGAAGGGTTAGGGTTAGGGTTCGGGCTAGGGTTAGGGTTAGGGGACGGGGACGGTTTAGGGTCCAGGTGAGGGTACGGCAACGCTTTAGGGGGAGCGTGCGTGTGAGGGCGCGGGTTAGTGTTAGCGTACGGGTTAGGATTAGGGCACGGGTGAGGGTCAGGCTTCGGGGAAGGGTTAGGGTTAGGGTTCGGGCTAGGGTTAGGGTTAGGGGACGGGGACGGTTTAGGGTCCAGGTGAGGGTACGGCAACGCTTTAGGGGGAGCGTGCGTGTGAGGGCGCGGGTTAGTGTTAGCGTACGTGTTAGGATTAGGGGACGGGTGAGGGTCAGGCTTCGGGGAAGGGTTAGGGTTAGGGTTCGGGCTAGGGTTAGGGTTAGGGGACGGGGACGGTTTAGGGTCCAGGTGAGGGTACGGCAACGCTTTAGGGGGAGCGTGCGTGTGAGGGCGCGGGTTAGTGTTAGCGTACGGGTTAGGATTAGGGGACGGGTGAGGGTCAGGCTTCGGGGAAGGGTTAGGGTTAGGGTTCGGGCTAGGGTTAGAGTTAGGGGACGGGGACGTTTTAGGGTCCAGGTGAGGGTACGGCAACGCTTTAGGGGGAGCGTGCGTGTGAGGGCACGGGTTAGTGTTAGCGTACGGGTTAGGATTAGGGGACGGGTGAGGGTCAGGCTTCGGGGAAGGGTTAGGGTTAGGCTTTGGGCTAGGGTTAGGGTTAGGGGACGGGGACGGTTTAGGGTCCAGGTGAGGGTATGGCAACGCTTTAGGGGGAGCGTGCGTGTGAGGGCGCGGGTTAGTGTTAGCGTACGGGTTAGGATTAGGGGACGGGTGAGGGTCAGGCTTCGGGGAAGCGTTAGGGTTAGGGTTCGGTCTAGGGTTAGGGTTAGGGGACGGGGACGGTTTAGGGTCCAGGTGAGGGTATGGCAACGCTTTAGGGGGAGCGTGCGTGTGAGGGCACGGGTTAGTGTTAGCGTACGAGTTAGGAATAGGGGACGGGTGAGGGTCAGGCTTCGGGGAAGGGTTAGGGTTAGGGTTCGGGCTAGGGTTAGGGTTAGGGGACGGGGACGGTTTAGGGTCCAGGTGAGGGTACGGCAACGCTTTAGGGGGAGCGTGCGTGTGAGGGCGCGGGTTAGTGTTAGCGTACGGGTTAGGATTAGGGCACGGGTGAGGGTCAGGCTTCGGGAAAGGGTTAGGGTTAGGGTTCGGGCTAGGGTTAGGGTTAGGGGACGGGGACGGTTTAGGGTCCAGGTGAGGGTACGGCAACGCTTTAGGGGGAGCGTGCGTGTGAGGGCGCGAGTTAGTGTTAGCGTACGGGTTAGGATTAGTGGACGGGTGAGGGTCAGGCTTCGGGGAAGGGTTAGGGTTAGGGTTCGGGCTAGGGTTAGGGTTAGGAGAAGGGGACGGTTTAGGGTCCAGGTGAGGGTACGGCAACGCTTTAGGGGGAGCGTGCGTGTGAGGGCGCGGGTTAGTGTTAGCGTACGTGTTAGGATTAGTGGACGGGTGAGGGTCAGGCTTCGGGGAAGGGTTAGGGTTAGGGTTCGGGCTAGGGTTAGGGTTAGGGGACGGGGACGGTTTAGGGTCCAGGTGAGGGTACGGCAACGCTTTAGGGGGAGCGTGCGTGTGAGGGCGCGGGTTAGTGTTAGCGTACGGGTTAGGATTAGGGCACGGGTGAGGGTCAGGCTTCGGGAAAGGGTTAGGGTTAGGGTTCGGGCTAGGGTTAGGGTTAGGGGACGGGGACGGTTTAGGGTCCAGGTGAGGGTACGGCAACGCTTTAGGGGGAGCGTGCGTGTGAGGGCGCGAGTTAGTGTTAGCGTACGGGTTAGGATTAGTGGACGGGTGAGGGTCAGGCTTCGGGGAAGGGTTAGGGTTAGGGTTCGGGCTAGGGTTAGGGTTAGGAGAAGGGGACGGTTTAGGGTCCAGGTGAGGGTACGGCAACGCTTTAGGGGGAGCGTGCGTGTGAGGGCGCGGGTTAGTGTTAGCGTACGTGTTAGGATTAGTGGACGGGTGAGGGTCAGGCTTCGGGGAAGGGTTAGGGTTAGGGTTCGGGCTAGGGTTAGGGTTAGGGGACGGGGACGGTTTAGGGTCCAGGTGAGGGTACGGCAACGCTTTAGGGGGAGCGTGCGTGTGAGGGTGCGGGTTAGTGTTAGCGTACGGGTTAGGATTAGGGGACGGGTGAGGGTCAGGCTTCGGGGAAGGGTTAGGGTTAGGGTTCGGGCTAGGGTTAGGGTTAGGGGACGGGGACGGTTTAGGGTCCAGGTGAGGGTACGGCAACGCTTTAGGGGGAGCGTGCGTGTGAGGGCGCGGGTTAGTGTTAGCGTACGGGTTAGGATTAGGGGACGGGTGAGGGTCAGGCTTCGGGGAAGGGTTAGGGTTAGGGTTCGGGCTAGGGTTAGGGTTAGGGGACGGGGACGGTTTAGGGTCCAGGTGAGGGTACGGCAACGCTTTAGGGGGAGCGTGCGTGTGAGGGCGCGGTTTAGTGTTAGCGTACGGGTTAGGATTAGGGGACGGGTGAGGGTCAGGCTTCGGGGAAGGGTTAGGGTTAGGGTTCGGGCTAGGGTTAGGGTTAGGGGACGGGGACGGTTTAGGGTCCAGGTGAGGGTACGGCAACGCTTTAGGGGGAGCGTGCATGTGAGGGCGCGGGTTAGTGTTAGCGTACGGGTTAGGATTAGGGGACGGGTGAGGGTCAGGCTTCGGGGAAGGGTTAGGGTTAGGGTTCGGACTAGGGTTAGGGTTAGGGGATGGGGACGGTTTAGGGTCCAGGTGAGGGTACGGCAACGCTTTAGAGGGAGCGTGCGTGTGAGGACGCGGGTTAGTGTTAGCGTACGGGTTAGGATTAGGGCACGGGTGAGGGTCAGGCTTCGGGGAAGGGTTAGGGTTAGGGTTCGGGCTAGGGTTAGGGTTAGGGGACGGGGACGGTTTAGGGTCCAGGTGAGGGTACGGCAACGCTTTAGGGGGAGCGTGCGTGTGAGGGCGCGGGTTAGTGTTAGCGTACGGGTTAGGATTAGGGGACGGGTGAGGGTCAGGCTTCGGGGAAGGGTTAGGGTTAGGGTTCGGGCTAGGGTTAGGGTTAGGGGACGGGGACGGTTTAGGGTCCAGGTGAGGGTACGTCAACGCTTTAGGGGGAGCGTGCGTGTGAGGGCGCGGGTTAGTGTTAGCGTACGGGTTAGGATTACGGGACGGGTGAGGGTCAGGCTTCGGGGAAGGGTTAGGGTTAGGGTTCGGGCTAGGGTTAGGGTTAGGGGACGGGGACGGTTTAGGGTCCAGGTGAGGGTACGGCAACGCTTTAGGGGGAGCGTGCGTGTGAGGGCGCGGGTTAGTGTTAGCGTACGGGTTAGGATTAGGGGACGGGTGAGGGTCAGGCTTCGGGGAAGTGTTAGGGTTAGGGTTCGGGCTAGGGTTAGGGTTAGGGGACGGGGACAGTTTAGGGTCCAGGTGAGGGAACGGCAACGCTTTAGGGGGAGCGTGCGTGTGAGGGCGCGGGTTAGTGTTAGCGTACGGTTTAGGATTAGGGCACGGGTGAGGGTCAGGCTTCGGGGAAGGGTTAGGGTTAGGGTTCGGGCTAGGGTTAGGGTTAGGGGACGGGGACGGTTTAGGGTCCAGGTGAGGGTACGGCAACGCTCTAGGGGGAGCGTGCGTGTGAGGGCGCGGGTTAGTGTTAGCGTACGGGTTACGATTAGTGGACGGGTGAGGGTCCGGCTTCGGGAAAGGCTTAGGGTTAGGGTTCGGGCTAGGGTTAGGGTTAGGGGACGGGGACGGTTTAGGGTCCAGGTGAGGGTACGGCAACGCTTTAGGGGGAGCGTGCGTGTGAGGGCGCGGGTTAGTGTTAGCGTACGGGTTAGGATTAGGGGACGGGTGAGGGTCAGGCTTCGGGGAAGGGTTAGGGTTAGGGTTCGGGCTAGGGTTAGGGTTAGGGGACGGGGACGGTTTAGGGTCCAGGTGAGGGTACGGCAACGCTTTAGGGGGAGCGTGCGTGTGAGGGTGCGGGTTAGTGTTAGCGTATGGGTTAGGATTAGGGGACGGGTGAGGGTCAGGCTTCGGGGAAGGGTTAGGGTTAGGGTTCGGGCTAGGGTTAGGGTTAGGAGAAGGGGACGGTTTAGGGTCCAGGTGAGGGTACGGCAACGCTTTAGGGGGAGCGTGCGTGTGAGGGCGCGGGTTAGTGTTAGCGTACGTGTTAGGATTAGGGGACGGGTGAGGGTCAGGCTTCGGGGAAGGGTTAGGGTTAGGGTTCGGGCTAGGGTTAGGGTTAGGGGACGGGGACGGTTTAGGGTCCAGGTGAGGGTACGGCAACGCTTTAGGGGGAGCGTGCGTGTGAGGGTGCGGGTTAGTGTTAGCGTATGGGTTAGGATTAGGGGACGGGTGAGGGTCAGGCTTCGGGGAAGGGTTAGGGTTAGGGTTCGGGCTAGGGTTAGGGTTAGGGGACGGGGACGGTTTAGGGTCCAGGTGAGGGTACGGCAACGCTTTAGGGGGAGCGTGCGTGTGAGGGCGCGGATTAGTGTTAGCCTACGGGTTAGGATTAGGGGACGGGTGAGGGTCAGGCTTCGGGGAAGGGTTAGGGTTAGGGTTCGGGCTAGGGTTAGGGTTAGGGGACGGGGACGGTTTAGGGTCCAGGTGAGGGTACGGCAACGCTTTAGGGGGAGCGTGCGTGTGAGGGCGCGGTTTAGTGTTAGCGTACGGGTTAGGATTAGGGGACGGGTGAGGGTCAGGCTTCGGGGAAGGGTTAGGGTTAGGGTTCGGGCTAGGGTTAGGGTTAGGGGACGGGGACGGTTTAGGGTCCAGGTGAGGGTACGGCAACGCTTTAGGGGGAGCGTGCATGTGAGGGCGCGGGTTAGTGTTAGCGTACGGGTTAGGATTAGGGGACGGGTGAGGGTCAGGCTTCGGGGAAGGGTTAGGGTTAGGGTTCGGGCTAGGGTTAGGGTTAGGGGATGGGGACGGTTTAGGGTCCAGGTGAGGGTACGGCAACGCTTTAGGGGGAGCGTGCGTGTGAGGACGCGGGTTAGTGTTAGCGTACGGGTTAGGATTAGGGCACGGGTGAGGGTCAGGCTTCGGGGAAGGGTTAGGGTTAGGGTTAGGGCTAGGGTTAGGGTTAGGGGATGGGGACGGTTTAGGGTCCAGGTGAGGGTACGGCAACGCTTTAGGGGGAGCGTGCGTGTGAGGGCGCGGGTTAGTGTTAGCGTACGGGTTAGGATTAGGGGACGGGTGAGGGTCAGGCTTCGGGGAAGGGTTAGGGTTAGGGTTCGGGCTAGGGTTAGGGTTAGGGGACGGGGACGGTTTAGGGTCCAGGTGAGGGTACGGCAACGCTTTAGGGGGAGCGTGCGTGTGAGGGCGCGGGTTAGTGTTAGCGTACGGGTTAGGATTAGGGGACGGGTGAGGGTCAGGCTTCGGGGAAGGGTTAGGGTTAGGGTTCGGGCTAGGGTTAGGGTTAGGGGACGGGGACAGTTTAGGGTCCAGGTGAGGGAACGGCAACGCTTTAGGGGGAGCGTGCGTGTGAGGGCGCGGGTTAGTGTTAGCGTACGGTTTAGGATTAGGGCACGGGTGAGGGTCAGGCTTCGGGGAAGTGTTAGGGTTAGGGTTCGGGCTAGGGTTAGGGTTAGGGGACGGGGACGGTTTAGGGTCCAGGTGAGGGTACGGCAACGCTTTAGGGGGAGCGTGCGTGTGAGGGCGCGGGTTAGTGTTAGCGTACGGGTTACGATTAGTGGACGGGTGAGGGTCCGGCTTCGGGAAAGGCTCAGGGTTAGGGTTCGGGCTAGGGTTAGGGTTAGGGGACGGGGACGGTTTAGGGTCCAGGTGAGGGTACGGCAACGCTTTAGGGGGAGCGTGCGTGTGAGGGCGCGGGTTAGTGTTAGAGTACGGGTTACGATTAGTGGACGGGTGAGGGTCAGGCTTCGGGGAAGGGTTAGGGTTAGGGTTCGGGCTAGGGTTAGGGTCAGGGGACGGGGACGGTTTAGGGTCCAGGTGAGGGTACGGCAACGCTTTAGGGGGAGCGTGCGTGTGAGGGCGCGGGTTAGTGTTAGCGTACGGGGTAGGATTAGGGGACGCGTGAGGGTCAGGCTTCGGGGAAGGGTTAGGGTTAGGGTTCGGGCTAGGGTTAGGGTTAAGGGACGGGGACGGTTTAGGGTCCAGGTGAGGGTACGGCAACGCTTTAGGGGGAGCGTGCGTGTGAGGGCGCGGGTTAGTGTTAGCGTACGGGTTAGGATTAGGGCACGGGTGAGGGTCAGGCTTCGGGGAAGGGTTAGGGTTAGGGTTCGGGCTAGGGTTAGGGTTAGGGGACGGGGACGGTTTAGGGTCCAGGTGAGGGTACGGCAACGCTTTAGGGGGAGCGTGCGTGTGAGGGCGCGGGTTAGTGTTAGCGTACGGGTTAGGATTAGGACACGGGTGAGGGTCAGGCTTCGGGGAAGGGTTAGGGTTAGGCTTCGGCTAGGGTTAGGGTTAGGGGACGGGGACGGTTTAGGGTCCAGGTGAGGGTACGGCAACGCTTTAGGGGGAGCGTGCGTGTGAGGGCGCGGGTTAGTGTTAGCGTACGGTTTAGGATTAGGGCACGGGTGAGGGTCAGGCTTCGGGGAAGGGTTAGGGTTAGGGTTCGGGCTAGGGTTAGGGTTAGGGGACGGGGACGGTTTAGGGTCCAGGTGAGGGTACGGCAACGCTTTAGGGGGAGCGTGCGTGTGAGGGCGCGGGTTAGTGTTAGCGTACGGGTTACGATTAGTGGACGGGTGAGGGTCCGGCTTCGGGAAAGGCTCAGGGTTAGGGTTCGGGCTAGGGTTAGGGTTAGGGGACGGGGACGGTTTAGGGTCCAGGTGAGGGTACGGCAACGCTTTAGGGGGAGCGTGCGTGTGAGGGCGCGGGTTAGTGTTAGAGTACGGGTTACGATTAGTGGACGGGTGAGGGTCAGGCTTCGGGGAAGGTTTAGGGTTAGGGTTCGGGCTAGGGTTAGGGTCAGGGGACGGGGACGGTTTAGGGTCCAGGTGAGGGTACGGCAACGCTTTAGGGGGAGCGTGCGTGTGAGGGCGCGGGTTAGTGTTAGCGTACGGGGTAGGATTAGGGGACGCGTGAGGGTCAGGCTTCGGGGAAGGGTTAGGGTTAGGGTTCGGGCTAGGGTTAGGGTTAAGGGACGGGGACGGTTTAGGGTCCAGGTGAGGGTACGGCAACGCTTTAGGGGGAGCGTGCGTGTGAGGGCGCGGGTTAGTGTTAGCGTACGGGTTAGGATTAGGGCACGGGTGAGGGTCAGGCTTCGGGGAAGGGTTAGGGTTAGGGTTCGGGCTAGGGTTAGGGTTAGGGGACGGGGACGGTTTAGGGTCCAGGTGAGGGTACGGCAACGCTTTAGGGGGAGCGTGCGTGTGAGGGCGCGGGTTAGTGTTAGCGTACGGGTTAGGATTAGGACACGGGTGAGGGTCAGGCTTCGGGGAAGGGTTAGGGTTAGGCTACGGCTAGGGTTAGGGTTAGGGGACGGGGACGGTTTAGGGTCCAGGTGAGGGTACGGCAACGCTTTAGGGGGAGCGTGCGTGTGAGGGCGCGGGTTAGTGTTCGCGTACGGGTTACGATTAGGGGACGGGTGAGGGACAGGCTTCGGGGAAGGGTTAGGGTTAGGGTTCGGGCTAGGGTTAGGGTTAGGGGACGGGGACGGTTTAGGATCCAGGTAAGGGTACGGCAACGCTTTAGGGGGAGCGTGCGTGTGAGGGCGCGGATTAGTGTTAGCGTACGTGTTAGGATTAGGGCACGGGTGAGGGTCAGGCTTCGGGGAAGGGTTAGGGTTAGGCTTCGGGCTAGGGTTAGGGTTAGGGGACGGGGACGGTTTAGGGTCCAGGTGAGGGTACGGCAACGCTTTAGGGGGAGCGTGCGTGTGAGGGCGCGGGTTAGTGTTAGCGTACGGGTTAGGATTAGGGCACGGGTGAGGGTCAGGCTTCGGGGAAGGGTTAGGGTTAGGGTTCGGGCTAGGGTTAGGGTTAGGGGACGGGGACGGTTTAGGGTCCAGGTGAGGGTACGGCAACGCTTTAGGGGGAGCGTGCGTGTGAGGGCGCGGGTTAGAGTTAGCGTATGGGTTAGGATTAGGGGACGGGTGAGGGTCAGGCTTTGGGGAAGGGTTAGGGTTAGGGTTCGGGCTAGGGTTAGGGTTAGGGGACGGGGACGGTTTAGGGTCCAGGTGAGGGTACGGCAACGCTTTAGGGGGAGCGTGCGTGTGAGGGCGTGGGTTAGTGTTAGCGTACGGGTTAGGATTAGGGGACTGGTGAGGGTCAGGCTTCGGGGAAGGGTTAGGGTTAGGGTTCGGGCTAGGGTTAGGGTTAGGGGATGGGGACGGTTTAGGGTCCAGGTGAGGGTACGGCAACGCTTTAGGGGGAGCGTGCGTGTGAGGGCGCGGGTTAGTGTTAGCGTACGGATTAGGATTAGGGGACGGGTGAGGGTCAGGATTCGGGGAAGGGTTAGGGTTAGGGTTCGGGCTAGGGTTAGGGTTAGGGGACGGGGACGGTTTAGGGTCCAGGTGAGGGTACGGCAACGCTTTAGGGGGAGCGTGCGTGTGAGGGCGCGGGTTAGTGTTAGCGTACGGGTTAGGATTAGGGGACGGGTGAGGGTCAGGCTTCGGGGAAGGGTTAGGGTTAGGGTTCGGGCTAGGGTTAGGGTTAGGGGACGGGGACGGTTTAGGGTCCAGGTGAGGGTACGGCAACGCTTTAGGGGGAGCGTGCGTGTGAGGGCGCGGGTTAGTGTTAGCGTACGTGTTAGGATTAGGGCACGGATGAGGGTCAGGCTTCGGGGAAGGGTTAGGGTTAGGGTTCGGGCTAGGGTTAGGGTTAGGGGACGGGGACGGTTTAGGGTCCAGGTGAGGGTACGGCAACGCTTTAGGGGGAGCGTGCGTGTGAGGGCGCGGGTTAATGTTAGCGTACGGGTTAGGATTAGGGGACGGGTGAGGGTCAGGCTTCGGGGAAGGGTTAGGGTTAGGGTTCGGGCTAGGGTTAGGGTTAGGGGACGGGGACGGTTTAGGGTCCAGGTGAGGGTACGGCAACGCTTTAGGGGGAGCGTGCGTGTGAGGGCGCGGGTTAGTGTTAGCGTACGGGTTAGGATTAGGGGACGGGTGAGGGTCAGGCTTCGGGGAAGGGTTAGGGTTAGGGTTCGGGCTAGGGTTAGGGTTAAGGGACGGGGACGGTTTAGGGTCCAGGTGAGGGTACGGCAACGCTTTAGGGGGAGCGTGCATGTGAGGGCGCGGGTTAGTGTTAGCGTACGGGTTAGGATTAGGGGACGGGTGAGGGTCAGGCTTCGGGGAAGGGTTAGGGTTAGGGTTCGGGCTAGGGTTAGGGTTAGGGGACGGGGACGGTTTAGGGTCCAGGTGAGGGTACGGCAACGCTTTAGGGGGAGCGTGCGTGTGAGGGCGCGGGTTAGTGTTAGCGTACGGGTTACGATTAGGGGACGGGTGAGGGTCAGGCTTCGGGGAAGGGTTAGGGTTAGGGTTCGGGCTAGGGTTAGGGTTAGGGGACGGGGACGGTTTAGGGTCCAGGTGAGGGTACGGCAACGCTTTAGGGGGAGCGTGCGTGTGAGGGCGCGGGTTAGTGTTAGCGTACGGGTTAGGATTAGGGCACGGGTGAGGGTCAGGCTTCGGGGAAGGGTTAGGGTTAGGGTTCGGGCTAGGGTTAGGGTTAGGGGACGGGGACGGTTTAGGGTCCAGGTGAGGGTACGGCAACGCTTTAGGGGGAGCGTGCGTGTGAGGGCGCGGGTTAGTGTTAGCGTACGGGTTAGGATTAGGGCACGCGTGAGGGTCAGGCTTCGGGGAAGTGTTAGGGTTAGGGTTCGGGCTAGGGTTAGGGTTAGGGGACGGGGACAGTTTAGGGTCCAGGTGAGGGAACGGCAACGCTTTAGGGGGAGCGTGCGTGTGAGGGCGCGGGTTAGTGTTAGCGTACGGTTTAGGATTAGGGCACGGGTGAGGGTCAGGCTTCGGGGAAGGGTTAGGGTTAGGGTTCGGGCTAGGGTTAGGGTTAGGGGACGGGGACGGTTTAGGGTCCAGGTGAGGGTACGGCAACGCTCTAGGGGGAGCGTGCGTGTGAGGGCGCGGGTTAGTGTTAGCGTACGGGTTACGATTAGTGGACGGGTGAGGGTCCGGCTTCGGGAAAGGCTTAGGGTTAGGGTTCGGGCTAGGGTTAGGGTTAGGGGACGGGGACGGTTTAGGGTCCAGGTGAGGGTACGGCAACGCTTTAGGGGGAGCGTGCGTGTGAGGGCGCGGGTTAGTGTTAGCGTACGGGTTAGGATTAGGGGACGGGTGAGGGTCAGGCTTCGGGGAAGGGTTAGGGTTAGGGTTCGGGCTAGGGTTAGGGTTAGGGGACGGGGACGGTTTAGGGTCCAGGTGAGGGTACGGCAACGCTTTAGGGGGAGCGTGCGTGTGAGGGTGCGGGTTAGTGTTAGCGTATGGGTTAGGATTAGGGGACGGGTGAGGGTCAGGCTTCGGGGAAGGGTTAGGGTTAGGGTTCGGGCTAGGGTTAGGGTTAGGAGAAGGGGACGGTTTAGGGTCCAGGTGAGGGTACGGCAACGCTTTAGGGGGAGCGTGCGTGTGAGGGCGCGGGTTAGTGTTAGCGTACGTGTTAGGATTAGGGGACGGGTGAGGGTCAGGCTTCGGGGAAGGGTTAGGGTTAGGGTTCGGGCTAGGGTTAGGGTTAGGGGACGGGGACGGTTTAGGGTCCAGGTGAGGGTACGGCAACGCTTTAGGGGGAGCGTGCGTGTGAGGGTGCGGGTTAGTGTTAGCGTATGGGTTAGGATTAGGGGACGGGTGAGGGTCAGGCTTCGGGGAAGGGTTAGGGTTAGGGTTCGGGCTAGGGTTAGGGTTAGGGGACGGGGACGGTTTAGGGTCCAGGTGAGGGTACGGCAACGCTTTAGGGGGAGCGTGCGTGTGAGGGCGCGGATTAGTGTTAGCCTACGGGTTAGGATTAGGGGACGGGTGAGGGTCAGGCTTCGGGGAAGGGTTAGGGTTAGGGTTCGGGCTAGGGTTAGGGTTAGGGGACGGGGACGGTTTAGGGTCCAGGTGAGGGTACGGCAACGCTTTAGGGGGAGCGTGCGTGTGAGGGCGCGGTTTAGTGTTAGCGTACGGGTTAGGATTAGGGGACGGGTGAGGGTCAGGCTTCGGGGAAGGGTTAGGGTTAGGGTTCGGGCTAGGGTTAGGGTTAGGGGACGGGGACGGTTTAGGGTCCAGGTGAGGGTACGGCAACGCTTTAGGGGGAGCGTGCATGTGAGGGCGCGGGTTAGTGTTAGCGTACGGGTTAGGATTAGGGGACGGGTGAGGGTCAGGCTTCGGGGAAGGGTTAGGGTTAGGGTTCGGGCTAGGGTTAGGGTTAGGGGATGGGGACGGTTTAGGGTCCAGGTGAGGGTACGGCAACGCTTTAGGGGGAGCGTGCGTGTGAGGACGCGGGTTAGTGTTAGCGTACGGGTTAGGATTAGGGCACGGGTGAGGGTCAGGCTTCGGGGAAGGGTTAGGGTTAGGGTTAGGGCTAGGGTTAGGGTTAGGGGATGGGGACGGTTTAGGGTCCAGGTGAGGGTACGGCAACGCTTTAGGGGGAGCGTGCGTGTGAGGGCGCGGGTTAGTGTTAGCGTACGGGTTAGGATTAGGGGACGGGTGAGGGTCAGGCTTCGGGGAAGGGTTAGGGTTAGGGTTCGGGCTAGGGTTAGGGTTAGGGGACGGGGACGGTTTAGGGTCCAGGTGAGGGTACGGCAACGCTTTAGGGGGAGCGTGCGTGTGAGGGCGCGGGTTAGTGTTAGCGTACGGGTTAGGATTAGGGGACGGGTGAGGGTCAGGCTTCGGGGAAGGGTTAGGGTTAGGGTTCGGGCTAGGGTTAGGGTTAGGGGACGGGGACAGTTTAGGGTCCAGGTGAGGGAACGGCAACGCTTTAGGGGGAGCGTGCGTGTGAGGGCGCGGGTTAGTGTTAGCGTACGGTTTAGGATTAGGGCACGGGTGAGGGTCAGGCTTCGGGGAAGTGTTAGGGTTAGGGTTCGGGCTAGGGTTAGGGTTAGGGGACGGGGACGGTTTAGGGTCCAGGTGAGGGTACGGCAACGCTTTAGGGGGAGCGTGCGTGTGAGGGCGCGGGTTAGTGTTAGCGTACGGGTTACGATTAGTGGACGGGTGAGGGTCCGGCTTCGGGAAAGGCTCAGGGTTAGGGTTCGGGCTAGGGTTAGGGTTAGGGGACGGGGACGGTTTAGGGTCCAGGTGAGGGTACGGCAACGCTTTAGGGGGAGTGTGCGTGTGAGGGCGCGGGTTAGTGTTAGAGTACGGGTTACGATTAGTGGACGGGTGAGGGTCAGGCTTCGGGGAAGGGTTAGGGTTAGGGTTCGGGCTAGGGTTAGGGTCAGGGGACGGGGACGGTTTAGGGTCCAGGTGAGGGTACGGCAACGCTTTAGGGGGAGCGTGCGTGTGAGGGCGCGGGTTAGTGTTAGCGTACGGGGTAGGATTAGGGGACGCGTGAGGGTCAGGCTTCGGGGAAGGGTTAGGGTTAGGGTTCGGGCTAGGGTTAGGGTTAAGGGACGGGGACGGTTTAGGGTCCAGGTGAGGGTACGGCAACGCTTTAGGGGGAGCGTGCGTGTGAGGGCGCGGGTTAGTGTTAGCGTACGGGTTAGGATTAGGGCACGGGTGAGGGTCAGGCTTCGGGGAAGGGTTAGGGTTAGGGTTCGGGCTAGGGTTAGGGTTAGGGGACGGGGACGGTTTAGGGTCCAGGTGAGGGTACGGCAACGCTTTAGGGGGAGCGTGCGTGTGAGGGCGCGGGTTAGTGTTAGCGTACGGGTTAGGATTAGGACACGGGTGAGGGTCAGGCTTCGGGGAAGGGTTAGGGTTAGGCTTCGGCTAGGGTTAGGGTTAGGGGACGGGGACGGTTTAGGGTCCAGGTGAGGGTACGGCAACGCTTTAGGGGGAGCGTGCGTGTGAGGGCGCGGGTTAGTGTTAGCGTACGGTTTAGGATTAGGGCACGGGTGAGGGTCAGGCTTCGGGGAAGGGTTAGGGTTAGGGTTCGGGCTAGGGTTAGGGTTAGGGGACGGGGACGGTTTAGGGTCCAGGTGAGGGTACGGCAACGCTTTAGGGGGAGCGTGCGTGTGAGGGCGCGGGTTAGTGTTAGCGTACGGGTTACGATTAGTGGACGGGTGAGGGTCCGGCTTCGGGAAAGGCTCAGGGTTAGGGTTCGGGCTAGGGTTAGGGTTAGGGGACGGGGACGGTTTAGGGTCCAGGTGAGGGTACGGCAACGCTTTAGGGGGAGCGTGCGTGTGAGGGCGCGGGTTAGTGTTAGAGTACGGGTTACGATTAGTGGACGGGTGAGGGTCAGGCTTCGGGGAAGGGTTAGGGTTAGGGTTCGGGCTAGGGTTAGGGTCAGGGGACGGGGACGGTTTAGGGTCCAGGTGAGGGTACGGCAACGCTTTAGGGGGAGCGTGCGTGTGAGGGCGCGGGTTAGTGTTAGCGTACGGGGTAGGATTAGGGGACGCGTGAGGGTCAGGCTTCGGGGAAGGGTTAGGGTTAGGGTTCGGGCTAGGGTTAGGGTTAAGGGACGGGGACGGTTTAGGGTCCAGGTGAGGGTACGGCAACGCTTTAGGGGGAGCGTGCGTGTGAGGGCGCGGGTTAGTGTTAGCGTACGGGTTAGGATTAGGGCACGGGTGAGGGTCAGGCTTCGGGGAAGGGTTAGGGTTAGGGTTCGGGCTAGGGTTAGGGTTAGGGGACGGGGACGGTTTAGGGTCCAGGTGAGGGTACGGCAACGCTTTAGGGGGAGCGTGCGTGTGAGGGCGCGGGTTAGTGTTAGCGTACGGGTTAGGATTAGGACACGGGTGAGGGTCAGGCTTCGGGGAAGGGTTAGGGTTAGGCTTCGGCTAGGGTTAGGGTTAGGGGACGGGGACGGTTTAGGGTCCAGGTGAGGGTACGGCAACGCTTTAGGGGGAGCGTGCGTGTGAGGGCGCGGGTTAGTGTTCGCGTACGGGTTACGATTAGGGGACGGGTGAGGGACAGGCTTCGGGGAAGGGTTAGGGTTAGGGTTCGGGCTAGGGTTAGGGTTAGGGGACGGGGACGGTTTAGGATCCAGGTAAGGGTACGGCAACGCTTTAGGGGGAGCGTGCGTGTGAGGGCGCGGATTAGTGTTAGCGTACGTGTTAGGATTAGGGCACGGGTGAGGGTCAGGCTTCGGGGAAGGGTTAGGGTTAGGCTTCGGGCTAGGGTTAGGGTTAGGGGACGGGGACGGTTTAGGGTCCAGGTGAGGGTACGGCAACGCTTTAGGGGGAGCGTGCGTGTGAGGGCGCGGGTTAGTGTTAGCGTACGGGTTAGGATTAGGGCACGGGTGAGGGTCAGGCTTCGGGGAAGGGTTAGGGTTAGGGTTCGGGCTAGGGTTAGGGTTAGGGGACGGGGACGGTTTAGGGTCCAGGTGAGGGTACGGCAACGCTTTAGGGGGAGCGTGCGTGTGAGGGCGCGGGTTAGAGTTAGCGTATGGGTTAGGATTAGGGGACGGGTGAGGGTCAGGCTTTGGGGAAGGGTTAGGGTTAGGGTTCGGGCTAGGGTTAGGGTTAGGGGACGGGGACGGTTTAGGGTCCAGGTGAGGGTACGGCAACGCTTTAGGGGGAGCGTGCGTGTGAGGGCGTGGGTTAGTGTTAGCGTACGGGTTAGGATTAGGGGACTGGTGAGGGTCAGGCTTCGGGGAAGGGTTAGGGTTAGGGTTCGGGCTAGGGTTAGGGTTAGGGGATGGGGACGGTTTAGGGTCCAGGTGAGGGTACGGCAACGCTTTAGGGGGAGCGTGCGTGTGAGGGCGCGGGTTAGTGTTAGCGTACGGATTAGGATTAGGGGACGGGTGAGGGTCAGGATTCGGGGAAGGGTTAGGGTTAGGGTTCGGGCTAGGGTTAGGGTTAGGGGACGGGGACGGTTTAGGGTCCAGGTGAGGGTACGGCAACGCTTTAGGGGGAGCGTGCGTGTGAGGGCGCGGGTTAGTGTTAGCGTACGGGTTAGGATTAGGGGACGGGTGAGGGTCAGGCTTCGGGGAAGGGTTAGGGTTAGGGTTCGGGCTAGGGTTAGGGTTAGGGGACGGGGACGGTTTAGGGTCCAGGTGAGGGTACGGCAACGCTTTAGGGGGAGCGTGCGTGTGAGGGCGCGGGTTAGTGTTAGCGTACGTGTTAGGATTAGGGCACGGATGAGGGTCAGGCTTCGGGGAAGGGTTAGGGTTAGGGTTCGGGCTAGGGTTAGGGTTAGGGGACGGGGACGGTTTAGGGTCCAGGTGAGGGTACGGCAACGCTTTAGGGGGAGCGTGCGTGTGAGGGCGCGGGTTAATGTTAGCGTACGGGTTAGGATTAGGGGACGGGTGAGGGTCAGGCTTCGGGGAAGGGTTAGGGTTAGGGTTCGGGC
Source organism: Stenella coeruleoalba (assembly GCF_951394435.1). Taxonomy (NCBI): domain Eukaryota; kingdom Metazoa; phylum Chordata; class Mammalia; order Artiodactyla; family Delphinidae; genus Stenella; species Stenella coeruleoalba. The sequence continues at coordinate 263,214 of NW_027646203.1, forward strand.
TAGGGTTAGGGTTAGGGGACGGGGACGGTTTAGGGTCCAGGTGAGGGTACGGCAACGCTTTAGGGGGAGCGTGCGTGTGAGGGCGCGGGTTAGTGTTAGCGTACGGGTTAGGATTAGGGGACGGGTGAGGGTCAGGCTTCGGGGAAGGGTTAGGGTTAGGGTTCGGGCTAGGGTTAGGGTTAAGGGACGGGGACGGTTTAGGGTCCAGGTGAGGGTACGGCAACGCTTTAGGGGGAGCGTGCATGTGAGGGCGCGGGTTAGTGTTAGCGTACGGGTTAGGATTAGGGGACGGGTGAGGGTCAGGCTTCGGGGAAGGGTTAGGGTTAGGGTTCGGGCTAGGGTTAGGGTTAGGGGACGGGGACGGTTTAGGGTCCAGGTGAGGGTACGGCAACGCTTTAGGGGGAGCGTGCGTGTGAGGGCGCGGGTTAGTGTTAGCGTACGGGTTACGATTAGGGGACGGGTGAGGGTCAGGCTTCGGGGAAGGGTTAGGGTTAGGGTTCGGGCTAGGGTTAGGGTTAGGGGACGGGGACGGTTTAGGGTCCAGGTGAGGGTACGGCAACGCTTTAGGGGGAGCGTGCGTGTGAGGGCGCGGGTTAGTGTTAGCGTACGGGTTAGGATTAGGGCACGGGTGAGGGTCAGGCTTCGGGGAAGGGTTAGGGTTAGGGTTCGGGCTAGGGTTAGGGTTAGGGGACGGGGACGGTTTAGGGTCCAGGTGAGGGTACGGCAACGCTTTAGGGGGAGCGTGCGTGTGAGGGCGCGGGTTAGTGTTAGCGTACGGGTTAGGATTAGGGCACGCGTGAGGGTCAGGCTTCGGGGAAGGGTTAGGGTTAGGGTTCGGGCTAGGGTTAGGGTTAGGGGACGGGGACAGTTTAGGGTCCAGGTGAGGGTACGGCAACGCTTTAGGGGGAGCGTGCGTGTGAGGGCGCGGGTTAGTGTTAGCGTATGGGTTAGGATTAGGGCACGGGTGAGGGTCAGGCTTCGGGGAAGGGTTAGGGTTAGGGTTCGGGCTAGGGTTAGGGTTAGGGGACGGGGACGGTTTAGGGTCCTGGTGAGGGTACGGCAACGCTTTAGGCGGAGCGTGCGTGTGAGGGGGCGGGTTAGTGTTAGCGTACGGGTTAGGATTAGGGCACGGGTGAGGGTCAGGCTTCGGGGAAGGGTTAGGGTTAGGGTTCGGGCTAGGGTTAGGGTTAGGGGACGGGGACGGTTTAGGGTCCAGGTGAGGGTATGGCAACGCTTTAGGGGGAGCGTGCGTGTGAGGACGCGGGTTAGTGTTAGCGTACGGGTTAGGATTAGGGCACGGGTGAGGGTCAGGCTTCGGGGAAGGGTTAGGGTTAGGGTTCGGGCTAGGGTTAGGGTTAGGGGACGGGGACGGTTTAGGGTCCAGGTGAGGGTACGGCAACGCTTTAGGGGGAGCGTGCGTGTGAGGGCGCGGGTTAGTGTTAGCGTACGGGTTACGATTAGGGAACGGGTGAGGGTCAGGCTTCGGGGAAGGGTTAGGGTTAGGGTTCGGGCTAGGGTTAGGGTTAGGGGACGGGGACGGTTTAGGGTCCAGGTGAGGGTACGGCAACGCTTTAGGGGGAGCGTGCGTGTGAGGGCGCGGGTTAGTGTTAGCGTACGGGTTAGGATTATGGGACGGGTGAGGGTCAGGCTTCGGGGAAGGGTTAGGGTTAGGGTTCGGGCTAGGGTTAGGGTTAGGGGACGGGGACGGTTTAGGGTCCAGGTGAGGGTACGGCAACGCTTTAGGGGGAGCGTGCGTGTGAGGGCGCGGGTCAGTGTTAGCGTACGGGTTAGGATTAGGGCACGGGTGAGGGTCAGGCTTCGGGGAAGGGTTAGGGTTAGGGTTCGGGCTAGGGTTAGGGTTAGGGGACGGGGACGGTTTGGGTCCAGGTGAGGGTACGGCAACGCTTTAGGGGGAGCGTGCGTGTGAGGGCGCGTGTTAGTGTTAGCGTACGGGTTAGGATTAGGGGACGGGTGAGGGTCAGGCTTCGGGGAAGGGTTAGGGTTAGGGTTCGGGCTAGGGTTAGGGTTAGGGGACGGGGACGGTTTAGGGTCCAGGTGAGGGTACGGCAACGCTTTAGGGGGAGCGTGCGTGTGAGGGCGCGGGTTAGTGTTAGCGTACGGGTTACGATTAGGGGACGGGTGAGGGTCAGGCTTCGGGGAAGGGTTAGGGTTAGGGTTCGGGCTAGGGTTAGGGTTAGGGGACGGGGACGGTTTAGGGTCCAGGTGAGGGTACGGCAACGCTTTAGGGGGTGCGTGCGTGTGAGGGCGCGGGTTAGTGTTAGCGTACGGGTTAGGATTAGGGCACGGGTGAGGGTCAGGCTTCGGGGAAGGGTTAGGGTTAGGGTTCGGGCTAGGGTTAGGGTTAGGGGACGGGGACGGTTTAGGGGCCAGGTGAGGGTACGGCAACGCTTTAGGGGGAGCGTGCGTGTGAGGGCGCGGGTTAGTGTTAGCGTACGGGTTAGGATTAGGGCACGGGTGAGGGTCAGGCTTCGGGGAAGGGTTAGGGTTAGGGTTCGGGCTAGGGTTAGGGTTAGGGGACGGGGACGGTTTAGGGTCCAGGTGAGGGTACGGCAACGCTTTAGGGGGAGCGTGCGTGTGAGGGCGCGGGTTAGTGTTAGCGTACGGGTTAGGATTAGGGGACGTGTGAGGGTCAGGCTTCGGGGAAGGGTTAGGGTTAGGGTTCGGGCTAGGGTTAGGGTTAGGGGACGGGGACGGTTTAGGGTCCAGGTGAGGGTACGGCAAAGCTTTAGGGGGAGCGTGCGTGTGAGGAGGCGGGTTAGTGTTAGCGTACGGGTTAGGATTAGGGCACGGGTGAGGGTCAGGCTTCGGGGAAGGGTTAGGGTTAGGGTTCGGGCTAGGGTTAGGGTTAGGGGACGGGGACGGTTTAGGGTCCAGGTGAGGGTACGGCAACGCTTTAGGGGGAGCGTGCGTGTGAGGGCGCGGATTAGTGTTAGCGTACGGGTTAGGATTAGGGCACGGGTGAGGGTCAGGCTTCGGGGAAGGGTTAGGGTTCGGGCTAGGGTTAGGGTTAGGGGACGGGGACGGTTTAGGGTCCAGGTGAGGGTACGGCAACGCTTTAGGGGGAGCGTGCGTGTGAGGGCGCGGGTTAGTGTTAGCGTACGGGTTAGGATTATGGGACGGGTGAGGGTCAGGCTTCGGGGAAGGGTTAGGGTTAGGGTTCGGGCTAGGGTTAGGGTTAGGGGACGGGGACGGTTTAGGGTCCAGGTGAGGGTACGGCAACGCTTTAGGGGGAGCGTGCGTGTGAGGGCGTGGGTTAGTTTTAGCGTACGGGTTAGGAATAGGGGACGAGTGAGGGTCATGCTTCGGGGAAGGGTTAGGGTTAGGGTCCGGGCTAGGGTTAAGGTTAGGGGATGGGGACGGTTTAGGGTCCAGGTGAGGGTACGGCAACGCTTTAGGGGGAGCGTGCGTGTGAGGGCGCGGGTTAGTGTTAGCGTACGGGTTAGGATTAGGGCACGGGTGTGGGTCAGGCTTCGGGGAAGGGTTAGGGTTAGGGTTCGGGCTAGGGTTAGGGTTGGGGGACAGGGACGGTTTAGGGTCCAGGTGAGGGTACGGAAACGCTTTAGGGGGAGCGTGCGTGTGAGGGCGCGGGTTAGTGTTAACGTACGGATTAGGATTAGGGGACGGGTGAGCGTCAGGCTTCGGGGAAGGGTTAGGGTTAGGGTTCGGGCTAGGGTTAGGGTTAGGGGACGGGGACGGTTTAGGGTCCAGGTGAGGGTACGGCAACGCTTTAGGGGGAGCGTGCGTGTGAGGGTGCGGGTTAGTGTTCGCGTACGGGTTACGATTAGGGGACGAGTGAGGGTCAGGCTTCGGGGAAGGGTTAGGGTTAGGGTTCGGGCTAGGGTTAGGGTTAGGGGACGGGGACGGTTTAGGGTCCAGGTGAGGGTACGGCAACGCTTTAGGGGGAGCGTGCGTGTGAGGGCTCAGGTTAGTGTTAGCGTACGGGGTAGGATTAGGTGACGAGTGAGGGTCAGGCTTCGGGGAAGGGTTAGGGTTAGGGTTCGGGCTAGGGTTAGGGTTAGGGGACGCGGACGGTTTAGGGTCCAGGTGAGGGTACGGCAACGCTTTAGGGGGAGCGTGCGTGTGAGGACGCGGGTTAGTGTTAGCGTACGGGTTAGGATTAGGGCACGGGTGAGGGTCAGGCTTCGGGGAAGGGTTAGGGTTAGGGTTCGGGCTAGGGTTAGGGTTAGGGGACGGGGACGGTTTAGGGTCCAGGTGAGGGTACGGCAACGCTTTAGGGGGAGCGTGCGTGTGAGGGCGCGGGTTAGTGTTAGCGTACGGGTTACGATTAGGGGACGGGTGAGGGTCAGGCTTCGGGGAAGGGTTAGGGTTAGGGTTCGGGCTAGGGTTAGGGTTAGGGGACGGGGACGGTTTAGGGTCCAGGTGAGGGTACGGCAACGCTTTAGGGGGTGCGTGCGTGTGAGGGCGCGGGTTAGTGTTAGCGTACGGGTTAGGATTAGGGCACGGGTGAGGGTCAGGCTTCGGGGAAGGGTTAGGGTTAGGGTTCGGGCTAGGGTTAGGGTTAGGGGACGGGGACGGTTTAGGGGCCAGGTGAGGGTACGGCAACGCTTTAGGGGGAGCGTGCGTGTGAGGGCGCGGGTTAGTGTTAGCGTACGGGTTAGGATTAGGGCACGGGTGAGGGTCAGGCTTCGGGGAAGGGTTAGGGTTAGGGTTCGGGCTAGGGTTAGGGTTAGGGGACGGGGACGGTTTAGGGTCCAGGTGAGGGTACGGCAACGCTTTAGGGGGAGCGTGCGTGTGAGGGCGCTGGTTAGTGTTAGCGTACGGGTTAGGATTAGGGGACGTGTGAGGGTCAGGCTTCGGGGAAGGGTTAGGGTTAGGGTTCGGGCTAGGGTTAGGGTTAGGGGACGGGGACGGTTTAGGGTCCAGGTGAGGGTACGGCAAAGCTTTAGGGGGAGCGTGCGTGTGAGGGGGCGGGTTAGTGTTAGCGTACGGGTTAGGATTAGGGCACGGGTGAGGGTCAGGCTTCGGGGAAGGGTTAGGGTTAGGGTTCGGGCTAGGGTTAGGGTTAGGGGACGGGGACGGTTTAGGGTCCAGGTGAGGGTACGGCAACGCTTTAGGGGGAGCGTGCGTGTGAGGGTGCGGATTAGTGTTAGCGTACGGGTTAGGATTAGGGCACGGGTGAGGGTCAGGCTTCGGGGAAGGGTTAGGGTTCGGGCTAGGGTTAGGGTTAGGGGACGGGGACGGTTTAGGGTCCAGGTGAGGGTACGGCAACGCTTTAGGGGGAGCGTGCGTGTGAGGGCGCGGGTTAGTGTTAGCGTACGGGTTAGGATTATGGGACGGGTGAGGGTCAGGCTTCGGGGAAGGGTTAGGGTTAGGGTTCGGGCTAGGGTTAGGGTTAGGGGACGGGGACGGTTTAGGGTCCAGGTGAGGGTACGGCAACGCTTTAGGGGGAGCGTGCGTGTGAGGGCGTGGGTTAGTTTTAGCGTACGGGTTAGGAATAGGGGACGAGTGAGGGTCATGCTTCGGGGAAGGGTTAGGGTTAGGGTCCGGGCTAGGGTTAAGGTTAGGGGATGGGGACGGTTTAGGGTCCAGGTGAGGGTACGGCAACGCTTTAGGGGGAGCGTGCGTGTGAGGGCGCGGGTTAGTGTTAGCGTACGGGTTAGGATTAGGGCACGGGTGTGGGTCAGGCTTCGGGGAAGGGTTAGGGTTAGGGTTCGGGCTAGGGTTAGGGTTAGGGGACAGGGACGGTTTAGGGTCCAGGTGAGGGTACGGAAACGCTTTAGGGGGAGCGTGCGTGTGAGGGCGCGGGTTAGTGTTAACGTACGGATTAGGATTAGGGGACGGGTGAGCGTCAGGCTTCGGGGAAGGGTTAGGGTTAGGGTTCGGGCTAGGGTTAGGGTTAGGGGACGGGGACGGTTTAGGGTCCAGGTGAGGGTACGGCAACGCTTTAGGGGGAGCGTGCGTGTGAGGGTGCGGGTTAGTGTTCGCGTACGGGTTACGATTAGGGGACGAGTGAGGGTCAGGCTTCGGGGAAGGGTTAGGGTTAGGGTTCGGGCTAGGGTTAGGGTTAGGGGACGGGGACGGTTTAGGGTCCAGGTGAGGGTACGGCAACGCTTTAGGGGGAGCGTGCGTGTGAGGGCTCAGGTTAGTGTTAGCGTACGGGGTAGGATTAGGTGACGAGTGAGGGTCAGGCTTCGGGGAAGGGTTAGGGTTAGGGTTCGGGCTAGGGTTAGGGTTAGGGGACGCGGACGGTTTAGGGTCCAGGTGAGGGTACGGCAACGCTTTAGGGGGAGCGTGCGTGTGAGGACGCGGGTTAGTGTTAGCGTACGGGTTAGGATTAGGGCACGGGTGAGGGTCAGGCTTCGGGGAAGGGTTAGGGTTAGGGTTCGGGTTAGGGTTAGGGTTAGGGGACGGGGACGGTTTAGGGTCCAGGTGAGGGTACGGCAACGCTTTAGGGGGAGCGTGCGTGTGAGGGCGCGGGTTAGTGTTAGCGTACGGTTTACGATTAGGGGACGGGTGAGGGTCAGGCTTCGGGGAAGGGTTAGGGTTAGGGTTCGGGCTAGGGTTAGGGTTAGGGGACGGGGACGGTTTAGGGTCCAGGTGAGGGTACGGCAACGCTTTAGGGGGTGCGTGCGTGTGAGGGCGCGGGTTAGTGTTAGCGTACGGGTTAGGATTAGGGCACGGGTGAGGGTCAGGCTTCGGGGAAGGGTTAGGGTTAGGGTTTGGGCTAGGGTTAGGGTTAGGGGACGGGGACGGTTTAGGGTCCAGGTGAGGGTACGGCAACGCTTTAGGGGGAGCGTGCGTGTGAGGGCGCCGGTTAGTGTTAGCGTACGGGTTAGGATTAGGGCACGGGTGAGGGTCAGGCTTCGGGGAAGGGTTAGGCTTAGGGTTCGGGCTAGGGTTAGGGTTAGGGGACGGGGATGGTTTAGGGTCCAGGTGAGGGTACGGCAACGCTTTAGGGGGAGCGTGCGTGTGAGGGCGTGGGTTAGTGTTAGCGTACGGGTTAGGATTAGGGCACGGGTGAGGGTCAGGCTTCGGGGAAGGGTTAGGGTTAGGGTTCGGGCTAGGGTTAGGGTTAGGGGACGGGGACGGTTTAGGGTCCAGGTGAGGGTACGGCAACGCTTTAGGGGGAGCGTGCGTGTGAGGGCGCGGGTTAGTGTTAGCGTACGGGTTACGATTAGGGGACGGGTGAGGGTCAGGCTTCGGGGAAGGGTTAGGGTTAGGGTTCGGGCTAGGGTTAGGGTTAGGGGACGGGGACGGTTTAGGGTCCAGGTGAGGGTACGGCAACGCTTTAGGGGGTGCGTGCGTGTGAGGGCGCGGGTTAGTGTTAGCGTACGGGTTAGGATTAGGGCACGGGTGAGGGTCAGGCTTCGGGGAAGGGTTAGGTTTAGGGTTCGGGCTAGGGTTAGGGTTAGGGGACGGGGACGGTTTAGGGGCCAGGTGAGGGTACGGCAACGCTTTAGGGGGAGCGTGCGTGTGAGGGCGCGGGTTAGTGTTAGCGTACGGGTTAGGATTAGGGCACGGGTGAGGGTCAGGCTTCGGGGAAGGGTTAGGGTTAGGGTTCGGGCTAGGGTTAGGGTTAGGGGACGGGGACGGTTTAGGGTCCAGGTGAGGGTACGGCAACGCTTTAGGGGGAGCGTGCGTGTGAGGGCGCTGGTTAGTGTTAGCGTACGGGTTAGGATTAGGGGACGTGTGAGGGTCAGGCTTCGGGGAAGGGTTAGGGTTAGGGTTCGGGCTAGGGTTAGGGTTAGGGGACGGGGACGGTTTAGGGTCCAGGTGAGGGTACGGCAAAGCTTTAGGGGGAGCGTGCGTGTGAGGGGGCGGGTTAGTGTTAGCGTACGGGTTAGGATTAGGGCACGGGTGAGGGTCAGGCTTCGGGGAAGGGTTAGGGTTAGGGTTCGGGCTAGGGTTAGGGTTAGGGGACGGGGACGGTTTAGGGTCCAGGTGAGGGTACGGCAACGCTTTAGGGGGAGCGTGCGTGTGAGGGCGCGGATTAGTGTTAGCGTACGGGTTAGGATTAGGGCACGGGTGAGGGTCAGGCTTCGGGGAAGGGTTAGGGTTCGGGCTAGGGTTAGGGTTAGGGGACGGGGACGGTTTAGGGTCCAGGTGAGGGTACGGCAACGCTTTAGGGGGAGCGTGCGTGTGAGGGCGCGGGTTAGTGTTAGCGTACGGGTTAGGATTATGGGACGGGTGAGGGTCAGGCTTCGGGGAAGGGTTAGGGTTAGGGTTCGGGCTAGGGTTAGGGTTAGGGGACGGGGACGGTTTAGGGTCCAGGTGAGGGTACGGCAACGCTTTAGGGGGAGCGTGCGTGTGAGGGCGTGGGTTAGTTTTAGCGTACGGGTTAGGAATAGGGGACGAGTGAGGGTCATGCTTCGGGGAAGGGTTAGGGTTAGGGTCCGGGCTAGGGTTAAGGTTAGGGGATGGGGACGGTTTAGGGTCCAGGTGAGGGTACGGCAACGCTTTAGGGGGAGCGTGCGTGTGAGGGCGCGGGTTAGTGTTAGCGTACGGGTTAGGATTAGGGCACGGGTGTGGGTCAGGCTTCGGGGAAGGGTTAGGGTTAGGGTTCGGGCTAGGGTTAGGGTTAGGGGACAGGGACGGTTTAGGGTCCAGGTGAGGGTACGGAAACGCTTTAGGGGGAGCGTGCGTGTGAGGGCGCGGGTTAGTGTTAACGTACGGATTAGGATTAGGGGACGGGTGAGCGTCAGGCTTCGGGGAAGGGTTAGGGTTAGGGTTCGGGCTAGGGTTAGGGTTAGGGGACGGGGACGGTTTAGGGTCCAGGTGAGGGTACGGCAACGCTTTAGGGGGAGCGTGCGTGTGAGGGTGCGGGTTAGTGTTCGCGTACGGGTTACGATTAGGGGACGAGTGAGGGTCAGGCTTCGGGGAAGGGTTAGGGTTAGGGTTCGGGCTAGGGTTAGGGTTAGGGGACGGGGACGGTTTAGGGTCCAGGTGAGGGTACGGCAACGCTTTAGGGGAAGCGTGCGTGTGAGGGCTCAGGTTAGTGTTAGCGTACGGGGTAGGATTAGGTGACGAGTGAGGGTCAGGCTTCGGGGAAGGGTTAGGGTTAGGGTTCGGGCTAGGGTTAGGGTTAGGGGACGCGGACGGTTTAGGGTCCAGGTGAGGGTACGGCAACGCTTTAGGGGGAGCGTGCGTGTGAGGACGCGGGTTAGTGTTAGCGTACGGGTTAGGATTAGGGCACGGGTGAGGGTCAGGCTTCGGGGAAGGGTTAGGGTTAGGGTTCGGGTTAGGGTTAGGGTTAGGGGACGGGGACGGTTTAGGGTCCAGGTGAGGGTACGGCAACGCTTTAGGGGGAGCGTGCGTGTGAGGGCGCGGGTTAGTGTTAGCGTACGGGTTAGGATTAGGGCACGGGTGAGGGTCAGGCTTCGGGGAAGGGTTAGGGTTAGGGTTCGGGCTAGGGTTAGGGTTAGGGGACGGGGACGGTTTAGGGTCCAGGTGAGGGTACGGCAACGCTTTAGGGGGTGCGTGCGTGTGAGGGCGCGGGTTAGTGTTAGCGTACGGGTTAGGATTAGGGCACGGGTGAGGGTCAGGCTTCGGGGAAGAGTTAGGGTTAGGGTTCGGGCTAGGGTTAGGGTTAGGGGACGGGGACGGTTTAGGGTCCAGGTGAGGGTACGGCAACGCTTTAGGGGGAGCGTGCGTGTGAGGGCGCCGGTTAGTGTTAGCGTACGGGTTAGGATTAGGGCACGGGTGAGGGTCAGGCTTCGGGGAAGGGTTAGGCTTAGGGTTCGGGCTAGGGTTAGGGTTAGGGGACGGGGATGGTTTAGGGTCCAGGTGAGGGTACGGCAACGCTTTAGGGGGAGCGTGCGTGTGAGGGCGTGGGTTAGTGTTAGCGTACGGGTTAGGATTAGGGCACGGGTGAGGGTCAGGCTTCGGGGAAGGGTTAGGGTTAGGGTTCGGGCTAGGGTTAGGGTTAGGGGACGGGGACGGTTTAGGGTCCAGGTGAGGGTACGGCAACGCTTTAGGGGGAGCGTGCGTGTGAGGGCGCGGGTTAGTGTTAGCGTACGGGTTAGGATTAGGGCACGGGTGAGGGTCAGGCTTCGGGGAAGGGTTAGGGTTAGGGTTTGGGCTAGGGTTAGGGTTAGGGGACGGGGACGGTTTAGGGTCCTGGTGAGGGTACGGCAACGCTTTAGGCGGAGCGTGCGTGTGAGGGGGCGGGTTAGTGTTAGCGTACGGGTTAGGATTAGGGCACGGGTGAGGGTCAGGCTTCGGGGAAGGGTTAGGGTTAGGGTTCGGGCTAGGGTTAGGGTTAGGGGACGGGGACGGTTTAGGGTCCAGGTGAGGGTACGGCAACGCTTTAGGGGGAGCGTGCGTGTGAGGGCGCCGGTTAGTGTTAGCGTACGGGTTAGGATTAGGGCACGGGTGAGGGTCAGGCTTCGGGGAAGGGTTAGGCTTAGGGTTCGGGCTAGGGTTAGGGTTAGGGGACGGGGATGGTTTAGGGTCCAGGTGAGGGTACGGCAACGCTTTAGGGGGAGCGTGCGTGTGAGGGCGTGGGTTAGTGTTAGCGTACGGGTTAGGATTAGGGCACGGGTGAGGGTCAGGCTTCGGGGAAGGGTTAGGGTTAGGGTTCGGGCTAGGGTTAGGGTTAGGGGACGGGGACGGTTTAGGGTCCAGGTGAGGGTACGGCAACGCTTTAGGGGGAGCGTGCGTGTGAGGGCGCGGGTTAGTGTTAGCGTACGGGTTAGGATTAGGGCACGGGTGAGGGTCAGGCTTCGGGGAAGGGTTAGGGTTAGGGTTCGGGCTAGGGTTAGGGTTAGGGGACGGGGACGGTTTAGGGTCCTGGTGAGGGTACGGCAACGCTTTAGGCGGAGCGTGCGTGTGAGGGGGCGGGTTAGTGTTAGCGTACGGGTTAGGATTAGGGCACGGGTGAGGGTCAGGCTTCGGGGAAGGGTTAGGGTTAGGGTTCGGGCTAGGGTTAGGGTTAGGGGACGGGGACGGTTTAGGGTCCAGGTGAGGGTATGGCAACGCTTTAGGGGGAGCGTGCGTGTGAGGACGCGGGTTAGTGTTAGCGTACGGGTTAGGATTAGGGCACGGGTGAGGGTCAGGCTTCGGGGAAGGGTTAGGGTTAGGGTTCGGGCTAGGGTTAGGGTTAGGGGACGGGGACGGTTTAGGGTCCAGGTGAGGGTACGGCAACGCTTTAGGGGGAGCGTGCGTGTGAGGGCGCGGGTTAGTGTTAGCGTACGGGTTACGATTAGGGAACGGGTGAGGGTCAGGCTTCGGGGAAGGGTTAGGGTTAGGGTTCGGGCTAGGGTTAGGGTTAGGGGACGGGGACGGTTTAGGGTCCAGGTGAGGGTATGGCAACGCTTTAGGGGGAGCGTGCGTGTGAGGGCGCGGGTTAGTGTTAGCGTACGGGTTAGGATTATGGGACGGGTGAGGGTCAGGCTTCGGGGAAGGGTTAGGGTTAGGGTTCGGGCTAGGGTTAGGGTTAGGGGACGGGGACGGTTTAGGGTCCAGGTGAGGGTACGGCAACGCTTTAGGGGGAGCGTGCGTGTGAGGGCGCGGGTCAGTGTTAGCGTACGGGTTAGGATTAGGGCACGGGTGAGGGTCAGGCTTCGGGGAAGGGTTAGGGTTAGGGTTCGGGCTAGGGTTAGGGTTAGGGGACGGGGACGGTTTGGGTCCAGGTGAGGGTACGGCAACGCTTTAGGGGGAGCGTGCGTGTGAGGGCGCGGGTTAGTGTTAGCGTACGGGTTAGGATTAGGGGACGGGTGAGGGTCAGGCTTTGGGGAAGGGTTAGGGTTAGGGTTCGGGCTAGGGTTAGGGTTAGGGGACGGGGACGGTTTAGGGTCCAGGTGAGGGTACGGCAACGCTTTAGGGGGAGCGTGCGTGTGAGGGCGCGGGTTAGTGTTAGCGTACGGGTTACGATTAGGGGACGGGTGAGGGTCAGGCTTCGGGGAAGGGTTAGGGTTAGGGTTCGGGCTAGGGTTAGGGTTAGGGGACGGGGACGGTTTAGGGTCCAGGTGAGGGTACGGCAACGCTTTAGGGGGTGCGTGCGTGTGAGGGCGCGGGTTAGTGTTAGCGTACGGGTTAGGATTAGGGCACGGGTGAGGGTCAGGCTTCGGGGAAGGGTTAGGGTTAGGGTTCGGGCTAGGGTTAGGGTTAGGGGACGGGGACGGTTTAGGGGCCAGGTGAGGGTACGGCAACGCTTTAGGGGGAGCGTGCGTGTGAGGGCGCGGGTTAGTGTTAGCGTACGGGTTAGGATTAGGGCACGGGTGAGGGTCAGGCTTCGGGGAAGGGTTAGGGTTAGGGTTCGGGCTAGGGTTAGGGTTAGGGGACGGGGACGGTTTAGGGTCCAGGTGAGGGTACGGCAACGCTTTAGGGGGAGCGTGCGTGTGAGGGCGCGGGTTAGTGTTAGCGTACGGGTTAGGATTAGGGGACGTGTGAGGGTCAGGCTTCGGGGAAGGGTTAGGGTTAGGGTTCGGGCTAGGGTTAGGGTTAGGGGACGGGGACGGTTTAGGGTCCAGGTGAGGGTACGGCAAAGCTTTAGGGGGAGCGTGCGTGTGAGGGGGCGGGTTAGTGTTAGCGTACGGGTTAGGATTAGGGCACGGGTGAGGGTCAGGCTTCGGGGAAGGGTTAGGGTTAGGGTTCGGGCTAGGGTTAGGGTTAGGGGACGGGGACGGTTTAGGGTCCAGGTGAGGGTACGGCAACGCTTTAGGGGGAGCGTGCGTGTGAGGGCGCGGATTAGTGTTAGCGTACGGGTTAGGATTAGGGCACGGGTGAGGGTCAGGCTTCGGGGAAGGGTTAGGGTTCGGGCTAGGGTTAGGGTTAGGGGACGGGGACGGTTTAGGGTCCAGGTGAGGGTACGGCAACGCTTTAGGGGGAGCGTGCGTGTGAGGGCGCGGGTTAGTGTTAGCGTACGGGTTAGGATTATGGGACGGGTGAGGGTCAGGCTTCGGGGAAGGGTTAGGGTTAGGGTTCGGGTTAGGGTTAGGGTTAGGGGACGGGGACGGTTTAGGGTCCAGGTGAGGGTACGGCAACGCTTTAGGGGGAGCGTGCGTGTGAGGGCGTGGGTTAGTTTTAGCGTACGGGTTAGGATTAGGGCACGGGTGAGGGTCATGCTTCGGGGAAGGGTTAGGGTTAGGGTCCGGGCTAGGGTTAAGGTTAGGGGATGGGGACGGTTTAGGGTCCAGGTGAGGGTACGGCAACGCTTTAGGGGGAGCGTGCGTGTGAGGGCGCGGGTTAGTGTTAGCGTACGGGTTAGGATTAGGGCACGGGTGTGGGTCAGGCTTCGGGGAAGGGTTAGGGTTAGGGTTCGGGCTAGGGTTAGGGTTAGGGGACGGGGACGGTTTAGGGTCCAGGTGAGGGTACGGAAACGCTTTAGGGGGAGCGTGCGTGTGAGGGCGCGGGTTAGTGTTAACGTACGGATTAGGATTAGGGGACGGGTGAGCGTCAGGCTTCGGGGAAGGGTTAGGGTTAGGGTTCGGGCTAGGGTTAGGGTTAGGGGACGGGGACGGTTTAGGGTCCAGGTGAGGGTACGGCAACGCTTTAGGGGGAGCGTGCGTGTGAGGGTGCGGGTTAGTGTTCGCGTACGGGTTACGATTAGGGGACGGGTGAGGGTCAGGCTTCGGGGAAGGGTTAGGGTTAGGGTTCGGGCTAGGGTTAGGGTTAGGGGACGGGGACGGTTTAGGGTCCAGGTGAGGGTACGGCAACGCTTTAGGGGGAGCGTGCGTGTGAGGGCTCAGGTTAGTGTTAGCGTACGGGGTAGGATTAGGTGACGAGTGAGGGTCAGGCTTCGGGGAAGGGTTAGGGTTAGGGTTCGGGCTAGGGTTAGGGTTAGGGGACGGGGACGGTTTAGGGTCCAGGTGAGGGTACGGCAACGCTTTAGGGGGAGCGTGCGTGTGAGGACGCGGGTTAGTGTTAGCGTACGGGTTAGGATTATGGGACGGGTGAGGGTCAGGCTTCGGGGAAGGGTTAGGGTTAGGGTTCGGGCTAGGGTTAGGGTTAGGGGACGGGGACGGTTTAGGGTCCAGGTGAGGGTACGGCAACGCTTTAGGGGGAGCGTGCGTGTGAGGGCGTGGGTTAGTTTTAGCGTACGGGTTAGGAATAGGGGACGAGTGAGGGTCATGCTTCGGGGAAGGGTTAGGGTTAGGGTCCGGGCTAGGGTTAAGGTTAGGGGATGGGGACGGTTTAGGGTCCAGGTGAGGGTACGGCAACGCTTTAGGGGGAGCGTGCGTGTGAGGGCGCGGGTTAGTGTTAGCGTACGGGTTAGGATTAGGGCACGGGTGTGGGTCAGGCTTCGGGGAAGGGTTAGGGTTAGGGTTCGGGCTAGGGTTAGGGTTAGGGGACAGGGACGGTTTAGGGTCCAGGTGAGGGTACGGAAACGCTTTAGGGGGAGCGTGCGTGTGAGGGCGCGGGTTAGTGTTAACGTACGGATTAGGATTAGGGGACGGGTGAGCGTCAGGCTTCGGGGAAGGGTTAGGGTTAGGGTTCGGGCTAGGGTTAGGGTTAGGGGACGGGGACGGTTTAGGGTCCAGGTGAGGGTACGGCAACGCTTTAGGGGGAGCGTGCGTGTGAGGGTGCGGGTTAGTGTTCGCGTACGGGTTACGATTAGGGGACGAGTGAGGGTCAGGCTTCGGGGAAGGGTTAGGGTTAGGGTTCGGGCTAGGGTTAGGGTTAGGGGACGGGGACGGTTTAGGGTCCAGGTGAGGGTACGGCAACGCTTTAGGGGGAGCGTGCGTGTGAGGGCTCAGGTTAGTGTTAGCGTACGGGGTAGGATTAGGTGACGAGTGAGGGTCAGGCTTCGGGGAAGGGTTAGGGTTAGGGTTCGGGCTAGGGTTAGGGTTAGGGGACGCGGACGGTTTAGGGTCCAGGTGAGGGTACGGCAACGCTTTAGGGGGAGCGTGCGTGTGAGGACGCGGGTTAGTGTTAGCGTACGGGTTAGGATTAGGGCACGGGTGAGGGTCAGGCTTCGGGGAAGGGTTAGGGTTAGGGTTCGGGTTAGGGTTAGGGTTAGGGGACGGGGACGGTTTAGGGTCCAGGTGAGGGTACGGCAACGCTTTAGGGGGAGCGTGCGTGTGAGGGCGCGGGTTAGTGTTAGCGTACGGTTTACGATTAGGGGACGGGTGAGGTTCAGGCTTCGGGGAAGGGTTAGGGTTAGGGTTCGGGCTAGGGTTAGGGTTAGGGGACGGGGACGGTTTAGGGTCCAGGTGAGGGTACGGCAACGCTTTAGGGGGTGCGTGCGTGTGAGGGCGCGGGTTAGTGTTAGCGTACGGGTTAGGATTAGGGCACGGGTGAGGGTCAGGCTTCGGGGAAGGGTTAGGGTTAGGGTTTGGGCTAGGGTTAGGGTTAGGGGACGGGGACGGTTTAGGGTCCAGGTGAGGGTACGGCAACGCTTTAGGGGGAGCGTGCGTGTGAGGGCGCCGGTTAGTGTTAGCGTACGGGTTAGGATTAGGGCACGGGTGAGGGTCAGGCTTCGGGGAAGGGTTAGGCTTAGGGTTCGGGCTAGGGTTAGGGTTAGGGGACGGGGATGGTTTAGGGTCCAGGTGAGGGTACGGCAACGCTTTAGGGGGAGCGTGCGTGTGAGGGCGTGGGTTAGTGTTAGCGTACGGGTTAGGATTAGGGCACGGGTGAGGGTCAGGCTTCGGGGAAGGGTTAGGGTTAGGGTTCGGGCTAGGGTTAGGGTTAGGGGACGGGGACGGTTTAGGGTCCAGGTGAGGGTACGGCAACGCTTTAGGGGGAGCGTGCGTGTGAGGGCGCGGGTTAGTGTTAGCGTACGGGTTAGGATTAGGGCACGGGTGAGGGTCAGGCTTCGGGGAAGGGTTAGGGTTAGGGTTCGGGCTAGGGTTAGGGTTAGGGGACGGGGACGGTTTAGGGTCCTGGTGAGGGTACGGCAACGCTTTAGGCGGAGCGTGCGTGTGAGGGGGCGGGTTAGTGTTAGCGTACGGGTTAGGATTAGGGCACGGGTGAGGGTCAGGCTTCGGGGAAGGGTTAGGGTTAGGGTTCGGGCTAGGGTTAGGGTTAGGGGACGGGGACGGTTTAGGGTCCAGGTGAGGGTACGGCAACGCTTTAGGGGGAGCGTGCGTGTGAGGGCGCGGGTTAGTGTTAGCGTACGGGTTAGGATTAGGGCACGGGTGAGGGTCAGGCTTCGGGGAAGGGTTAGGCTTAGGGTTCGGGCTAGGGTTAGGGTTAGGGGACGGGGATGGTTTAGGGTCCAGGTGAGGGTACGGCAACGCTTTAGGGGGAGCGTGCGTGTGAGGGCGTGGGTTAGTGTTAGCGTACGGGTTAGGATTAGGGCACGGGTGAGGGTCAGGCTTCGGGGAAGGGTTAGGGTTAGGGTTCGGGCTAGGGTTAGGGTTAGGGGACGGGGACGGTTTAGGGTCCAGGTGAGGGTACGGCAACGCTTTAGGGGGAGCGTGCGTGTGAGGGCGCGGGTTAGTGTTAGCGTACGGGTTAGGATTAGGGCACGGGTGAGGGTCAGGCTTCGGGGAAGGGTTAGGGTTAGGGTTCGGGCTAGGGTTAGGGTTAGGGGACGGGGACGGTTTAGGGTCCTGGTGAGGGTACGGCAACGCTTTAGGGGGAGCGTGCGTGTGAGGGGGCGGGTTAGTGTTAGCGTACGGGTTAGGATTAGGGCACGGGTGAGGGTCAGGCTTCGGGGAAGGGTTAGGGTTAGGGTTCGGGCTAGGGTTAGGGTTAGGGGACGGGGACGGTTTAGGGTCCAGGTGAGGGTATGGCAACGCTTTAGGGGGAGCGTGCGTGTGAGGACGCGGGTTAGTGTTAGCGTACGGGTTAGGATTAGGGCACGGGTGAGGGTCAGGCTTCGGGGAAGGGTTAGGGTTAGGGTTCGGGCTAGGGTTAGGGTTAGGGGACGGGGACGGTTTAGGGTCCAGGTGAGGGTACGGCAACGCTTTAGGGGGAGCGTGCGTGTGAGGGCGCGGGTTAGTGTTAGCGTACGGGTTACGATTAGGGAACGGATGAGGGTCAGGCTTCGGGGAAGGGTTAGGGTTAGGGTTCGGGCTAGGGTTAGGGTTAGGGGACGGGGACGGTTTAGGGTCCAGGTGAGGGTACGGCAACGCTTTAGGGGGAGCGTGCGTGTGAGGGCGTGGGTTAGTGTTAGCGTACGGGTTAGGATTATGGGACGGGTGAGGGTCAGGCTTCGGGGAAGGGTTAGGGTTAGGGTTCGGGCTAGGGTTAGGGTTAGGGGACGGGGACGGTTTAGGGTCCAGGTGAGGGTACGGCAACGCTTTAGGGGGAGCGTGCGTGTGAGGGCGCGGGTCAGTGTTAGCGTACGGGTTAGGATTAGGGCACGGGTGAGGGTCAGGCTTCGGGGAAGGGTTAGGGTTAGGGTTCGGGCTAGGGTTAGGGTTAGGGGACGGGGACGGTTTGGGTCCAGGTGAGGGTACGGCAACGCTTTAGGGGGAGCGTGCGTGTGAGGGCGCGGGTTAGTGTTAGCGTACGGGTTAGGATTAGGGGACGGGTGAGGGTCAGGCTTTGGGGAAGGGTTAGGGTTAGGGTTCGGGCTAGGGTTAGGGTTAGGGGACGGGGACGGTTTAGGGTCCAGGTGAGGGTACGGCAACGCTTTAGGGGGAGCGTGCGTGTGAGGGCGCGGGTTAGTGTTAGCGTACGGGTTACGATTAGGGGACGGGTGAGGGTCAGGCTTCGGGGAAGGGTTAGGGTTAGGGTTCGGGCTAGGGTTAGGGTTAGGGGACGGGGACGGTTTAGGGTCCAGGTGAGGGTACGGCAACGCTTTAGGGGGTGCGTGCGTGTGAGGGCGCGGGTTAGTGTTAGCGTACGGGTTAGGATTAGGGCACGGGTGAGGGTCAGGCTTCGGGGAAGGGTTAGGGTTAGGGTTCGGGCTAGGGTTAGGGTTAGGGGACGGGGACGGTTTAGGGGCCAGGTGAGGGTACGGCAACGCTTTAGGGGGAGCGTGCGTGTGAGGGCGCGGGTTAGTGTTAGCGTACGGGTTAGGATTAGGGCACGGGTGAGGGTCAGGCTTCGGGGAAGGGTTAGGGTTAGGGTTCGGGCTAGGGTTAGGGTTAGGGGACGGGGACGGTTTAGGGTCCAGGTGAGGGTACGGCAACGCTTTAGGGGGAGCGTGCGTGTGAGGGCGCGGGTTAGTGTTAGCGTACGGGTTAGGATTAGGGGACGTGTGAGGGTCAGGCTTCGGGGAAGGGTTAGGGTTAGGGTTCGGGCTAGGGTTAGGGTTAGGGGACGGGGACGGTTTAGGGTCCAGGTGAGGGTACGGCAAAGCTTTAGGGGGAGCGTGCGTGTGAGGGGGCGGGTTAGTGTTAGCGTACGGGTTAGGATTAGGGCACGGGTGAGGGTCAGGCTTCGGGGAAGGGTTAGGGTTAGGGTTCGGGCTAGGGTTAGGGTTAGGGGACGGGGACGGTTTAGGGTCCAGGTGAGGGTACGGCAACGCGTTAGGGGGAGCGTGAGTGTGAGGGCGCGGATTAGTGTTAGCGTACGGGTTAGGATTAGGGCACGGGTGAGGGTCAGGCTTCGGGGAAGGGTTAGGGTTCGGGCTAGGGTTAGGGTTAGGGGACGGGGACGGTTTAGGGTCCAGGTGAGGGTACGGCAACGCTTTAGGGGGAGCGTGCGTGTGAGGGCGCGGGTTAGTGTTAGCGTACAGGTTAGGATTATGGGACGGGTGAGGGTCAGGCTTCGGGGAAGGGTTAGGGTTAGGGTTCGGGTTAGGGTTAGGGTTAGGGGACGGGGACGGTTTAGGGTCCAGGTGAGGGTACGGCAACGCTTTAGGGGGAGCGTGCGTGTGAGGGCGTGGGTTAGTTTTAGCGTACGGGTTAGGAATATGGGACGAGTGAGGGTCATGCTTCGGGGAAGGGTTAGGGTTAGGGTCCGGGCTAGGGTTAAGGTTAGGGGATGGGGACGGTTTAGGGTCCAGGTGAGGGTACGGCAACGCTTTAGGGGGAGCGTGCGTGTGAGGGCGCGGGTTAGTGTTAGCGTACGGGTTAGGATTAGGGCACGGGTGTGGGTCAGGCTTCGGGGAAGGGTTAGGGTTAGGGTTCGGGCTAGGGTTAGGGTTAGGGGACAGGGACGGTTTAGGGTCCAGGTGAGGGTACGGAAACGCTTTAGGGGGAGCGTGCGTGTGAGGGCGCGGGTTAGTGTTAACGTACGGATTAGGATTAGGGGACGGGTGAGCGTCAGGCTTCGGGGAAGGGTTAGTGTTAGGGTTCGGGCTAGGGTTAGGGTTAGGGGACGGGGACGGTTTAGGGTCCAGGTGAGGGTACGGCAACGCTTTAGGGGGAGCGTGCGTGTGAGGGTGCGGGTTAGTGTTCGCGTACGGGTTACGATTAGGGGACGGGTGAGGGTCAGGCTTCGGGGAAGGGTTAGGGTTAGGGTTCGGGCTAGGGTTAGGGTTAGGGGACGGGGACGGTTTAGGGTCCAGGTGAGGGTACGGCAACGCTTTAGGGGGAGCGTGCGTGTGAGGGCTCAGGTTAGTGTTAGCGTACGGGGTAGGATTAGGTGACGAGTGAGGGTCAGGCTTCGGGGAAGGGTTAGGGTTAGGGTTCGGGCTAGGGTTAGGGTTAGGGGACGGGGACGGTTTAGGGTCCAGGTGAGGGTACGGCAACGCTTTAGGGGGAGCGTGCGTGTGAGGACGCGGGTTAGTGTTAGCGTACGGGTTAGGATTAGGGCACGGGTGAGGGTCAGGCTTCGGGGAAGGGTTAGGGTTAGGGTTCGGGTTAGGGTTAGGGTTAGGGGACGGGGACGGTTTAGGGTCCAGGTGAGGGTACGGCAACGCTTTAGGGGGAGCGTGCGTGTGAGGGCGCGGGTTAGTGTTAGCGTACGGTTTACGATTAGGGGACGGGTGAGGGTCAGGCTTCGGGGAAGGGTTAGGGTTAGGGTTCGGGCTAGGGTTAGGGTTAGGGGACGGGGACGGTTTAGGGTCCAGGTGAGGGTACGGCAACGCTTTAGGGGGTGCGTGCGTGTGAGGGCGCGGGTTAGTGTTAGCGTACGGGTTAGGATTAGGGCACGGGTGAGGGTCAGGCTTCGGGGAAGGGTTAGGGTTAGGGTTTGGGCTAGGGTTAGGGTTAGGGGACGGGGACGGTTTAGGGTCCAGGTGAGGGTACGGCAACGCTTTAGGGGGAGCGTGCGTGTGAGGGCGCCGGTTAGTGTTAGCGTACGGGTTAGGATTAGGGCACGGGTGAGGGTCAGGCTTCGGGGAAGGGTTAGGCTTAGGGTTCGGGCTAGGGTTAGGGTTAGGGGACGGGGATGGTTTAGGGTCCAGGTGAGGGTACGGCAACGCTTTAGGGGGAGCGTGCGTGTGAGGGCGTGGGTTAGTGTTAGCGTACGGGTTAGGCTTAGGGCACGGGTGAGGGTCAGGCTTCGGGGAAGGGTTAGGGTTAGGGTTCGGGCTAGGGTTAGGGTTAGGGGACGGGGACGGTTTAGGGTCCAGGTGAGGGTACGGCAACGCTTTAGGGGGAGCGTGCGTGTGAGGGCGCGGGTTAGTGTTAGCGTACGGGTTAGGATTAGGGCACGGGTGAGGGTCAGGCTTCGGGGAAGGGTTAGGGTTAGGGTTCGGGCTAGGGTTAGGGTTAGGGGACGGGGACGGTTTAGGGTCCAGGTGAGGGTACGGCAACGCTTTAGGGGGAGCGTGCGTGTGAGGGCGCGGGTTAGTGTTAGCGTACGGGTTAGGATTAGGGCACGTGTGAGGGTCAGGCTTCGGGGAAGGGTTAGGGTTAGGGTTCGGGCTAGGGTTAGGGTTAGGGGACGGGGACGGTTTAGGGTCCAGGTGAGGGTACGGCAACGCTTTAGGGGGAGCGTGCGTGTGAGGGCGCGGGTTAGTGTTAGCGTACGGGTTACGATTAGGGGACGGGTGAGGGTCAGGCTTCGGGGAAGGGTTAGGGTTAGGGTTCGGGCTAGGGTTAGGGTTAGGGGACGGGGACGGTTTAGGGTCCAGGTGAGGGTACGGCAACGCTTTAGGGGGTGCGTGCGTGTGAGGGCGCGGGTTAGTGTTAGCGTACGGGTTAGGATTCGGGCACGGGTGAGGGTCAGGCTTCGGGGAAGGGTTAGGGTTAGGGTTCGGGCTAGGGTTAGGGTTAGGGGACGGGGACGGTTTAGGGTCCAGGTGAGGGTACGGCAACGCTTTAGGGGGAGCGTGCGTGTGAGGGCGCGGGTTAGTGTTAGCGTACGGGTTAGGATTAGGGGACGGGTGAGGGTCAGGCTTCGGGGAAGGGTTAGGGTTAGGGTTCGGGCTAGGGTTAGGGTTAGGGGACGGGGACGGTTTAGGGTCCAGGTGAGGGTACGGCAACGCTTTAGGGGGAGCGTGCGTGTGAGGGCGCGGGTTAGTGTTAGCGTACGGGTTAGGATTAGGGCACGGGTGAGGGTCAGGCTTCGGGGAAGGGTTAGGGTTAGGGTTCGGGCTAGGGTTAGGGTTAGGGGACGGGGACGGTTTAGGGTCCAGGTGAGGGTACGGCAACGCTTTAGGGGGAGCGTGCGTGTGAGGGCGCGGGTTAGTGTTAGCGTACGGGTTAGGATTAGGGGACGGGTGAGGGTCAGGCTTCGGGGAAGGGTTAGGGTTAGGGTTCGGGCTAGGGTTAGGGTTAGGGAACGGGGACGGTTTAGGGTTCAGGTGAGGGTACGGCAACGCTTTAGGGGGAGCGTGCGTGTGAGGGCGCGGGTTAGTGTTAGCGTACGGGTTAGGATTAGGGGACGGGTGAGGGTCAGGCTTCGGGGAAGGGTTAGGGTTAGGGTTCGGGCTAGGGTTAGGGTTAGGGGACGGGGACGGTTTAGGGTCCAGGTGAGGGTACGGCAACGCTTTAGGGGGAGCGTGCGTGTGAGGGCGCGGGTTAGTGTTAGCGTACGGGTTAGGATTAGGGGACGGGTGAGGGTCAGGATTCGGGAAAGGGTTAGGGTTAGGGTTCGGGCTAGGGTTAGGGTTACGGGACGGGGACGGTTTAGGGTCCAGGTGAGGGTACGGCAACGCTTTAGGGGGAGCGTGCGTGTGAGGGCGCGGGTTAGTGTTAGCGTACGGGTTAGGATTAGGGCACGGGTGAGGGTCAGGCTTCGGGGAAGGGTTAGGGTTAGGGTTCGGGCTAGGGTTAGGGTTAGGGGACGGGGACGGTTTAGGGTCCAGGTGAGGTTACGGCAACGCTTTAGGGGGAGCGTGCGTGTGAGGGCGCGGGTTAGTGTTAGCGTACGGGTTAGGATTAGGGGACGGGTGAGGGTCAGGCTTCGGGGAAGGGTTAGGGTTAGGGTTCGGGCTAGGGTTAGGGTTAGGGGACGGGGACGGTTTAGGGTCCAGGTGAGGGTACGGCAACGCTTTAGGGGGAGCGAGCGTGTGAGGGCGCGGGTTAGTGTTAGCGTACGGGTTAGGATTAGGGGACGGGTGAGGGTCAGGATTCGGGGAAGGGTTAGGGTTAGGGTTCGGGCTAGGGTTAGGGATAGGGGACGCGGACGGTTTAGGGTCCAGGTGAGGGTACGGCAACGCTTTAGGGGGAGCGTGCGTGTGAGGGCGCGGGTTAGTGTTAGCGTACGGGTTAGGATTAGGGCACGGGTTAGGGTCAGGCTTCGGGCAAGGGTTAGGGTTAGGGTTCGGGCTAGGGTTAGGGTTAGGGGACGGGGACGGTTTAGGGTCCAGGTGAGGGTACGGCAACGCTTTAGGGGGAGCGTGCGTGTGAGGGCGCGGGTTAGTGTTAGCGTACGGGTTAGGATTAGGGGACGGGTGAGGGTCAGGCTTCGGGGAAGGGTTAGGGTTAGGGTTCGGGCTAGGGTTAGGGTTAGGGGACGGGGACGGTTTAGGGTCCAGGTGAGGGTACGGCAGCGCTTTAGGGGGAGCGTGCGTTTGAGGGCGTGGGTTAGTTTTAGCGTACGAGTTAGGATTAGGGGACGGGTGAGGGTCAGGCTTCGGGGAAGGGTTAGGGTTAGGGTTCGGGCTAGGGTTAGGGTTAGGGGACGGGGACGGTTTAGGGTCCAGGTGAGGGTACGGCAGCGCTTTAGGGGGAGCGTGCGTTTGAGGGCGTGGGTTAGTTTTAGCGTACGAGTTAGGATTAGGGGACGGGTGAGGGTCAGGCTTCGGGGAAGGGTTAGGGTTAGGGTTCGGGCTAGGGTTAGGGTTAGGGGACGGGGACGGTTTAGGGTCCAGGTGAGGGTACGGCAACGCTTTAGGAGGAGAGTGCGTGTGAGGGCGCGGGTTAGTGTTAGCGTACGGGTTAGGAATAGGGCACGGGTGAGGGTCAGGCTTCGGGGAAGGGTTAGGGTTAGGGTTCGGGCTAGGGTTAGGGATAGGGGACGGGGACGGTTTAGGGTCCAGGTGAGGGTACGGCAACGCTTTAGGGGGAGCGTGCGTGTGAGGGCGCGGGTTAGTGTTAGCGTACGGGTTAGGATTAGGGCACGGGTGAGGGTCAGGCTTCGGGGAAGGGTTAGGGTTAGGGTTCGGGCTAGGGTTAGGGTTAGGGGACGGGGACGGTTTAGGGTCCAGGTGAGGGTACGGCAACGCTTTAGGGGGAGCGTGCGTGTGAGGGCGCGGGTTAGTGTTAGCGTACGTGTTAGGATTAGGGCACGGGTGAGGGTCAGGCTTCGGGGAAGGGTTAGGGTTAGGGTTCGGGCTAGGGTTAGGGTTAGGGGACGGGGACAGTTTAGGGTCCAGGTGAGGGTACGGCAACGCTTTAGGGGAAGCGTGCGTGTGAGGGCGCGGGTTAGTGTTAGCGTACGGGTTAGGATTAGGGGACGGGAGAGGGTCAGGCTTCGGGGAAGTGTTAGGGTTAGGGTTCGGGCTAGGGTTAGGGTTAGGGGACGGGGACGGTTTAGGGTCCAGGTGAGGGTACGGCAACGCTTTAGGGGGAGCGTGCGTGTGAGGGCGCGGGTTAGTGTTAGCGTACGGGTTAGGATTAGGGGACGGGTGAGGGTCAGGATTCGGGGAAGGGTTAGGGTTAGGGTTCGGGCTAGGGTTAGGGATAGGGGACGCGGACGGTTTAGGGTCCAGGTGAGGGTACGGCAACGCTTTAGGGGGAGCGTGCGTGTGAGGGCGCGGGTTAGTGTTAGCGTACGGGTTAGGATTAGGGCACGGGTTAGGGTCAGGCTTCGGGCAAGGGTTAGGGTTAGGGTTCGGGCTAGGGTTAGGGTTAGGGGACGGGGACGGTTTAGGGTCCAGGTGAGGGTACGGCAACGCTTTAGGGGGAGCGTGCGTGTGAGGGCGCGGATTAGTGTTAGCGTACGGGTTAGGATTAGGGGACGGGTGAGGGTCAGGCTTCGGGGAAGGGTTAGGGTTAGGGTTCGGGCTAGGGTTAGGGTTAGGGGACGGGGACGGTTTAGGGTCCAGGTGAGGGTACGGCAGCGCTTTAGGGGGAGCGTGCGTTTGAGGGCGTGGGTTAGTTTTAGCGTACGAGTTAGGATTAGGGGACGGGTGAGGGTCAGGCTTCGGGGAAGGGTTAGGGTTAGGGTTCGGGCTAGGGTTAGGGTTAGGGGACGGGGACGGTTTAGGGTCCAGGTGAGGGTACGGCAACGCTTTAGGAGGAGAGTGCGTGTGAGGGCGCGGGTTAGTGTTAGCGTACGGGTTAGGATTAGGGCACGGGTGAGGGTCAGGCTTCGGGGAAGGGTTAGGGTTAGGGTTCGGGCTAGGGTTAGGGTTAGGGGACGGGGACGGTTTAGGGTCCAGGTGAGGGTACGGCAACGCTTTAGGGGGAGCGTGCGTGTGAGGGCGCGGGTTAGTGTTAGCGTACGGGTTAGGATTAGGGCACGGGTGAGGGTCAGGCTTCGGGGAAGGGTTAGGGTTAGGGTTCGGGCTAGGGTTAGGGTTAGGGGACGGGGACGGTTTAGGGTCCAGGTGAGGGTACGGCAACGCTTTAGGGGGAGCGTGCGTGTGAGGGCGCGGGTTAGTGTTAGCGTACGTGTTAGGATTAGGGCACGGGTGAGGGTCAGGCTTCGGGGAAGGGTTAGGGTTAGGGTTCGGGCTAGGGTTAGGGTTAGGGGACGGGGACAGTTTAGGGTCCAGGTGAGGGTACGGCAACGCTTTAGGGGAAGCGTGCGTGTGAGGGCGCGGGTTAGTGTTAGCGTACGGGTTAGGATTAGGGGACGGGAGAGGGTCAGGCTTCGGGGAAGTGTTAGGGTTAGGGTTCGGGCTAGGGTTAGGGTTAGGGGACGGGGACGGTTTAGGGTCCAGGTGAGGGTACGGCAACGCTTTAGGGGGAGCGTGCGTGTGAGGGCGTGGGTTAGTGTTAGCGTACGGGTTAGGATTAGGGGACGGGTGAGGGTCAGGCTTCGGGGAAGGGTTAGGGTTAGGGTTCGGGCTAGGGTTAGGGTTAGGGGACGGGGACGGTTTAGGGTCCAGGTGAGGGTACGGCAGCGCTTTAGGGGGAGCGTGCGTGTGAGGGCGTGGGTTAGTTTTAGCGTACGAGTTAGGATTAGGGGACGGGTGAGGGTCAGGCTTCGGGGAAGGGTTAGGGTTAGGGTTCGGGCTAGGGTTAGGGTTAGGGGACGGGGACGGTTTAGGGTCCAGGTGAGGGTACGGCAACGCTTTAGGGGGAGAGTGCGTGTGAGGGCGCGGGTTAGTGTTAGCGTACGGGTTAGGATTAGGGCACGGGTGAGGGTCAGGCTTCGGGGAAGTGTTAGGGTTAGGGTTCGGGCTAGGGTTAGGGTTAGGGGACGGGGACGGTTTAGGGTCCAGGTGAGGGTACGGCAACGCTTTAGGGGGAGCGTGCGTGTGAGGGCGCGGGTTAGTGTTAGCGTACGGGTTAGGATTAGGGGACGGGTGAGGGTCAGGCTTCGGGGTAGGGTTAGGGTTAGGGTTCGGGCTAGTGTTAGGGTTAGGGGACGGGGACGGTTTAGGGTCCAGGTGAGGGTACGGCAACGCTTTAGGGGGAGCGTGCGTGTGAGGGCGCGGGTTAGTGTTAGCGTACGGGTTAGGATTAGGGCACGGGTGAGGGTCAGGCTTCGGGGAAGGGTTAGGGTTAGGGTTCGGGCTAGGGTTAGGGTTAGGGGACGGGGACGGTTTAGGGTCCAGGTGAGGTTACGGCAACGCTTTAGGGGGAGCGTGCGTGTGAGGGCGCGGGTTAGTGTTAGCGTACGGGTTAGGATTAGGGGACGGGTGAGGGTCAGGCTTCGGGGAAGGGTTAGGGTTAGGGTTCGGGCTAGGGTTAGGGTTAGGGGACGGGGACGGTTTAGGGTCCAGGTGAGGGTACGGCAACGCTTTAGGGGGAGCGTGCGTGTGAGGGCGCGGGTTAGTGTTAGCGTACGGGTTAGGATTAGGGGACGGGTGAGGGTCAGGATTCGGGGAAGGGTTAGGGTTAGGGTTCGGGCTAGGGTTAGGGATAGGGGACGCGGACGGTTTAGGGTCCAGGTGAGGGTATGGCAACGCTTTAGGGGGAGCGTGCGTGTGAGGGCGCGGGTTAGTGTTAGCGTACGGGTTAGGATTAGGGCACGGGTTAGGGTCAGGCTTCGGACAAGGGTTAGGGTTAGGGTTCGGGCTAGGGTTAGGGTTAGGGGACGGGGACGGTTTAGGGTCCAGGTGAGGGTACGGCAACGCTTTAGGGGGAGCGTGCGTGTGAGGGCGCGGGTTAGTGTTAGCGTACGGGTTAGGATTAGGGGACGGTTGAGGGTCAGGCTTCGGGGAAGGGTTAGGGTTAGGGTTCGGGCTAGGGTTAAGGTTAGGGGACGGGGACGGTTTAGGGTCCAGGTGAGGGTACGGCAGCGCTTTAGGGGGAGCGTGCGTTTGAGGGCGTGGGTTAGTTTTAGCGTACGAGTTAGGATTAGGGGACGGGTGAGGGTCAGGCTTCGGGGAAGGGTTAGGGTTAGGGTTCGGGCTAGGGTTAGGGTTAGGGGACGGGGACGGTTTAGGGTCCAGGTGAGGGTACGGCAACGCTTTAGGAGGAGAGTGCGTGTGAGGGCGCGGGTTAGTGTTAGCGTACGGGTTAGGATTAGGGCACGGGTGAGGGTCAGGCTTCGGGGAAGGGTTAGGGTTAGGGTTCGGGCTAGGGTTAGGGTTAGGGGACGGGGACGGTTTAGGGTCCAGGTGAGGGTACGGCAACGCTTTAGGGGGAGCGTGCGTGTGAGGGCGCGGGTTAGTGTTAGCGTAGGGGTTAGGATTAGGGCACGGGTGAGGGTCAGGCTTCGGGGAAGGTTTAGGGTTAGGGTTCGGGCTAGGGTTAGGGTTAGGGGACGGGGACGGTTTAGGGTCCAGGTGAGGGTATGGCAACGCTTTAGGGGGAGCGTGCGTGTGAGGGCGCGGGTTAGTGTTAGCGTACGTGTTAGGATTAGGGCACGGGTGAGGGTCAGGCTTCGGGGAAGGGTTAGGGTTAGGGTTCGGGCTAGGGTTAGGGTTAGGGGACGGGGACGGTTTAGGGTCCAGGTGAGGGTACGGCAACGCTTTAGGGGAAGCGTGCGTGTGAGGGCGCGGGTTAGTGTTAGCGTACGGGTTAGGATTAGGGGACGGGAGAGGGTCAGGCTTCGGGGAAGGGTTAGGGTTAGGGTTCGGGCTAGGGTTAGGGTTAGGGGACGGGGACGGTTTAGGGTCCAGGTGAGGGTACGGCAACGCTTTAGGAGGAGAGTGCGTGTGAGGGCGCGGGTTAGTGTTAGCGTACGGGTTAGGATTAGGGCACGGGTGAGGGTCAGGCTTCGGGGAAGGGTTAGGGTTAGGGTTCGGGCTAGGGTTAGGGTTAGGGGACGGGGACGGTTTAGGGTCCAGGTGAGGGTACGGCAACGCTTTAGGGGGAGCGTGCGTGTGAGGGCGCGGGTTAGTGTTAGCGTACGGGTTAGGATTAGGGCACGGGTGAGGGTCAGGCTTCGGGGAAGGGTTAGGGTTAGGGTTCGGGCTAGGGTTAGGGTTAGGGGACGGGGACGGTTTAGGGTCCAGGTGAGGGTACGGCAACGCTTTAGGGGGAGCGTGCGTGTGAGGGCGCGGGTTAGTGTTAGCGTACGTGTTAGGATTAGGGCACGGGTGGCAGTCAGGCTTCGGGGAAGGGTTAGGGTTAGGGTTCGGGCTAGGGTTAGGGTTAGGGGACGGGGACAGTTTAGGGTCCAGGTGAGGGTACGGCAACGCTTTAGGGGAAGCGTGCGTGTGAGGGCGCGGGTTAGTGTTAGCGTACGGGTTAGGATTAGGGGACGGGTGAGGGTCAGGCTTCGGGGAAGTGTTAGGGTTAGGGTTCGGGCTAGGGTTAGGGTTAGGGGACGGGGACGGTTTAGGGTCCAGGTGAGGGTACGGCAACGCTTTAGGGGGAGCATGCGTGTGAGGGCGCGGGTTAGTGTTAGCGTACGGGTTAGGATTAGGGGACGGGTGAGGGTCAGGCTTCGGGGAAGGGTTAGGGTTAGGGTTCGGGCTAGGGTTAGGGTTAGGGGACGGGGACGGTTTAGGGTCCAGGTGAGGGTACGGCAGCGCTTTAGGGGGAGCGTGCGTGTGAGGGCGTGGGTTAGTTTTAGCGTACTAGTTAGGATTAGGGGACGGGTGAGGGTCAGGCTTCAGGGAAGGTTTAGGGTTAGGGTTCGGGCTAGGGTTAGGGTTAGGGGACGGGGACGGTTTAGGGTCCAGGTGAGGGTACGGCAACGCTTTAGGGGGAGCGTGCGTGTGAGGGCGCGGGTTAGTGTTAGCGTACGGGTTAGGATTAGGACACGGGTGAGGGTCAGGCTTCGGGGAAGTGTTAGGGTTAGGGTTCGGGCTAGGGTTAGGGTTAGGGGACGGGGACGGTTTAGGGTCCAGGTGAGGGTACGGCAACGCTTTAGGGGGAGCGTGCGTGTGAGGGCGCGGGTTAGTGTTAGCGTACGGGTTAGGATTAGGGGACGGGTGAGGGTCAGGCTTCGGGGTAGGGTTAGGGTTAGGGTTCGGGCTAGTGTTAGGGTTAGGGGACGGGGACGGTTTAGGGTCCAGGTGAGGGTACGGCAACGCTTTATGGGGAGCGTGCGTGTGAGGGCGCGGGTTAGTGTTAGCGTACGGGTTAGGATTAGGGCACGGGTGAGGGTCAGGCTTCGGGGAAGGGTTAGGGTTAGGGTTCGGGCTAGGGTTAGGGTTAGGGGACGGGGACGGTTTAGGGTCCAGGTGAGGGTACGGCAACGCTTTAGGGGGAGCGTGCGTGTGAGGGCGCGGGTTAGTGTTAGCGTACGGGTTAGGATTAGGGCACGGGTGAGGGTCAGGTTTCGGGGAAGGGTTAGGGTTAGGGTTCGGGCTAGGTTTAGGGTTAGGGGACGGGGACGGTTTAGGGTCCAGGTGAGGGTACGGCAACGCTTTAGGGGGAGAGTGCGTGTGAGGGCGCGGGTTAGTGTTAGCGTACGGGTTAGGATTAGGGCACGGGTGAGGGTCAGGCTTCGGGGAAGGGTTAGGGTTAGGGTTCGGGCTAGGGTTAGGGTTAGGGGACGGGGACGGTTTAGGGTCCAGGTGAGGGTACGGCAACGCTTTAGGGGGAGCGTGCGTGTGAGGGCGCGGGTTAGTGTTAGCGTACGGGTTAGGATTAGGGGACGGGTGAGGGTCAGGCTTCGGGGAAGGGTTAGGGTTAGGGTTCGGGCTAGGGTTAGGGTTAGGGGACGGGGACGGTTTAGGGTCCAGGTGAGGGTACGGCAACGCTTTAGGGGGAGCGTGCGTGTGAGGGCGCGGGTTAGTGTTAGCGTACGGGTTAGGATTAGGGGACGGGTGAGGGTCAGGCTTCGGGGAAGGGTTAGGGTTAGGGTTCGGGCTAGGGTTAGGGTTACGGGACGGGGACGGTTTAGGGTCCAGGTGAGGGTACGGCAACGCTTTAGGGGGAGCGTGCGTGTGAGGGCGCGGGTTAGTGTTAGCGTACGGGTTAGGATTAGGGCACGGGTGAGGATCAGGCTTCGGGGAAGGGTTAGGGTTAGGGTTCGGGCTAGGGTTAGGGTTAGGGGACGGGGACGGTTTAGGGTCCAGGTGAGGGTACGGCAACGCTTTAGGGGGAGCGTGCGTGTGAGGGCGTGGGTTAGTGTTAGCGTACGGGTTAGGATTAGGGGACGGGTGAGGGTCAGGCTTCGGGGAAGGGTTAGGGTTAGGGTTTGGGCTAGGGTTAGGGTTAGGGGACGGGGACGGTTTAGGGTCCAGGTGAGGGTACGGCAACGCTTTAGGGGGAGCGTGCGTGTGAGGACGCGGGTTAGTGTTAGCGTACGGGTTAGGATTAGGGCACGGGTGAGGGTCAGGCTTCGGGGAAGGGTTAGGGTTAGGGTTCGGGCTAGGGTTAGGGTTAGGGGACGGGAACGGTTTAGGGTCCAGGTGAGGGTACGGCAACGCTTTAGGGGGAGCGTGCGTGTGAGGGCGCGGGTTAGTGTTAGCGTACGGGTTACGATTAGGGGACGGGTGAGGGTCAGGCTTCGGGGAAGGGTTAGGGTTAGGGTTCGGGCTAGGGTTAGGGTTAGGGGACGGGGACGGTTTAGGGTCCAGGTGAGGGTACGGCAACGCTTTAGGGGGTGCGTGCGTGTTAGGGCGCGGGTTAGTGTTAGCGTACGGGTTAGGATTAGGGCACGGGTGAGGGTCAGGCTTCGGGGAAGGGTTAGGGTTAGGGTTCGGGCTAGGGTTAGGGTTAGGGGACGGGGACGGTTTAGGGTCCAGGTGAGGGTACGGCAACGCTTTAGGGGGAGCGTGCGTGTGAGGGCGCGGGTTAGTGTTAGCGTACGGGTTAGGATTAGGGGACGGGTGAGGGTCAGGCTTCGGGGAAGGGTTAGGGTTAGGGTTCGGGCTAGGGTTAGGGTTAGGGGACGGGGACGGTTTAGGGTCCAGGTGAGGGTACGGCAACGCTTTAGGGGGAGCGTGCGTGTGAGGGCGCGGGTTAGTGTTAGCGTACGGGTTAGGATTAGGGCACGGGTGAGGGTCAGGCTTCGGGGAAGGGTTAGGGTTAGGGTTCGGGCTAGGGTTAGGGTTAGGGGACGGGGACGGTTTAGGGTCCAGGTGAGGGTACGGCAACGCTTTAGGGGGAGCGTGCGTGTGAGGGCGCGGGTTAGTGTTAGCGTACGGGTTAGGATTAGGGCACGGGTGAGGGCCAGGCTTCGGGGAAGGGTTAGGGTTAGGGTTCGGGCTAGGGTTAGGGTTAGGGGACGGGGACGGTTTAGGGTCCAGGTGAGGGTACGGCAACGCTTTAGGGGGAGCGTGCGTGTGAGGGCGCGGGTTAGTGTTAGCGTACGGGTTAGGATTAGGGGACGGGTGAGGGTCAGGCTTCGGGGAAGGGTTAGGGTTAGGGTTCGGGCTAGGGTTAGGGTTACGGGACGGGGACGGTTTAGGGTCCAGGTGAGGGTACGGCAACGCTTTAGGGGGAGCGTGCGTGTGAGGGCGCGGGTTAGTGTTAGCGTACGGGTTAGGATTAGGGCACGGGTGAGGGTCAGGCTTCGGGGAAGGGTTAGGGTTAGGGTTCGGGCTAGGGTTAGGGTTAGGGGACGGGGACGGTTTAGGGTCCAGGTGAGGATACGGCAACGCTTTAGGGGGAGCGTGCGTGTGAGGGCGCGGGTTAGTGTTAGCGTACGGGTTAGGATTAGGGGACGGGTGTGGGTCAGGCTTCGGGGAAGGGTTAGGGTTAGGGTTCGGGCTAGGGTTAGGGTTAGGGGACGGGGACGGTTTAGGGTCCAGGTGAGGGTACGGCAACGCTTTAGGGGGAGCGTGCGTGTGAGGACGCGGGTTAGTGTTAGCGTACGGGTTAGGATTAGGGCACGGGTGAGGGTCAGGCTTCGGGGAAGGGTTAGGGTTAGGGTTCGGGCTAGGGTTAGGGTTAGGGGACGGGGACGGTTTAGGGTCCAGGTGAGGGTACGGCAACGCTTTAGGGGGAGCGTGCGTGTGAGGGCGCGGGTTAGTGTTAGCGTACGGGTTAGGATTAGGGGACGGGTGAGGGTCAGGCTTCGGGGAAGGGTTAGGGTTAGGGTTCGGGCTAGGGTTAGGGTTAGGGGACGGGGACGGTTTAGGGTCCAGGTGAGGGTACGGCAACGCTTTAGGGGGAGCGTGCGTGTGAGGGCGCGGGTTAGTGTTAGCGTACGGGTTAGGATTAGGGCACGGGTGAGGGTCAGGCTTCGGGGAAGGGTTAGGGTTAGGGTTCGGGCTAGGGTTAGGGTTAGGGGACGGGGACGGTTTAGGGTCCAGGTGAGGGTACGGCAACGCTTTAGGGGGTGCGTGCGTGTTAGGGCGCGGGTTAGTGTTAGCGTACGGGTTAGGATTAGGGCACGGGTGAGGGTCAGGCTTCGGGGAAGGGTTAGGGTTAGGGTTCGGGCTAGGGTTAGGGTTAGGGGACGGGGACGGTTTAGGGTCCAGGTGAGGGTACGGCAACGCTTTAGGGGGAGCGTGCGTGTGAGGGCGCGGGTTAGTGTTAGCGTACGGGTTAGGATTAGGGGACGGGTGAGGGTCAGGCTTCGGGGAAGGGTTAGGGTTAGGGTTCGGGCTAGGGTTAGGGTTAGGGGACGGGGACGGTTTAGGGTCCAGGTGAGGGTACGGCAACGCTTTAGGGGGAGCGTGCGTGTGAGGGCGCGGGTTAGTGTTAGCGTACGGGTTAGGATTAGGGCACGGGTGAGGGCCAGGCTTCGGGGAAGGGTTAGGGTTAGGGTTCGGGCTAGGGTTAGGGTTAGGGGACGGGGACGGTTTAGGGTCCAGGTGAGGGTACGGCAACGCTTTAGGGGGAGCGTGCGTGTGAGGGCGCGGGTTAGTGTTAGCGTACGGGTTAGGATTAGGGGACGGGTGAGGGTCAGGCTTCGGGGAAGGGTTAGGGTTAGGGTTCGGGCTAGGGTTAGGGTTACGGGACGGGGACGGTTTAGGGTCCAGGTGAGGGTACGGCAACGCTTTAGGGGGAGCGTGCGTGTGAGGGCGCGGGTTAGTGTTAGCGTACGGGTTAGGATTAGGGCACGGGTGAGGGTCAGGCTTCGGGGAAGGGTTAGGGTTAGGGTTCGGGCTAGGGTTAGGGTTAGGGGACGGGGACGGTTTAGGGTCCAGGTGAGGATACGGCAACGCTTTAGGGGGAGCGTGCGTGTGAGGGCGCGGGTTAGTGTTAGCGTACGGGTTAGGATTAGGGGACGGGTGAGGGTCAGGCTTCGGGGAAGGGTTAGGGTTAGGGTTCGGGCTAGGGTTAGGGTTAGGGGACGGGGACGGTTTAGGGTCCAGGTGAGGGTACGGCAACGCTTTAGGGGGAGCGT
The DNA here is from genome assembly GCF_951394435.1 of Stenella coeruleoalba. Lineage (NCBI taxonomy): Eukaryota > Metazoa > Chordata > Mammalia > Artiodactyla > Delphinidae > Stenella > Stenella coeruleoalba. The sequence goes on from NW_027646203.1 coordinate 296,181, forward strand.
GCGTGTGAGGACGCGGGTTAGTGTTAGCGTACGGGTTAGGATTAGGGCACGGGTGAGGGTCAGGCTTCGGGGAAGGGTTAGGGTTAGGGTTCGGGCTAGGGTTAGGGTTAGGGGACGGGGACGGTTTAGAGTCCAGGTGAGGGTACGGCAACGCTTTAGGGGGAGCGTGCGTGTGAGGGCGCGGGTTAGTGTTAGCGTACGGGTTACGATTAGGGGACGGGTGAGGGTCAGGCTTCGGGGAAGGGTTAGGGTTAGGGTTCGGGCTAGGGTTAGGGTTAGGGGACGGGGACGGTTTAGGGTCCAGGTGAGGGTACGGCAACGCTTTAGGGGCTGCGTGCGTGTGAGGGCGCGGGTTAGTGTTAGCGTACGGGTTAGGATTAGGGCACGGGTGAGGGTCAGGCTTCGGGGAAGGCTTAGGGTTAGGGTTTGGGCTAGGGTTAGGGTTAGGGGACGGGGACGGTTTAGGGTCCAGGTGAGGGTACGGCAACGCTTTAGGGGGAGCGTGCGTGTGAGGGCGCGGGTTAGTGTTAGCGTACGGGTTAGGATTAGGGCACGGGTGAGGGTCAGGCTTCGCGGAAGGGTTAGGGTTAGGGTTCGGGCTAGGGTTAGGGTTAGGGGACGGGGATGGTTTAGGGTCCAGGTGAGGGTACGGCAACGCTTTAGGGGGAGCGTGCGTGTGAGGGCGCGGGTTAGTGTTAGCGTACGGGTTAGGATTAGGGCACGGGTGAGGGTCAGGCTTCGGGGAAGTGTTAGGGTTAGGGTTCGGGCTAGGGTTAGGGTTAGGGGACGGGGACGGTTTAGGGTCCAGGTGAGGGTACGGCAACGCTTTAGGGGGAGCGTGCGTGTGAGGGCGCGGGTTAGTGTTAGCGTACGGGTTAGGATTAGGGCACGGGTGAGGGTCAGGCTTCGGGGAAGGGTTAGGGTTAGGGTTCGGGCTAGGGTTAGGGTTAGGGGACGGGGACGGTTTAGGGTCCAGGTGAGGGTACGGCAACGCTTTAGGGGGAGCGTGCGTGTGAGGGCGCGGGTTAGTGTTAGCGTACGGGTTAGGATTAGGGGACGGGTGAGGGTCAGGCTTCGGGGAAGGGTTAGGGTTAGGGTTCGGGCTAGGGTTAGGGTTAGGGAACGGGGACGGTTTAGGGTCCAGGTGAGGGTACGGCAACGCTTTAGGGGGAGCGTGCGTGTGAGGGCGCGGGTTAGTGTTAGCGTACGGGTTAGGATTAGGGGACGGGTGAGGGTCAGGCTTCGGGGAAGGGTTAGGGTTAGGGTTCGGGCTAGGGTTAGGGTTAGGGGACGGGGACGGTTTAGGGTCCAGGTGAGGGTACGGCAACGCTTTAGGGGGAGCGTGCGTGTGAGGGCGCGGGTTAGTGTTAGCGTACGGGTTAGGATGAGGGGACGGGTGAGGGTCAGGCTTCGGGGAAGGGTTAGGGTTAGGGTTCGGGCTAGGGTTAGGGTTACGGGGCGGGGACGGTTTAGGGTCCAGGTGAGGGTACGGCAACGCTTTAGGGGGAGCGTGCGTGTGAGGGCGCGGGTTAGTGTTAGCGTACGGGTTAGGATTAGGGCACGGGTGAGGGTCAGGCTTCGGGGAAGGGTTAGGGTTCGGGTTCGGGCTAGGGTTAGGGTTAGGGGACGGGGACGGTTTAGGGTCCAGGTGAGGTTACGGCAACGCTTTAGGGGGAGCGTGCGTGTGAGGGCGCGGGTTAGTGTTAGCGTACGGGTTAGGATTAGGGGACGGGTGAGGGTCAGGCTTCGGGGAAGGGTTAGGGTTAGGGTTCGGGCTAGGGTTAGGGGACGGGGACGGGGACGGTTTAGGGTCCAGGTGAGGGTACGGCAACGCTTTAGGGGGAGCGTGCGTGTGAGGGCGCGGGTTAGTGTTAGCGTACGGGTTAGGATTAGGGGACGGGTGAGGGTCAGGATTCGGGGAAGGGTTAGGGTTAGGGTTCGGGCTAGGGTTAGGGTTAGGGGACGCGGACGGTTTAGGGTCCAGGTGAGGGTACGGCAACGTTTTAGGGGGAGCGTGCGTGTGAGGGCGCGGGTTAGTGTTAGCGTACGGGTTAGGATTAGGGCACGGGTTAGGGTCAGGCTTCGGGCAAGGGTTAGGGTTAGGGTTCGGGCTAGGGTTAGGGTTAGGGGATGGGGACGGTTTAGGGTCCAGGTGAGGGTACGGCCACGCTTTAGGGGGAGCGTGCGTGTGAGGGCGCGGGTTAGTGTTAGCGTACGGGTTAGGATTAGGGGACGGGTGAGGGTCAGGCTTCGGGGAAGGGTTAGGGTTAGGGTTCGGGCTAGGGTTAGGGTTAGGGGACGGGGACGGTTTAGGGTCCAGGTGAGGGTACGGCAGCGCTTTAGGGGGAGCGTGCGTGTGAGGGCGTGGGTTAGTTTTAGCGTACGAGTTAGGATTAGGGGACGGGTGAGGGTCAGGCTTCGGGGAAGTGTTAGGGTTAGGGTTCGGGCTAGGGTTAGGGTTAGGGGACGGGGACGGTTTAGGGTCCAGGTGAGGGTACGGCAACGCTTTAGGAGGAGAGTGCGTGTGAGGGCGCGGGTTAGTGTTAGCGTACGGGTTAGGATTAGGGCACGGGTGAGGGTCAGGCTTCGGGGAAGGGTTAGGGTTAGGGTTCGGGCTAGGGTTAGGGTTAGGGGACGGGGACGGTTTAGGGTCCAGGTGAGGGTACGGCAACGCTTTAGGGGGAGCGTGCGTGTGAGGGCGCGGGTTAGTGTTAGCGTACGGGTTAGGATTAGGGCACGGGTGAGGGTCAGGCTTCGGGGAAGGGTTAGGGTTAGGGTTCGGGCTAGGGTTAGGGTTAGGGGACGGGGACGGTTTAGGGTCCAGGTGAGGGTACGGCAACGCTTTAGGGGGAGCGTGCGTGTGAGGACGCGGGTTAGTGTTAGCGTACGTGTTAGGATTAGGGCACGGGTGAGGGTCAGGCTTCGGGGAAGGGTTAGGGTTAGGGTTCGGGCTAGGGTTAGGGTTAAGGGACGGGGACGGTTTAGGGTCCAGGTGAGGGTACGGCAACGCTTTAGGGGAAGCGTGCGTGACAGGGCGCGGGTTAGTGTTAGCGTACGGGTTAGGATTAGGGGACGGGTGAGGGTCAGGCTTCGGGGAAGTGTTAGGGTTAGGGTTCGGGCTAGGGTTAGGGTTAGGGGACGGGGACAGTTTAGGGTCCAGGTGAGGGTACGGCAACGCTTTAGGGGGAGCGTGCGTGTGAGGGCGCGGGTTAGTGTTAGCGTACGGGTTAGGATTAGGGGACGGGTGAGGGTCAGGCTTCGGGGAAGGGTTAGGGTTAGGGTTCGGGCTAGGGTTAGGGTTAGGGGACGGGGACGGTTTAGGGTCCAGGTGAGGGTACGGCAGCGCTTTAGGGGGAGCGTGCGTGTGAGGGCGTGGGTTAGTTTTAGCGTACGAGTTAGGATTAGGGGACGGGTGAGGGTCAGGCTTCGGGGAAGGGTTAGGGTTAGGGTTCGGGCTAGGGTTAGGGTTAGGGGACGGGGACGGTTTAGGGTCCAGGTGAGGGTACGGCAACGCTTTAGGGGGAGCGTGCGTGTGAGGGCGCGGGTTAGTGTTAGCGTACGGGTTAGGATTAGGGGACGGGTGAGGGTCAGGATTCGGGGAAGGGTTAGGGTTAGGGTTCGGGCTAGGGTTAGGGTTAGGGGACGCGGACGGTTTAGGGTCCAGGTGAGGGTACGGCAACGTTTTAGGGGGAGCGTGCGTGTGAGGGCGCGGGTTAGTGTTAGCGTACGGGTTAGGATTAGGGCACGGGTTAGGGTCAGGCTTCGGGCAAGGGTTAGGGTTAGGGTTCGGGCTAGGGTTAGGGTTAGGGGATGGGGACGGTTTAGGGTCCAGGTGAGGGTACGGCCACGCTTTAGGGGGAGCGTGCGTGTGAGGGCGCGGGTTAGTGTTAGCGTACGGGTTAGGATTAGGGGACGGGTGAGGGTCAGGCTTCGGGGAAGGGTTAGGGTTAGGGTTCGGGCTAGGGTTAGGGTTAGGGGACGGGGACGGTTTAGGGTCCAGGTGAGGGTACGGCAACGCTTTAGGGGGAGCGTGCGTGTGAGGGCGCGGGTTAGTGTTAGCGTACGGGTTAGGATGAGGGGACGGGTGAGGGTCAGGCTTCGGGGAAGGGTTAGGGTTAGGGTTCGGGCTAGGGTTAGGGTTACGGGGCGGGGACGGTTTAGGGTCCAGGTGAGGGTACGGCAACGCTTTAGGGGGAGCGTGCGTGTGAGGGCGCGGGTTAGTGTTAGCGTACGGGTTAGGATTAGGGCACGGGTGAGGGTCAGGCTTCGGGGAAGGGTTAGGGTTCGGGTTCGGGCTAGGGTTAGGGTTAGGGGACGGGGACGGTTTAGGGTCCAGGTGAGGTTACGGCAACGCTTTAGGGGGAGCGTGCGTGTGAGGGCGCGGGTTAGTGTTAGCGTACGGGTTAGGATTAGGGGACGGGTGAGGGTCAGGCTTCGGGGAAGGGTTAGGGTTAGGGTTCGGGCTAGGGTTAGGGTTAGGGGACGGGGACGGTTTAGGGTCCAGGTGAGGGTACGGCAACGCTTTAGGGGGAGCGTGCGTGTGAGGGCGCGGGTTAGTGTTAGCGTACGGGTTAGGATTAGGGGACGGGTGAGGGTCAGGATTCGGGGAAGGGTTAGGGTTAGGGTTCGGGCTAGGGTTAGGGTTAGGGGACGCGGACGGTTTAGGGTCCAGGTGAGGGTACGGCAACGTTTTAGGGGGAGCGTGCGTGTGAGGGCGCGGGTTAGTGTTAGCGTACGGGTTAGGATTAGGGCACGGGTTAGGGTCAGGCTTCGGGCAAGGGTTAGGGTTAGGGTTCGGGCTAGGGTTAGGGTTAGGGGATGGGGACGGTTTAGGGTCCAGGTGAGGGTACGGCCACGCTTTAGGGGGAGCGTGCGTGTGAGGGCGCGGGTTAGTGTTAGCGTACGGGTTAGGATTAGGGGACGGGTGAGGGTCAGGCTTCGGGGAAGGGTTAGGGTTAGGGTTCGGGCTAGGGTTAGGGTTAGGGGACGGGGACGGTTTAGGGTCCAGGTGAGGGTACGGCAGCGCTTTAGGGGGAGCGTGCGTGTGAGGGCGTGGGTTAGTTTTAGCGTACGAGTTAGGATTAGGGGACGGGTGAGGGTCAGGCTTCGGGGAAGTGTTAGGGTTAGGGTTCGGGCTAGGGTTAGGGTTAGGGGACGGGGACGGTTTAGGGTCCAGGTGAGGGTACGGCAACGCTTTAGGAGGAGAGTGCGTGTGAGGGCGCGGGTTAGTGTTAGCGTACGGGTTAGGATTAGGGCACGGGTGAGGGTCAGGCTTCGGGGAAGGGTTAGGGTTAGGGTTCGGGCTAGGGTTAGGGTTAGGGGACGGGGACGGTTTAGGGTCCAGGTGAGGGTACGGCAACGCTTTAGGGGGAGCGTGCGTGTGAGGGCGCGGGTTAGTGTTAGCGTACGGGTTAGGATTAGGGCACGGGTGAGGGTCAGGCTTCGGGGAAGGGTTAGGGTTAGGGTTCGGGCTAGGGTTAGGGTTAGGGGACGGGGACGGTTTAGGGTCCAGGTGAGGGTACGGCAACGCTTTAGGGGGAGCGTGCGTGTGAGGGCGCGGGTTAGTGTTAGCGTACGTGTTAGGATTAGGGCACGGGTGAGGGTCAGGCTTCGGGGAAGGGTTAGGGTTAGGGTTCGGGCTAGGGTTAGGGTTAAGGGACGGGGACGGTTTAGGGTCCAGGTGAGGGTACGGCAACGCTTTAGGGGAAGCGTGCGTGAGAGGGCGCGGGTTAGTGTTAGCGTACGGGTTAGGATTAGGGGACGGGTGAGGGTCAGGCTTCGGGGAAGTGTTAGGGTTAGGGTTCGGGCTAGGGTTAGGGTTAGGGGACGGGGACAGTTTAGGGTCCAGGTGAGGGTACGGCAACGCTTTAGGGGGAGCGTGCGTGTGAGGGCGCGGGTTAGTGTTAGCGTACGGGTTAGGATTAGGGGACGGGTGAGGGTCAGGCTTCGGGGAAGGGTTAGGGTTAGGGTTCGGGCTAGGGTTAGGGTTAGGGGACGGGGACGGTTTAGGGTCCAGGTGAGGGTACGGCAGCGCTTTAGGGGGAGCGTGCGTGTGAGGGCGTGGGTTAGTTTTAGCGTACGAGTTAGGATTAGGGGACGGGTGAGGGTCAGGCTTCGGGGAAGGGTTAGGGTTAGGGTTCGGGCTAGGGTTAGGGTTAGGGGACGGGGACGGTTTAGGGTCCAGGTGAGGGTACGGCAACGCTTTAGGGGGAGCGTGCGTGTGAGGGCGCGGGTTAGTGTTAGCGTACGGGTTAGGATTAGGGGACGGGTGAGGGTCAGGATTCGGGGAAGGGTTAGGGTTAGGGTTCGGGCTAGGGTTAGGGTTAGGGGACGCGGACGGTTTAGGGTCCAGGTGAGGGTACGGCAACGTTTTAGGGGGAGCGTGCGTGTGAGGGCGCGGGTTAGTGTTAGCGTACGGGTTAGGATTAGGGCACGGGTTAGGGTCAGGCTTCGGGCAAGGGTTAGGGTTAGGGTTCGGGCTAGGGTTAGGGTTAGGGGATGGGGACGGTTTAGGGTCCAGGTGAGGGTACGGCCACGCTTTAGGGGGAGCGTGCGTGTGAGGGCGCGGGTTAGTGTTAGCGTACGGGTTAGGATTAGGGGACGGGTGAGGGTCAGGCTTCGGGGAAGGGTTAGGGTTAGGGTTCGGGCTAGGGTTAGGGTTAGGGGACGGGGACGGTTTAGGGTCCAGGTGAGGGTACGGCAGCGCTTTAGGGGGAGCGTGCGTGTGAGGGCGTGGGTTAGTTTTAGCGTACGAGTTAGGATTAGGGGACGGGTGAGGGTCAGGCTTCGGGGAAGTGTTAGGGTTAGGGTTCGGGCTAGGGTTAGGGTTAGGGGACGGGGACGGTTTAGGGTCCAGGTGAGGGTACGGCAACGCTTTAGGAGGAGAGTGCGTGTGAGGGCGCGGGTTAGTGTTAGCGTACGGGTTAGGATTAGGGCACGGGTGAGGGTCAGGCTTCGGGGAAGGGTTAGGGTTAGGGTTCGGGCTAGGGTTAGGGTTAGGGGACGGGGACGGTTTAGGGTCCAGGTGAGGGTACGGCAACGCTTTAGGGGGAGCGTGCATGTGAGGGCGCGGGTTAGTGTTAGCGTACGGGTTAGGATTAGGGCACGGGTGAGGGTCAGGCTTCGGGGAAGGGTTAGGGTTAGGGTTCGGGCTAGGGTTAGGGTTAGGGGACGGGGACGGTTTAGGGTCCAGGTGAGGGTACGGCAACGCTTTAGGGGGAGCGTGCGTGTGAGGGCGCGGGTTAGTGTTAGCGTACGTGTTAGGATTAGGGCACGGGTGAGGGTCAGGCTTCGGGGAAGGGTTAGGGTTAGGGTTCGGGCTAGGGTTAGGGTTAAGGGACGGGGACGGTTTAGGGTCCAGGTGAGGGTACGGCAACGCTTTAGGGGAAGCGTGCGTGAGAGGGCGCGGGTTAGTGTTAGCGTACGGGTTAGGATTAGGGGACGGGTGAGGGTCAGGCTTCGGGGAAGTGTTAGGGTTAGGGTTCGGGCTAGGGTTAGGGTTAGGGGACGGGGACAGTTTAGGGTCCAGGTGAGGGTACGGCAACGCTTTAGGGGGAGCGTGCGTGTGAGGGCGCGGGTTAGTGTTAGCGTACGGGTTAGGATTAGGGGACGGGTGAGGGTCAGGCTTCGGGGAAGGGTTAGGGTTAGGGTTCGGGCTAGGGTTAGGGTTAGGGGACGGGGACGGTTTAGGGTCCAGGTGAGGGTACGGCAGCGCTTTAGGGGGAGCGTGCGTGTGAGGGCGTGGGTTAGTTTTAGCGTACGAGTTAGGATTAGGGGACGGGTGAGGGTCAGGCTTCGGGGAAGGGTTAGGGTTAGGGTTCGGGCTAGGGTTAGGGTTAGGGGACGGGGACGGTTTAGGGTCCAGGTGAGGGTACGGCAACGCTTTAGGGGGAGCGTGCGTGTGAGGGCGCGGGTTAGTGTTAGCGTACGGGTTAGGATTAGGGGACGGGTGAGGGTCAGGCTTCGGGGTAGGGTTAGGGTTAGGGTTCGGGCTAGTGTTAGGGTTAGGGGACGGGGAAGGTTTAGGGTCCAGGTGAGGGTACGGCAACGCTTTAGGGGGAGCGTGCGTGTGAGGGCGCGGGTTAGTGTTAGCGTACGGGTTAGGATTAGGGCACGGGTGAGGGTCAGGCTTCGGGGAAGGGTTAGGGTTAGGGTTCGGGCTAGGGTTAGGGTTAGGGGACGGGGACGGTTTAGGGTCCAGGTGAGGGTACGGCAGCGCTTTAGGGGGAGCGTGCGTGTGAGGGCGTGGGTTAGTTTTAGCGTACGAGTTAGGATTAGGGGACGGGTGAGGGTCAGGCTTCGGGGAAGTGTTAGGGTTAGGGTTCGGGCTAGGGTTAGGGTTAGGGGACGGGGACGGTTTAGGGTCCAGGTGAGGGTACGGCAACGCTTTAGGAGGAGAGTGCGTGTGAGGGCGCGGGTTAGTGTTAGCGTACGGGTTAGGATTAGGGCACGGGTGAGGGTCAGGCTTCGGGGAAGGGTTAGGGTTAGGGTTCGGGCTAGGGTTAGGGTTAGGGGACGGGGACGGTTTAGGGTCCAGGTGAGGGTACGGCAACGCTTTAGGGGGAGCGTGCGTGTGAGGGCGCGGGTTAGTGTTAGCGTACGGGTTAGGATTAGGGCACGGGTGAGGGTCAGGCTTCGGGGAAGGGTTAGGGTTAGGGTTCGGGCTAGGGTTAGGGTTAGGGGACGGGGACGGTTTAGGGTCCAGGTGAGGGTACGGCAACGCTTTAGGGGGAGCGTGCGTGTGAGGGCGCGGGTTAGTGTTAGCGTACGTGTTAGGATTAGGGCACGGGTGAGGGTCAGGCTTCGGGGAAGGGTTAGGGTTAGGGTTCGGGCTAGGGTTAGGGTTAAGGGACGGGGACGGTTTAGGGTCCAGGTGAGGGTACGGCAACGCTTTAGGGGAAGCGTGCGTGAGAGGGCGCGGGTTAGTGTTAGCGTACGGGTTAGGATTAGGGGACGGGTGAGGGTCAGGCTTCGGGGAAGTGTTAGGGTTAGGGTTCGGGCTAGGGTTAGGGTTAGGGGACGGGGACAGTTTAGGGTCCAGGTGAGGGTACGGCAACGCTTTAGGGGGAGCGTGCGTGTGAGGGCGCGGGTTAGTGTTAGCGTACGGGTTAGGATTAGGGGACGGGTGAGGGTCAGGCTTCGGGGAAGGGTTAGGGTTAGGGTTCGGGCTAGGGTTAGGGTTAGGGGACGGGGACAGTTTAGGGTCCAGGTGAGGGTACGGCCACGCTTTAGGGGGAGCGTGCGTGTGAGGGCGCGGGTTAGTGTTAGCGTACGGGTTAGGATTAGGGGACGGGTGAGGGTCAGGCTTCGGGGAAGGGTTAGGGTTAGGGTTCGGGCTAGGGTTAGGGTTAGGGGACGGGGACGGTTTAGGGTCCAGTTGAGGGTACGGCAGCGCTTTAGGGGGAGCGTGCGTGTGAGGGCGTGGGTTAGTTTTAGCGTACGAGTTAGGATTAGGGGACGGGTGAGGGTCAGGCTTCGGGGAAGTGTTAGGGTTAGGGTTCGGGCTAGGGTTAGGGTTAGGGGACGGGGACGGTTTAGGGTCCAGGTGAGGGTACGGCAACGCTTTAGGAGGAGAGTGCGTGTGAGGGCGCGGGTTAGTGTTAGCGTACGGGTTAGGATTAGGGCACGGGTGAGGGTCAGGCTTCGGGGAAGGGTTAGGGTTAGGGTTCGGGCTAGGGTTAGGGTTAGGGGACGGGGACGGTTTAGGGTCCAGGTGAGGGTACGGCAACGCTTTAGGGGGAGCGTGCGTGTGAGGGCGCGGGTTAGTGTTAGCGTACGGGTTAGGATTAGGGCACGGGTGAGGGTCAGGCTTCGGGGAAGGGTTAGGGTTAGGGTTCGGGCTAGGGTTAGGGTTAGGGGACGGGGACGGTTTAGGGTCCAGGTGAGGGTACGGCAACGCTTTAGGGGGAGCGTGCGTGTGAGGGCGCGGGTTAGTGTTAGCGTACGGGTTAGGATTAGGGCACGGGTGAGGGTCAGGCTTCGGGGAAGGGTTAGGGTTAGGGTTCGGGCTAGGGTTAGGGTTAAGGGACGGGGACGGTTTAGGGTCCAGGTGAGGGTACGGCAACGCTTTAGGGGAAGCGTGCGTGAGAGGGCGCGGGTTAGTGTTAGCGTACGGGTTAGGATTAGGGGACGGGTGAGGGTCAGGCTTCGGGGAAGTGTTAGGGTTAGGGTTCGGGCTAGGGTTAGGGTTAGGGGACGGGGACAGTTTAGGGTCCAGGTGAGGGTACGGCAACGCTTTAGGGGGAGCGTGCGTGTGAGGGCGCGGGTTAGTGTTAGCGTACGGGTTAGGATTAGGGGACGGGTGAGGGTCAGGCTTCGGGGAAGGGTTAGGGTTAGGGTTCGGGCTAGGGTTAGGGTTAGGGGACGGGGACGGTTTAGGGTCCAGGTGAGGGTACGGCAGCGCTTTAGGGGGAGCGTGCGTGTGAGGGCGTGGGTTAGTTTTAGCGTACGAGTTAGGATTAGGGGACGGGTGAGGGTCAGGCTTCGGGGAAGGGTTAGGGTTAGGGTTCGGGCTAGGGTTAGGGTTAGGGGACGGGGACGGTTTAGGGTCCAGGTGAGGGTACGGCAACGCTTTAGGGGGAGCGTGCGTGTGAGGGCGCGGGTTAGTGTTAGCGTACGGGTTAGGATTAGGGGACGGGTGAGGGTCAGGCTTCGGGGTAGGGTTAGGGTTAGGGTTCGGGCTAGTGTTAGGGTTAGGGGACGGGGAAGGTTTAGGGTCCAGGTGAGGGTACGGCAACGCTTTAGGGGGAGCGTGCGTGTGAGGGCGCGGGTTAGTGTTAGCGTACGGGTTAGGATTAGGGCACGGGTGAGGGTCAGGCTTCGGGGAAGGGTTAGGTTTAGGGTTCGGGCTAGGGTTAGGGTTAGGGGACGGGGACGGTTTAGGGTCCAGGTGAGGGTACGGCAACGCTTTAGGGGGAGCGTGCGTGTGAGGGCGCGGGTTAGTGTTAGCGTACGGGTTAGGATTTGGGGACGGGTGAGGGTCAGGATTCGGGGAAGGGTTAGGGTTAGGGTTCGGGCTAGGGTTAGGGTTAGGGGACGCGGACGGTTTAGGGTCCAGGTGAGGGTACGGCAACGCTTTAGGGGGAGCGTGCGTGTGAGGGCGCGGGTTAGTGTTAGCGTACGGGTTAGGATTAGGGCACGGGTTAGGGTCAGGCTTCGGGCAAGGGTTAGGGTTAGGGTTCGGGCTAGGGTTAGGGTTAGGGGATGGGGACGGTTTAGGGTCCAGGTGAGGGTACGGCCACGCTTTAGGGGGAGCGTGCGTGTGAGGGCGCGGGTTAGTGTTAGCGTACGGGTTAGGATTAGGGGACGGGTGAGGGTCAGGCTTCGGGGAAGGGTTAGGGTTAGGGTTCGGGCTAGGGTTAGGGTTAGGGGACGGGGACGGTTTAGGGTCCAGGTGAGGGTACGGCAGCGCTTTAGGGGGAGCGTGCGTGTGAGGGCGTGGGTTAGTTTTAGCGTACGAGTTAGGATTAGGGGACGGGTGAGGGTCAGGCTTCGGGGAAGGGTTAGGGTTAGGGTTCGGGCTAGGGTTAGGGTTAGGGGACGGGGACGGTTTAGGGTCCAGGTGAGGGTACGGCAACGCTTTAGGAGGAGAGTGCGTGTGAGGGCGCGGGTTAGTGTTAGCGTACGGGTTAGGATTAGGGCACGGGTGAGGGTCAGGCTTCGGGGAAGGGTTAGGGTTAGGGTTCGGGCTAGGGTTAGGGTTAGGGGCCGGGGACGGTTTAGGGTCCAGGTGAGGGTACGGCAACGCTTTAGGGGGAGCGTGCGTGTGAGGGCGCGGGTTAGTGTTAGCGTACGGGTTAGGATTAGGGCACGGGTGAGGGTCAGGCTTCGGGGAAGTGTTAGGGTTAGGGTTCGGGCTAGGGTTAGGGTTAGGGGACGGGGACGGTTTAGGGTCCAGGTGAGGGTACGGCAACGCTTTAGGGGGAGCGTGCGTGTGAGGGCGCGGGTTAGTGTTAGCGTACGTGTTAGGATTAGGGCACGGGTGAGGGTCAGGCTTCGGGGAAGGGTTAGGGTTAGGGTTCGGGCTAGGGTTAGGGTTAGGGGACGGGGACAGTTTAGGGTCCAGGTGAGGGTACGGCAACGCTTTAGGGGAAGCGTGCGTGTGAGGGCGCGGGTTAGTGTTAGCGTACGGGTTAGGATTAGGGGACGGGTGAGGGTCAGGCTTCGGGGAAGTGTTAGGGTTAGGGTTCGGGCTAGGGTTAGGGTTAGGGGACGGGGACAGTTTAGGGTCCAGGTGAGGGTACGGCAACGCTTTAGGGGGAGCGTGCGTGTGAGGGCGCGGGTTAGTGTTAGCGTACGGGTTAGGATTAGGGGACGGGTGAGGGTCAGGCTTCGGGGAAGGGTTAGGGTTAGGGTTCGGGCTAGGGTTAGGGTTAGGGGACGGGGACGGTTTAGGGTCCAGGTGAGGGTACGGCAACGCTTTAGGGGGAGCGTGCGTGTGAGGGCGCGGGTTAGTGTTAGCGTACGGGTTAGGATTAGGGGACGGGTGAGGGTCAGGCTTCGGGGTAGGGTTAGGGTTAGGGTTCGGGCTAGTGTTAGGGTTAGGGGACGGGGACGGTTTAGGGTCCAGGTGAGGGTACGGCAACGCTTTAGGGGGAGCGTGCGTGTGAGGGCGCGGGTTAGTGTTAGCGTACGGGTTAGGATTAGGGCACGGGTGAGGGTCAGGCTTCGGGGAAGGGTTAGGGTTAGGGTTCGGGCTAGGGTTAGGGTTAGGGGACGGGGACGGTTTAGGGTCCAGGTGAGGGTACGGCAACGCTTTAGGGGGAGCGTGCGTGTGAGGGCGTGGGTTAGTGTTAGCGTACGGGTTAGGATTAGGGGACGGGTGAGGGTCAGGCTTCGGGCAAGGGTTAGGGTTAGGGTTCGGGCTAGGGTTAGGGTTAGGGGACGGGGACGGTTTAGGGTCCAGGTGAGGGTACGGCAACGCTTTAGGGGGAGCGTGCGTGTGAGGGCGCGGGTTAGTGTTAGCGTACGGGTTAGGATTAGGGCACGGGTGAGGGTCAGGCTTCGGGGAAGGGTTAGGGTTAGGGTTCGGGCTAGGGTTAGGGTTAGGGGACGGGGACGGTTTAGGGTCCAGGTGAGGGTACGGCAACGCTTTAGGGGGAGCGTGCGTGTGAGGGCGCGGGTTAGTGTTAGCGTACGGGTTAGGATTAGGGGACGGGTGAGGGTCAGGCTTCGGGGAAGGGTTAGGGTTAGGGTTCGGGCTAGGGTTAGGGTTAGGGGACGGGGACGGTTTAGGGTCCAGATGAGGGTACGGCAACGCTTTAGGGGGAGCGTGCGTGTGAGGGCGCGGGTTAGTGTTAGCGTACGGGTTAGGATTAGGGCACGGGTGAGGGTCAGGCTTCGGGGAAGGGTTAGGGTTAGGGTTCGGGCTAGGGTTAGGGTTAGGGGACGGGGACGGTTTAGGGTCCAGGTGAGGGTACGGCAACGCTTTAGGGGGAGCGTGCGTGTGAGGGCGCGGGTTAGTGATAGCGTACGTGTTAGGATTAGGGGACGGGTGAGGGTCAGGCTTCGGGGAAGCGTTAGGGTTAGGGTTCGGGCTAGGGTTAGGGTTAGGGGACGGGGACGGTTTAGGGTCCAGGTGTGGGTACGGCAACGCTTTAGGGGGAGCGTGCGTGTGAGGGCGCGGGTTAGTGTTAGCGTACGGGTTAGGATTAGGGCACGGGTGAGGATCAGGCTTCGGGGAAGGGTTAGGGTTAGGGTTCGGGCTAGGGTTAGGGTTAGGGGACGGGGACGGTTTAGGGTCCAGGTGAGGGTACGGAAACGCTTTAGGGGGAGCGTGCGTGTGAGGGCGCGGGTTAGTGTTAGCGTACGGGTTAGGATTATGGGACGGTTGAGGGTCAGGCTTCGGGGAAGGGTTAGGCTTAGGGTTCGGGCTACGGTTAGGGTTAGGGGACGGGGACGGTTTAGGGTTCAGGTGAGGGTACGGCAACGCTTTAGCGGGAGCGTGCGTGTGAGGGCGCGGGTTAGTGTTAGCGTACGGGTTAGGATTAGGGGACGGGTGAGGGTCAGGCTTCGGGGAAGGGTTAGGGTTAGGGTTCGGGCTAGGGTTAGGGTTAGGGGACGGGGACGGTTTAGGGTCCAGGTGAGGGTACGGCAGCGCTTTAGGGGGAGCGTGCGTGTGAGGGCGTGGGTTAGTTTTAGCGTACGAGTTAGGATTAGGGGACGGGTGAGGGTCAGGCTTCGGGGAAGGGTTAGGGTTAGGGTTCGGGCTAGGGTTAGGGTTAGGGGACGGGGACGGTTTAGGGTCCAGGTGAGGGTACGGCAACGCTTTAGGAGGAGAGTGCGTGTGAGGGCGCGGGTTAGTGTTAGCGTACGGGTTAGGATTAGGGCACGGGTGAGGGTCAGGCTTCGGGGAAGGGTTAGGGTTAGGGTTCGGGCTAGGGTTAGGGTTAGGGGCCGGGGACGGTTTAGGGTCCAGGTGAGGGTACGGCAACGCTTTAGGGGGAGCGTGCGTGTGAGGGCGCGGGTTAGTGTTAGCGTACGGGTTAGGATTAGGGCACGGGTGAGGGTCAGGCTTCGGGGAAGTGTTAGGGTTAGGGTTCGGGCTAGGGTTAGGGTTAGGGGACGGGGACGGTTTAGGGTCCAGGTGAGGGTACGGCAACGCTTTAGGGGGAGCGTGCGTGTGAGGGCGCGGGTTAGTGTTAGCGTACGTGTTAGGATTAGGGCACGGGTGAGGGTCAGGCTTCGGGGAAGGGTTAGGGTTAGGGTTCGGGCTAGGGTTAGGGTTAGGGGACGGGGACAGTTTAGGGTCCAGGTGAGGGTACGGCAACGCTTTAGGGGAAGCGTGCGTGTGAGGGCGCGGGTTAGTGTTAGCGTACGGGTTAGGATTAGGGGACGGGTGAGGGTCAGGCTTCGGGGAAGTGTTAGGGTTAGGGTTCGGGCTAGGGTTAGGGTTAGGGGACGGGGACAGTTTAGGGTCCAGGTGAGGGTACGGCAACGCTTTAGGGGGAGCGTGCGTGTGAGGGCGCGGGTTAGTGTTAGCGTACGGGTTAGGATTAGGGGACGGGTGAGGGTCAGGCTTCGGGGAAGGGTTAGGGTTAGGGTTCGGGCTAGGGTTAGGGTTAGGGGACGGGGACGGTTTAGGGTCCAGGTGAGGGTACGGCAACGCTTTAGGGGGAGCGTGCGTGTGAGGGCGCGGGTTAGTGTTAGCGTACGGGTTAGGATTAGGGGACGGGTGAGGGTCAGGCTTCGGGGTAGGGTTAGGGTTAGGGTTCGGGCTAGTGTTAGGGTTAGGGGACGGGGACGGTTTAGGGTCCAGGTGAGGGTACGGCAACGCTTTAGGGGGAGCGTGCGTGTGAGGGCGCGGGTTAGTGTTAGCGTACGGGTTAGGATTAGGGCACGGGTGAGGGTCAGGCTTCGGGGAAGGGTTAGGGTTAGGGTTCGGGCTAGGGTTAGGGTTAGGGGACGGGGACGGTTTAGGGTCCAGGTGAGGGTACGGCAACGCTTTAGGGGGAGCGTGCGTGTGAGGGCGTGGGTTAGTGTTAGCGTACGGGTTAGGATTAGGGGACGGGTGAGGGTCAGGCTTCGGGCAAGGGTTAGGGTTAGGGTTCGGGCTAGGGTTAGGGTTAGGGGACGGGGACGGTTTAGGGTCCAGGTGAGGGTACGGCAACGCTTTAGGGGGAGCGTGCGTGTGAGGGCGCGGGTTAGTGTTAGCGTACGGGTTAGGATTAGGGCACGGGTGAGGGTCAGGCTTCGGGGAAGGGTTAGGGTTAGGGTTCGGGCTAGGGTTAGGGTTAGGGGACGGGGACGGTTTAGGGTCCAGGTGAGGGTACGGCAACGCTTTAGGGGGAGCGTGCGTGTGAGGGCGCGGGTTAGTGTTAGCGTACGGGTTAGGATTAGGGGACGGGTGAGGGTCAGGCTTCGGGGAAGGGTTAGGGTTAGGGTTCGGGCTAGGGTTAGGGTTAGGGGACGGGGACGGTTTAGGGTCCAGATGAGGGTACGGCAACGCTTTAGGGGGAGCGTGCGTGTGAGGGCGCGGGTTAGTGTTAGCGTACGGGTTAGGATTAGGGCACGGGTGAGGGTCAGGCTTCGGGGAAGGGTTAGGGTTAGGGTTCGGGCTAGGGTTAGGGTTAGGGGACGGGGACGGTTTAGGGTCCAGGTGAGGGTACGGCAACGCTTTAGGGGGAGCGTGCGTGTGAGGGCGCGGGTTAGTGTTAGCGTACGTGTTAGGATTAGGGGACGGGTGAGGGTCAGGCTTCGGGGAAGCGTTAGGGTTAGGGTTCGGGCTAGGGTTAGGGTTAGGGGACGGGGACGGTTTAGGGTCCAGGTGTGGGTACGGCAACGCTTTAGGGGGAGCGTGCGTGTGAGGGCGCGGGTTAGTGTTAGCGTACGGGTTAGGATTAGGGCACGGGTGAGGATCAGGCTTCGGGGAAGGGTTAGGGTTAGGGTTCGGGCTAGGGTTAGGGTTAGGGGACGGGGACGGTTTAGGGTCCAGGTGAGGGTACGGAAACGCTTTAGGGGGAGCGTGCGTGTGAGGGCGCGGGTTAGTGTTAGCGTACGGGTTAGGATTATGGGACGGTTGAGGGTCAGGCTTCGGGGAAGGGTTAGGCTTAGGGTTCGGGCTACGGTTAGGGTTAGGGGACGGGGACGGTTTAGGGTTCAGGTGAGGGTACGGCAACGCTTTAGCGGGAGCGTGCGTGTGAGGGCGCGGGTTAGTGTTAGCGTACGGGTTAGGATTAGGGGACGGGTGAGGTTCAGGCTTCGGGGAGGGGTTAGGGTTAGGGTTCGGGCTAGGGTTAGGGTTAGGGGACGGGGACGGTTTAGGGTCCAGGTGAGGGTACGGCAACGCTTTAGGGGGAGCGTGCGTGTGAGGGCGCGGGTTAGTGTTAGCGTACGGGTTAGGATTAGGGGACGGGTGAGGGTCAGGTTTCGGGGAAGGGTTAGGGTTAGGGTTCGGGCTAGGGTTAGGGTTACGGGACGGGGACGGTTTAGGGTCCAGGTGAGGGTACGGCAACGCTTTAGGGGGAGCGTGCGTGTGAGGGCGCGGGTTAGTGTTAGAGTACGGGTTAGGATTAGGGCACGGGTGAGGGTCAGGCTTCGGGGAAGGGTTAGGGTTAGGGTTCGGGCTAGGGTTAGGGTTAGGGGACGGGGACGGTTTAGGGTCCAGGTGAGGGTACGGCAACGCTTTAGGGGGAGCGTGCGTGTGAGGGCGCGGGTTAGTGTTAGCGTACGGGATAGGATTAGGGGACGGGTGAGGGTCAGGATTCGGGGAAGGGTTAGGGTTAGGGTTCGGGCTAGGGTTAGGGTTAGGGGATGGGGACGGTTTAGGGTCCAGGTGAGGGTACGGCAACGCTTTAGGGGGAGCGTGCGTGTGAGGGCGCGGGTTAGTGTTAGCGTACGGGTTAGGATTAGGGCACGGGTGAGGGTCAGGCTTCGGGGAAGGGTTAGGGTTAGGGTTCGGGCTAGGGTTAGGGTTAGGGGACGGGGACGGTTTAGGGTCCAAGTGAGGGTACGGCAACGCTTTAGGGGGAGCGTGCGTGTGAGGGCGCGGGTTAGTGTTAGCGTACGGGTTAGGATTAGGGCACGGGTGAGGGTCAGGCTTCGGGGAAGGGTTAGGGTTAGGGTTCGGGCTAGGGTTAGGGTTAGGGGACGGGGACGGTTTAGGGTCCAGGTGAGGGTACGGCAACGCTTTAGGGGGAGCGTGCGTGTGAGGGCGCGGGTTAGTGTTAGCGTACGGGTTAGGATTAGGGCACGGGTGAGGGTCAGGCTTCGGGGAAGGGTTAGGGTTAGGGTTCGGGCTAGGGTTAGGGTTAGGGGACGGGGACGGTTTAGGGTCCAGGTGAGGGTACGGCAACGCTTTAGGGGGAGCGTGCGTGTGAGGGCGCGGGTTAGTGTTAGCGTACGGGTTAGGATTAGGGGACGGGTGAGGGTCAGGCTTCGGGGAAGGGTTAGGGTTAGGGTTCGGGCTAGGGTTAGGGTTAGGGGACGGGGACGGTTTAGGGTCCAGATGAGGGTACGGCAACGCTTTAGGGGGAGCGTGCGTGTGAGGGCGCGGGTTAGTGTTAGCGTACGGGTTAGGATTAGGGCACGGGTGAGGGTCAGGCTTCGGGGAAGGGTTAGGGTTAGGGTTCGGGCTAGGGTTAGGGTTAGGGGACGGGGACGGTTTAGGGTCCAGGTGAGGGTACGGCAACGCTTTAGGGGGAGCGTGCGTGTGAGGGCGCGGGTTAGTGTTAGCGTACGTGTTAGGATTAGGGGACGGGTGAGGGTCAGGCTTCGGGGAAGCGTTAGGGTTAGGGTTCGGGCTAGGGTTAGGGTTAGGGGACGGGGACGGTTTAGGGTCCAGGTGTGGGTACGGCAACGCTTTAGGGGGAGCGTGCGTGTGAGGGCGCGGGTTAGTGTTAGCGTACGGGTTAGGATTAGGGCACGGGTGAGGATCAGGCTTCGGGGAAGGGTTAGGGTTAGGGTTCGGGCTAGGGTTAGGGTTAGGGGACGGGGACGGTTTAGGGTCCAGGTGAGGGTACGGAAACGCTTTAGGGGGAGCGTGCGTGTGAGGGCGCGGGTTAGTGTTAGCGTACGGGTTAGGATTATGGGACGGTTGAGGGTCAGGCTTCGGGGAAGGGTTAGGCTTAGGGTTCGGGCTACGGTTAGGGTTAGGGGACGGGGACGGTTTAGGGTTCAGGTGAGGGTACGGCAACGCTTTAGCGGGAGCGTGCGTGTGAGGGCGCGGGTTAGTGTTAGCGTACGGGTTAGGATTAGGGGACGGGTGAGGTTCAGGCTTCGGGGAGGGGTTAGGGTTAGGGTTCGGGCTAGGGTTAGGGTTAGGGGACGGGGACGGTTTAGGGTCCAGGTGAGGGTACGGCAACGCTTTAGGGGGAGCGTGCGTGTGAGGGCGCGGGTTAGTGTTAGCGTACGGGTTAGGATTAGGGGACGGGTGAGGGTCAGGTTTCGGGGAAGGGTTAGGGTTAGGGTTCGGGCTAGGGTTAGGGTTACGGGACGGGGACGGTTTAGGGTCCAGGTGAGGGTACGGCAACGCTTTAGGGGGAGCGTGCGTGTGAGGGCGCGGGTTAGTGTTAGAGTACGGGTTAGGATTAGGGCACGGGTGAGGGTCAGGCTTCGGGGAAGGGTTAGGGTTAGGGTTCGGGCTAGGGTTAGGGTTAGGGGACGGGGACGGTTTAGGGTCCAGGTGAGGGTACGGCAACGCTTTAGGGGGAGCGTGCGTGTGAGGGCGCGGGTTAGTGTTAGCGTACGGGATAGGATTAGGGGACGGGTGAGGGTCAGGATTCGGGGAAGGGTTAGGGTTAGGGTTCGGGCTAGGGTTAGGGTTAGGGGATGGGGACGGTTTAGGGTCCAGGTGAGGGTACGGCAACGCTTTAGGGGGAGCGTGCGTGTGAGGGCGCGGGTTAGTGTTAGCGTACGGGTTAGGATTAGGGCACGGGTGAGGGTCAGGCTTCGGGGAAGGGTTAGGGTTAGGGTTCGGGCTAGGGTTAGGGTTAGGGGACGGGGACGGTTTAGGGTCCAAGTGAGGGTACGGCAACGCTTTAGGGGGAGCGTGCGTGTGAGGGCGCGGGTTAGTGTTAGCGTACGGGTTAGGATTAGGGCACGGGTGAGGGTCAGGCTTCGGGGAAGGGTTAGGGTTAGGGTTCGGGCTAGGGTTAGGGTTAGGGGACGGGGACGGTTTAGGGTCCAGGTGAGGGTACGGCAACGCTTTAGGGGGAGCGTGCGTGTGAGGGCGCGGGTTAGTGTTAGCGTACGGGTTAGGATTAGGGGACGGGTGAGGGTCAGGATTCGGGGAAGGGTTAGGGTTAGGGTTCGGGCTAGGGTTAGGGTTAGGGGACGCGGACGGTTTAGGGTCCAGGTGAGGGTACGGCAACGCTTTAGGGGGAGCGTGCGTGTGAGGGCGCGGGTTAGTGTTAGCGTACGGGTTAGGATTAGGGCACGGGTTAGGGTCAGGCTTCGGGCAAGGGTTAGGGTTAGGGTTCGGGCTAGGGTTAGGGTTAGGGGATGGGGACGGTTTAGGGTCCAGGTGAGGGTACGGCCACGCTTTAGGGGGAGCGTGCGTGTGAGGGCGCGGGTTAGTGTTAGCGTACGGGTTAGGATTAGGGGACGGGTGAGGGTCAGGCTTCGGGGAAGGGTTAGGGTTAGGGTTCGGGCTAGGGTTAGGGTTAGGGGACGGGGACGGTTTAGGGTCCAGGTGAGGGTACGGCAGCGCTTTAGGGGGAGCGTGCGTGTGAGGGCGTGGGTTAGTTTTAGCGTACGAGTTAGGATTAGGGGACGGGTGAGGGTCAGGCTTCGGGGAAGGGTTAGGGTTAGGGTTCGGGCTAGGGTTAGGGTTAGGGGACGGGGACGGTTTAGGGTCCAGGTGAGGGTACGGCAACGCTTTAGGAGGAGAGTGCGTGTGAGGGCGCGGGTTAGTGTTAGCGTACGGGTTAGGATTAGGGGACGGGTGAGGGTCAGGCTTCGGGGAAGGGTTAGGGTTAGGGTTCGGGCTAGGGTTAGGGTTAGGGGACGGGGACGGTTTAGGGTCCAGGTGAGGGTACGGCAACGATTTAGGGGGAGCGTGCGTGTGAGGGCGCGGGTTAGTGTTAGCGTACGGATTAGGATTAGGGCACGGGTGAGGGTCAGGCTTCGGGGAAGTGTTAGGGTTAGGGTTCGGGCTAGGGTTAGGGTTAGGGGACGGGGACGGTTTAGGGTCCAGGTGAGGGTACGGCAACGCTTTAGGGGGAGCGTGCGTGTGAGGGCGCGGGTTAGTGTTAGCGTACGTGTTAGGATTAGGGCACGGGTGAGGGTCAGGCTTCGGGGAAGGGTTAGGGTTAGGGTTCGGGCTAGGGTTAGGGTTAGGGGACGGGGACAGTTTAGGGTCCAGGTGAGGGTACGGCAACGCTTTAGGGGAAGCGTGCGTGTGAGGGCGCGGGTTAGTGTTAGCGTACGGGTTAGGATTAGGGGACGGGTGAGGGTCAGGCTTCGGGGAAGGGTTAGGGTTCGGGCTAGGGTTAGGGTTAGGGGACGGGGACAGTTTAGGGTCCAGGTGAGGGTACGGCAACGCTTTAGGGGGAGCGTGCGTGTGAGGGCGCGGGTTAGTGTTAGCGTACGGGTTAGGATTAGGGGACGGGTGAGGGTCAGGCTTCGGGGAAGGGTTAGGGTTAGGGTTCGGGCTAGGGTTAGGGTTAGGGGACGGGGACGGTTTAGGGTCCAGGTGAGGGTACGGCAACGCTTTAGGGGGAGCGTGCGTGTGAGGGCGCGGGTTAGTGTTAGCGTACGGGTTAGGATTAGGGGACGGGTGAGGGTCAGGCTTCGGGGTAGGGTTAGGGTTAGGGTTCGGGCTAGTGTTAGGGTTAGGGGACGGGGACGGTTTAGGGTCCAGGTGAGGGTACGGCAACGCTTTAGGGGGAGCGTGCGTGTGAGGGCGCGGGTTAGTGTTAGCGTACGGGTTAGGATTAGGGCACGGGTGAGGGTCAGGCTTCGGGGAAGGGTTAGGGTTAGGGTTCGGGCTAGGGTTAGGGTTAGGGGACGGGGACGGTTTAGGGTCCAGGTGAGGGTACGGCAACGCTTTAGGGGGAGCGTGCGTGTGAGGGCGTGGGTTAGTGTTAGCGTACGGGTTAGGATTAGGGGACGGGTGAGGGTCAGGCTTCGGGCAAGGGTTAGGGTTAGGGTTCGGGCTAGGGTTAGGGTTAGGGGACGGGGACGGTTTAGGGTCCAGGTGAGGGTACGGCAACGCTTTAGGGGGAGCGTGCGTGTGAGGGCGCGGGTTAGTGTTAGCGTACGGGTTAGGATTAGGGCACGGGTGAGGGTCAGGCTTCGGGGAAGGGTTAGGGTTAGGGTTCGGGCTAGTGTTAGGGTTAGGGGACGGGGACGGTTTAGGGTCCAGGTGAGGGTACGGCAACGCTTTAGGGGGAGCGTGCGTGTGAGGGCGCGGGTTAGTGTTAGCGTACGGGTTAGGATTAGGGAATGGGTGAGGGTCAGGCTTCGGGGAAGGGTTAGGGTTAGGGTTCGGGCTAGGGTTAGGGTTAGGGGACGGGGACGGTTTAGGGTCCAGATGAGGGTACGGCAACGCTTTAGGGGGAGCGTGCGTGTGAGGGCGCGGGTTAGTGTTAGCGTACGGGTTAGGATTAGGGCACGGGTGAGGGTCAGGCTTCGGGGAAGGGTTAGGGTTAGGGTTCGGGCTAGGGTTAGGGTTAGGGGACGGGGACGGTTTAGGGTCCAGGTGAGGGTACGGCAACGCTTTAGGGGGAGCGTGCGTGTGAGGGCGCGGGTTAGTGTTAGCGTACGTGTTAGGATTAGGGGACGGGTGAGGGTCAGGCTTCGGGGAAGCGTTAGGGTTAGGGTTCGGGCTAGGGTTAGGGTTAGGGGACGGGGACGGTTTAGGGTCCAGGTGTGGGTACGGCAACGCTTTAGGGGGAGCGTGCGTGTGAGGGCGCGGGTTAGTGTTAGCGTACGGGTTAGGATTAGGGCACGGGTGAGGATCAGGCTTCGGGGAAGGGTTAGGGTTAGGGTTCGGGCTAGGGTTAGGGTTAGGGGACGGGGACGGTTTAGGGTCCAGGTGAGGGTACGGAAACGCTTTAGGGGGAGCGTGCGTGTGAGGGCGCGGGTTAGTGTTAGCGTACGGGTTAGGATTATGGGACGGTTGAGGGTCAGGCTTCGGGGAAGGGTTAGGCTTAGGGTTCGGGCTACGGTTAGGGTTAGGGGACGGGGACGGTTTAGGGTCCAAGTGAGGGTACGGCAACGCTTTAGGGGGAGCGTGCGTGTGAGGGCGCGGGTTAGTGTTAGCGTACGGGTTAGGATTAGGGCACGGGTGAGGGTCAGGCTTCGGGGAAGGGTTAGGGTTAGGGTTCGGGCTAGGGTTAGGGTTAGGGGACGGGGACGGTTTAGGGTCCAGGTGAGGGTACGGCAACGCTTTAGGGGGAGCGTGCGTGTGAGGGCGCGGGTTAGTGTTAGCGTACGGGTTAGGATTAGGGGACGGGTGAGGGTCAGGCTTCGGGGAAGGGTTAGGGTTAGGGTTCGGGCTAGGGTTAGGGTTAGGGGACGGGGACGGTTTAGGGTCCAGGTGAGGGTACGGCAACGCTTTAGGGGGAGCGTGCGTGTGAGGGCGCGGGTTAGTGTTAGCGTACGGTTTACGATTAGTGGACAGGTGAGGGTCAGGCTTCCGGAAAGGGTTAGGGTTAGGGTTCGGGCTAGGGTTAGGGTTGGGGACGGGGACGGTTTAGGGTCCAGGTGAGGGTACGGCAACGCTTTAGGGGGAGCGTGCGTGTGAGGGCGCGGGTTAGTGTTAGCGTACGGGTTAGGATTAGGGCACTGGTGAGGGTCAGGCTTCGGGGAAGGGTTAGGGTTAGGGTTCGGGCTAGGGTTAGGGTTAGGGGACGGGGACGGTTTAGGGTCCAGGTGAGGGTACGGCAACGCTTTAGGGGGAACGTGCGTGTGAGGGCGCGGGTTAGTGTTAGCGTACGGGTTAGGATTAGGGGACGGGTGAGGGTCAGGCTTCGGGGAAGGGTTCGGGTTAGGGTTCGGGCTAGGGTTAGGGTTAGGGGACGGGGACGGTTTAGGGTCCAGGTGAGGGTACGGCAACGCTTTAGGGGGAGCGTGCGTGTGAGGGCGCGGGTTAGTGTTAGCGTACGGGTTAGGATTAGGGCACGGGTGAGGTTCAGGCTTCGGAGAAGGGTTAGGGTTAGGGTTCGGGCTAGGGTTAGGGTTAGGGGACGGGGACGGTTTAGGGTCCAGGTGAGGGTACGGCAACGCTTTAGGGGGAGCGTGCGTGTGAGGGCGCGGGTTAGTGTTAACGTACGGGTTAGGATTAGGGCACGGGTGAGGGTCAGGCTTCGGGGAAGGGTTAGGGTTAGGGTTCGGGCTAGGGTTAGGGTTAGGGGACGGGGACGGTTTAGGGTCCAGGTGAGGGTACGGAAACGCTTTAGGGGGAGCGTGCGTGTGAGGGCGCGGGTTAGTGTTAGCGTACGGGTTAGGATTAGGGGACGGGTGAGGGTCAGGCTTCGGGGAAGGGTTAGGGTTAGGGTTCGGGCTAGGGTTAGGGTTAGGGGACGGGGACGGTTTAGGGTCCAGGTGAGGGTACGGCAACGCTTTAGGGGGAGCGTGCGTGTGAGGGCGCGGGTTAGTGTTATCGTACGGGTTAGGATTAGGACACGGGTGAGGGTCAGGCTTCGGGGAAGGGTTAGGGTTAGGGTTCGGGCTAGGGTTAGGGTTAGGGGACGGGGACGGTTCAGGGTCCAGGTGAGGGTACGGCAACGCTTTAGGGGGAGCGTGCGTGTGAGGGCGTGGGTTAGTGTTCGCGTACGGGTTACGATTAGGGGACGGGTGAGGGTCAGGCTTCGGGGAAGGGTTAGGGTTAGGGTTCGGGCTAGGGTTAGGGTTAGGGGACGGGGACGGTTTAGGGTCCAGGTGAGGGTACGGCAACGCTTTAGGGGGAGCGTGCGTGTGAGGGCGCGGATTAGTGTTAGCGTACGTGTTAGGATTAGGGCACGGGTGAGGGTCAGGCTTCGGGGAAGGGTTAGGGTTAGGGTTCGGGCTAGGGTTAGGGTTAGGGGACGGGGACGGTTTAGGGTCCAGGTGAGGGTACGGCAACGCTTTAGGGGGAGCGTGCGTGTGAGGGTGCGGGTTAGTGTTAGCGTACGGGTTAGGATTAGGGGACGGGTGAGGGTCAGGCTTCGGGGAAGGGTTAGGGTTAGGGTTCGGGCTAGGGTTAGGGTTAGGGGACGGGGACGTTTTAGGGTCGAGGTGAGGGTACGGCAACGCTTTAGGGGGAGCGTGCGTGTGAGGGCGCGGGTTAGAGTTAGCGTACGGGTTAGGATTAGGGGACGGGTGAGGGTCAGGCTTCGGGGAAGGGTTAGGGTTAGGGTTCGGGCTAGGGTTAGGGTTAGGGGACGGGGACGGTTTAGGGTCCAGGTGAGGGTACGGCAACGCTTTAGGGGGAGCGTGCGTGTGAGGGCGCGGGTTAGTGTTAGCGTACGGTTTACGATTAGTGGACAGGTGAGGGTCAGGCTTCCGGAAAGGGTTAGGGTTAGGGTTCGGGCTAGGGTTAGGGTTGGGGACGGGGACGGTTTAAGGTCCAGGTGAGGGTACGGCAACGCTTTAGGGGGAGCGTGCGTGTGAGGGCGCGGGTTAGTGTTAGCGTACGGGTTAGGATTAGGGCACGGGTGAGGGTCAGGCTTCGGGGAAGGGTTAGGGTTAGGGTTCGGGCTAGGGTTAGGGTTAGGGGACGGGGACGGTTTAGGGTCCAGGTGAGGGTACGGCAACGCTTTAGGGGGAACGTGCGTGTGAGGGCGCGGGTTAGTGTTAGCGTACGGGTTAGGATTAGGGGACGGGTGAGGGTCAGGCTTCGGGGAAGGGTTCGGGTTAGGGTTCGGGCTAGGGTTAGGGTTAGGGGACGGGGACGGTTTAGGGTCCAGGTGAGGGTACGGCAACGCTTTAGGGGGAGCGTGCGTGTGAGGGCGCGGGTTAGTGTTAGCGTACGGGTTAGGATTAGGGCACGGGTGAGGTTCAGGCTTCGGAGAAGGGTTAGGGTTAGGGTTCGGGCTAGGGATAGGGTTAGGGGACGGGGACGGTTTAGGGTCCAGGTGAGGGTACGGCAACGCTTTAGGGGGAGCGTGCGTGTGAGGGCGCGGGTTAGTGTTAACGTACGGGTTAGGATTAGGGCACGGGTGAGGGTCAGGCTTCGGGGAAGGGTTAGGGTTAGGGTTCGGGCTAGGGTTAGGGTTAGGGGACGGGGACGGTTTAGGGTCCAGGTGAGGGTACGGAAACGCTTTAGGGGGAGCGTGCGTGTGAGGGCGCGGGTTAGTGTTAGCGTACGGGTTAGGATTAGGGGACGGGTGAGGGTCAGGCTTCGGGGAAGGGTTAGGGTTAGGGTTCGGGCTAGGGTTAGGGTTAGGGGACGGGGACGGTTTAGGGTCCAGGTGAGGGTACGGCAACGCTTTAGGGGGAGCGTGCGTGTGAGGGCGCGGGTTAGTGTTATCGTACGGGTTAGGATTAGGACACGGGTGAGGGTCAGGCTTCGGGGAAGGGTTAGGGTTAGGGTTCGGGCTAGGGTTAGGGTTAGGGGACGGGGACGGTTCAGGGTCCAGGTGAGGGTACGGCAACGCTTTAGGGGGAGCGTGCATGTGAGGGCGTGGGTTAGTGTTCGCGTACGGGTTACGATTAGGGGACGGGTGAGGGTCAGGCTTCGGGGAAGGGTTAGGGTTAGGGTTCGGGCTAGGGTTAGGGTTAGGGGACGGGGACGGTTTAGGGTCCAGGTGAGGGTACGGCAACGCTTTAGGGGGAGCGTGCGTGTGAGGGCGCGGATTAGTGTTAGCGTACGTGTTAGGATTAGGGCACGGGTGAGGGTCAGGCTTTGGGGAAGGGTTAGGGTTAGGGTTCGGGCTAGGGTTAGGGTTAGGGGACGGGGACGGTTTAGGGTCCAGGTGAGGGTACGGCAACGCTTTAGGGGGAGCGTGCGTGTGAGGGCGCGGGTTAGTGTTAGCGTACGGGTTAGGATTAGGGGACGGGTGAGGGTCAGGCTTCGGGGAAGGGTTAGGGTTAGGGTTCGGGCTAGGGTTAGGGTTAGGGGACGGGGACGTTTTAGGGTCCAGGTGAGGGTACGGCAACGCTTTAGGGGGAGCGTGCGTGTGAGGGCGCGGGTTAGAGTTAGCGTACGGGTTAGGATTAGGGGACGGGTGAGGGTCAGGCTTCGGGGAAGGGTTAGGGTTAGGGTTCGGGCTAGGGTTAGGGTTAGGGGACGGGGACGGTTTAGGGTCCAGGTGAGGGTACGGCAACGCTTTAGGGGGAGCGTGCGTGTGAGGGCGCGGGTTAGTGTTAGCGTACAGGTTAGGATTAGGGCACGGGTGAGGGTCAGGCTTCGGGGAAGGTTTAGGGTTAGGGTTCGGGCTAGGGTTAGGGTTAGGGGACGGGGACTGTTTAGGGTCCAGGTGAGGGTACGGCAATGCTTTAGGGGGAGCGTGCGTGTGAGGGCGCGGGTTAGTGTTAGCGTACGGGTTAGGATTAGGGGACGGGTGAGGGTCAGGCTTCGGGGAAGTGTTAGGGTTAGGGTTCGGGTTAGGGTTAGGGTTAGGGGACGGGGACGGTTTAGGGTCCAGGTGAGGGTACGGCAACGCTTTAGGGGGAGCGTGCGTGTGAGGGCGCGGGTTAGTGTTAGCGTACGGGTTAGGATTAGGGGACGGGTGAGGGTCAGGATTCGGGGAAGGGTTAGGGTTAGGGTTCGGGCTAGGGTTAGGGTTACGGGACGGGGACGGTTTAGGGTCCAGGTGAGGGTACGGCAACGCTTTAGGGGGAGCGTGCGTGTGAGGGCGCGGGTTAGTGTTAGCGTACGGGTTAGGATTAGGGCACGGGTGAGGGTCAGGCTTCGGGGAAGTGTTAGGGTTAGGGTTCGGGCTAGGGTTAGGGTTAGGGGACGGGGACGGTTTAGGGTCCAGGTGAGGGTACGGCAACGCTTTAGGGGGAGCGTGCGTGTGAGGGCACGGGTTAGTGTTAGCGTACGTGTTAGGATTAGGGGACGGGTGAGGGTCAGGCTTCGGGGAAGGGTTAGGGTTAGGGTTCGGGCTAGGGTTAGGGTTAGGGGACGGGGACGGTTTAGGGTCCAGGTGAGGGTACGGCAACGCTTTAGGGGGAGCGTGCGTGTGAGGGCGCGGGTTAGTGTTAGCGTACGGGTTAGGATTAGGGGACGGGTGAGGGTCAGGCTTCGGGGAAGGGTTAGGGTTAGGGTTCGGGCTAGGGTTAGGGTTAGGGGACGGGGACGGTTTAGGGTCCAGGTGAGGGTACGGCAACGGTTTAGGGGGAGCGTGCGTGTGAGGGCGCGGGTTAGTGTTAGCGTACGGGTTAGGATTAGGGGACGGGTGAGGGTCAGGCTTCGGGGAAGGGTTAGGGTTAGGGTTCGGGCTAGGGTTAGGGTTAGGGGACGGGGACGGTTTAGGGTCCAGGTGAGGGTACGGCAACGCTTTAGGGGGAGCGTGCGTGTGAGGGCGCGGGTTAGTGTTAGCGTACGGGTTAGGATTAGGGGACGGGTGAGGGTCAGGCTTCGGGGAAGGGTTAGGGTTAGGGTTCGGGCTAGGGTTAGGGTTAGGGGACGGGGACGGTTTAGGGTCCAGGTGAGGGTACGGCAACGCTTTAGGGGGAGCGTGCGTGTGAGGGCGCGGGTTAGTGTTAGCGTACGAGTTAGGAATAGGGGACGGGTGAGGGTCAGGCTTCGGGGAAGGGTTAGGGTTAGGGTTCGGGCTAGGGTTAGGGTTAGGGGACGGGGACGGTTTAGGGTCCAGGTGAGGGTACGGCAACGCTTTAGGGGGAGCGTGCGTGTGAGGGCGCGGGTTAGTGTTAGCGTACGGGTTAGGATTAGGGCACGGGTGAGGGTCAGGCTTCGGGGAAGGGTTAGGGTTAGGGTTCGGGCTAGGGTTAGGGTTAGGGGACGGGGACGGTTTAGGGTCCAGGTGAGGGTACGGCAACGCTTTAGGGGGAGCGTGCGTGTGAGGGCGCGGGTTAGTGTTAGCGTACGGGTTAGGATTATGGGACGGGTGAGGGTCAGGCTTTGGGGAAGGGTTAGGGTTAGGGTTCGAGCTAGGGTTAGGGTTAGGGGACGGGGACGGTTTAGGGTCCAGGTGAGGGTACGGCAACGCTTTAGGGGGAGCGTGCGTGTGAGGGCGCGGGTTAGTGTTAGCGTACGGGTTAGGATTATGGGACGGGTGAGGGTCAGGCTTCGGGGAAGGGTTAGGGTTAGGGTTCGGGCTAGGGTTAGGGTTAGGGGACGGGGACGGTTTAGGGTCC
The DNA here is from genome assembly GCF_951394435.1 of Stenella coeruleoalba. NCBI lineage: Eukaryota > Metazoa > Chordata > Mammalia > Artiodactyla > Delphinidae > Stenella > Stenella coeruleoalba. The sequence continues at coordinate 324,867 of NW_027646203.1, forward strand.
AGGTGAGGGTACGGCAACGCTTTAGGGGGAGCGTGCGTGTGAGGGCGCGGGTTAGTGTTAGCGTACGGGTTAGGATTAGGGCACGGGTGAGGGTCAGGCTTCGGGGAAGGTTTAGGGTTAGGGTTCGGGCTAGGGTTAGGGTTAGGGGACGGGGACTGTTTAGGGTCCAGGTGAGGGTACGGCAATGCTTTAGGGGGAGCGTGCGTGTGAGGGCGCGGGTTAGTGTTAGCGTACGGGTTAGGATTAGGGGACGGGTGAGAGTCAGGCTTCGGGGAAGCGTTAGGGTTAGGGTTCGGGTTAGGGTTAGGGTTAGGGGACGGGGACGGTTTAGGGTCCAGGTGAGGGTACGGCAACGCTTTAGGGGGAGCGTGCGTGTGAGGGCGCGGGTTAGTGTTAGCGTACGGGTTAGGATTAGGGGACGGGTGAGGGTCAGGCTTCGGGGAAGGGTTAGGGTTAGGGTTCGGGCTAGGGTTAGGGTTAGGGGACGGGGACGGTTTAGGGTCCAGGTGAGGGTACGGCAACGCTTTAGGGGGAGCGTGCGTGTGAGGGCGCGGGTTAGTGTTAGCGTACGGGTTAGGATTAGGGGACGGGTGAGGGTCAGGCTTCGGGGAAGGGTTAGGGCTAGGGTTCGGGCTAGGTTTAGGGTAGGGGACGGGGACGGTTTACGGTCCAGGTGAGGGTACGGCAACGCTTTAGGGGGAGCGTGCGTGTGAGGGCGTGGGTTAGTTATAGCGTACGAGTTAGGTTTAGGGGACGGGTGAGGGTCAGGCTTCGGGGAAGGGTTAGGGTTAGGGTTCGGGCTAGAGTTATGGTTAGGGGACGGGGACGGTTTAGGGTCCAGGTGAGGGTACGGAAACGCTTTAGGGGGAGCGTGCGTGTGAGGGCGCGGGTTAGTGTTAGCGTACGGGTTCGGATTATGGGACGGTTGAGGGTCAGGCTTCGGGGAAGGGTTAGGGTTAGGGTTCGGGCTAGGGTTAGGGTTAGGGGACGGGGACGGTTTAGGGTCCAGGTGAGGGTACGGCAACGCTTTAGGGGGAGCGTGCGTGTGAGGGCGCGGGTTAGTGTTAGCGTACGGGTTAGGATTAGGGCACGGGTGAGGGTCAGGCTTCGGGGAAGGGTTAGGGTTAGGGTTCGGGCTAGGGTTAGGGTTAGGGGACGGGGACGGTTTAGGGTCCAGGTGAGGGTACGGCAACGCTTTAGGGGGAGCGTGCGTGTGAGGGCGCGGGTTAGTGTTAGCGTACGGGATAGGATTAGTGGACGGGTGAGGGTCAGGATTCGGGGAAGGGTTAGGGTTAGGGTTCGGGCTAGGGTTAGGGTTAGGGGATGGGGACGGTTTAGGGTCCAGGTGAGGGTACGGCAATACTTCAGGGGGACCGTGCGTGTGAGGGCGCGGGTTAGTGTTAGCGTACGGGTTAGGATTAGGGCACGGGTGAGGGTCAGGCTTCGGGGAAGGGTTAGTGTTAGGGTTCGGGCTAGGGTTAGGGTTAGGGGACGGGGACGGTTTAGGGTCCAGGTGAGGGTACGACAACGCTTTAGGGGGAGCGTGCGTGTGAGGGCGCGGGTTAGTGTTAGCGTACGGGATAGGATTAGGGGACGGGTGAGGGTCAGGATTCGGGGAAGGGTTAGGGTTAGGGTTCGGGCTAGGGTTAGGGTTAGGGGACGGGGACGGTTTAGGGTCCAGGTGAGGGTACGGCAACGCTTTAGGGGGAGCGTGCGTGTGAGGGCGCGGGTTAGTGTTAGCGTACGGGTTAGGATTAGGGCACGGGTGAGGGTCAGGCTTCGGGGAAGGGTTAGGGTTAGGGTTCGGGCTAGGGTTAGGGTTAGGGGACGGGGACGGTTTAGGGTCCAGGTGAGGGTACGGCAACGCTTTAGGGGGAGCGTGCGTGTGAGGGCGCGGGTTAGTGTTAGAGTACGGGTTACGATTAGTGGACGGGTGAGGGTCAGGCTTCGGGGAAGGGTTAGGGTTAGGGTTCGGGCTAGGGTTAGGGTCAGGGGACGGGGACGGTTTAGGGTCCAGGTGAGGGTACGGCAACGCTTTAGGGGGAGCGTGCGTGTGAGGGCGCGGGTTAGTGTTAGCGTACGGGGTAGGATTAGGGGACGGGTGAGGGTCAGGCTTCGGGGAAGGGTTAGGGTTAGGGTTCGGGCTAGGGTTAGGGTTAGGGGACGGGGACGGTTTAGGGTCCAGGTGAGGGTACGGCAACGCTTTAGGGGGAGCGTGCGTGTGAGGGCGCGGGTTAGAGTTAGCGTACGGGTTAGGATTAGGGGACGGGTGAGGGTCAGGCTTTGGGGAAGGGTTAGGGTTAGGGTTCGGGCTAGGGTTAGGGTTAGGGGACGGGGACGGTTTAGGGTCCAGGTGAGTGTACGGCAACGCTTTAGGGGGAGCGTGCGTGTGAGGGCGTGGGTTAGTGTTAGCGTACGGGTTAGGATTAGGGGACTGGTGAGGGTCAGGCTTCGGGGAAGGGTTAGGGTAAGGGTTCGGGCTAGGGTTAGGGTTAGGGGAAGGGGACGGTTTAGGGTCCAGGTGAGGGTACAGCAACGCTTTAGGGGGAGCGTGCGTGTGAGGGCGCGGGTTAGTGTTAGCGTACGGATTAGGATTAGGGGACGGGTGAGGGTCAGGATTCGGGGAAGGGTTAGGGTTAGGGTTCGGGCTAGGGTTAGGGTTAGGGGACGGGGACGGTTTAGGGTCCAGGTGAGGGTACGGCAATGCTTTAGGGGGAGCGTGCGTGTGAGGGCGCGGGTTAGTGTTAGCGTACGGGTTAGGATTAGGGCACGGGTGAGGGTCAGGCTTCGGGGAAGGGTTAGGGTTAGGGTTCGGGCTAGGGTTAGGGTTAGGGGACGGGGATGGTTTAGGGTCCAGGTGAGGGTACGGCAACGCTTTAGGGGGAGCGTGCGTGTGAGGGCGCGGGTTAGTGTTAGAGTACGGGTTACGATTAGTGGACGGGTGAGGGTCAGGCTTCGGGGAAGGGTTAGGGTTAGGGTTCGGGCTAGGGTTAGGGTCAGGGGACGGGGACGGTTTAGGGTCCAGGTGAGGGTACGGCAACGCTTTAGGGGGAGCGTGCGTGTGAGGGCGCGGGTTAGTGTTAGCGTACGGGGTAGGATTAGGGGACGGGTGAGGGTCAGGCTTCGGGGAAGGGTTAGGGTTAGGGTTCGGGCTAGGGTTAGGGTTAGGGGACGGGGACGGTTTAGGGTCCAGGTGAGGGTACGGCAACGCTTTAGGGGGAGCGTGCGTGTGAGGGCGCGGGTTAGAGTTAGCGTACGGGTTAGGATTAGGGGACGGGTGAGGGTCAGGCTTTGGGGAAGGGTTAGGGTTAGGGTTCGGGCTAGGGTTAGGGTTAGGGGACGGGGACGGTTTAGGGTCCAGGTGAGTGTACGGCAACGCTTTAGGGGGAGCGTGCGTGTGAGGGCGTGGGTTAGTGTTAGCGTACGGGTTAGGATTAGGGGACTGGTGAGGGTCAGGCTTCGGGGAAGGGTTAGGGTAAGGGTTCGGGCTAGGGTTAGGGTTAGGGGAAGGGGACGGTTTAGGGTCCAGGTGAGGGTACAGCAACGCTTTAGGGGGAGCGTGCGTGTGAGGGCGCGGGTTAGTGTTAGCGTACGGATTAGGATTAGGGGACGGGTGAGGGTCAGGATTCGGGGAAGGGTTAGGGTTAGGGTTCGGGCTAGGGTTAGGGTTAGGGGACGGGGACGGTTTAGGGTCCAGGTGAGGGTACGGCAACGCTTTAGGGGGAGCGTGCGTGTGAGGGCGCGGGTTAGTGTTAGCGTACGGGTTAGGATTAGGGCACGGGTGAGGGTCAGGCTTCGGGGAAGGGTTAGGGTTAGGGTTCGGGCTAAGGTTAGGGTTAGGGGACGGGGACGGTTTAGGGTCCAGGTGAGGGTACGGCAACGCTTTAGGGGGAGCGTGCGTGTGAGGGCGCGGGTTAGTGTTAGCGTACGGGTTAGGATTAGGGCACGGGTGAGGGTCAGGCTTCGGGGAAGGGTTAGGGTTAGGGTTCGGGCTAGGGTTAGGGTTAGGGGACGGGGACGGTTTAGGGTCCAGGTGAGGGTACGACAACGCTTTAGGGGGAGCGTGCGTGTGAGGGCGCGGGTTAGTGTTAGCGTACGGGTTACGATTAGGGGATGGGTGAGGGTCAGGCTTCGGGGAAGGGTTAGGGTTAGGGTTCGGGCTAGGGTTAGGGTTAGGGGACGGGGACGGTTTAGGGTCCAGGTGAGGGTACGGCAACGCTTTAGGGGGAGCGTGCGTGTGAGGGCGCGGGTTAGTGTTAGCGTACGGGTTAGGATTAGGGGACGGGTGAGGGTTAGGCTTCGGGGAAGGGTTAGGGTTAGGGTTCGGGCTAGGGTTAGGGTTAGGGGACGGGGACGGTTTAGGGTCCAGGTGAGGGTACGGCAACGCTTTAGGGGGAGCGTGCGTGTGAGGGCGCGGGTTAGTGTTAGCGTACGTGTTAGGATTAGGGCACGGATGAGGGTCAGGCTTCGGGGAAGGGTTAGGGTTAGGGTTCGGGCTAGGGTTAGGGTTAGGGGACGGGGACGGTTTAGGGTCCAGGTGAGGGTACGGCAACGCTTTAGGGGGAGCGTGCGTGTGAGGGCGCGGGTTAGTGTTAGCGTACGGGTTAGGATTAGGGCACGGGTGAGGGTCAGGCTTCGGGGAAGGGTTAGGGTTAGGGTTCGGGCTAAGGTTAGGGTTAGGGGACGGGGACGGTTTAGGGTCCAGGTGAGGGTACGGCAACGCTTTAGGGGGAGCGTGCGTGTGAGGGCGCGGGTTAGTGTTAGCGTACGGGTTAGGATTAGGGCACGGGTGAGGGTCAGGCTTCGGGGAAGGGTTAGGGTTAGGGTTCGGGCTAGGGTTAGGGTTAGGGGACGGGGACGGTTTAGGGTCCAGGTGAGGGTATGGCAACGCTTTAGGGGGAGCGTGCGTGTGAGGGCGCGGGTTAGTGTTAGCGTACGGGTTACGATTAGGGGATGGGTGAGGGTCAGGCTTCGGGGAAGGGTTAGGGTTAGGGTTCGGGCTAGGGTTAGGGTTAGGGGACGGGGACGGTTTAGGGTCCAGGTGAGGGTACGGCAACGCTTTAGGGGGAGCGTGCGTGTGAGGGCGCGGGTTAGTGTTAGCGTACGGGTTAGGATTAGGGGACGGGTGAGGGTTAGGCTTCGGGGAAGGGTTAGGGTTAGGGTTCGGGCTAGGGTTAGGGTTAGGGGACGGGGACGGTTTAGGGCCCAGGTGAGGGTACGGCAACGCTTTAGGGGGAGCGTGCGTGTGAGGGCGCGGGTTAGTGTTAGCGTACGTGTTAGGATTAGGGCACGGATGAGGGTCAGGCTTCGGGGAAGGGTTAGGGTTAGGGTTCGGGCTAGGGTTAGGGTTAGGGGACGGGGACGGTTTAGGGTCCAGGTGAGGGTACGGCAACGCTTTAGGGGGAGCGTGCGTGTGAGGGCGCGGGTTAGTGTTCGCGTACGGGTTAGGATTAGGGGACGGGTGAGGGTCAGGCTTCGTGGAAGGGTTAGGGTTAGGGTTCGGGCTAGGGTTAGGGTTAGGGGACGGGGACGGTTTAGGGTCCAGGTGAGGGTACGGCAACGCTTTAGGGGGAGCGTGCGTGTGAGGGCGCGGGTTAATGTTAGCGTACGGGTTAGGATTAGGGGACGGGTGAGGGTCAGGCTTCGGGGAAGGGTTAGGGTTAGGGTTCGGGCTAGGGTTAGGGTTAGGGGACGGGGACGGTTTAGGGTCCAGGTGAGGGTACGGCAACGCTTTAGGGGGAGCGTGCGTGTGAGGGCGCGGGTTAGTGTTAGCGTACGGGTTAGGATTAGGGGACGGGTGAGGATCAGGCTTCGGGGAAGGGTTAGGGTTAGGGTTCGGGCTAGGGTTAGGGTCAGGGGACGGGGACGGTTTAGGGTCCAGGTGAGGGTACGGCAACGCTTTAAGGGGAGCGTGCATGTGAGGGCGCGGTTTAGTGTTAGCGTACGGGTTAGGATTAGGGGACGGGTGAGGGTCAGGCTTCGGGGAAGGGTTAGGGTTAGGGTTCGGGCTAGGGTTAGGGTTAGGGGACGGGGACGGTTTAGGGTCCAGGTGAGGGTACGGCAACGCTTTAGGGGGAGCGTGCGTGTGAGGGCGCGGGTTAGTGTTAGCGTACGGGTTAGGATTAGGGGACGGGTGAGGGTCAGGCTTCGGGGAAGGGTTAGGGTTAGGGTTCGGGCTAGGGTTAGGGTTAGGGGACGGGGACGGTTAGGGTCCAGGTGAGGGTACGGCAACGCTTTAGGGGGAGCGTGCGTGTGAGGGCGCGGGTTAGTGTTAGCGTACGGGTTAGGATTATGGGACGGGTGAGGGTCAGGCTTCGGGGAAGGGTTAGGGTTAGGGTTCGGGCTAGGGTTAGGGTTAGGGGACGGGGACGGTTTAGGGTCCAGGTGAGGGTACGGCAACGCTTTAGGGGGAGCGTGCGTGTGAGGGCGCGGGTCAGTGTTAGCGTACGGGTTAGGATTAGGGCACGGGTGAGGGTCAGGCTTCGGGGAAGGGTTAGGGTTAGGGTTCGGGCTAGGGTTAGGGGACGGGGACGGTTTAGGGTCCAGGTGAGGGTACGGCAACGCTTTAGGGGGAGCGTGCGTGTGAGGGCGCGGGTTAGTGTTAGCGTACGGGGTAGGATTAGGGGACGGGTGAGGGTCAGGCTTCGGGGAAGGGTTAGGGTTAGGGTTCGGGCTAGGGTTAGGGTTAGGGGACGGGGACGGTTTAGGGTCCAGGTGAGGGTACGGCAACGCTTTAGGGGGAGCGTGCGTGTGAGGGCGCGGGTTAGTGTTAGCGTACGGGTTAGGATTAGGGGACGGTTGAGGGTCAGGCTTCGGGGAAGGGTTAGGGTTAGGGTTCGGGCTAGGGTTAGGGTTAGGGGACGGGGACGGTTTAGGGTCCAGGTGAGGGTACGGCAACGCTTTAGGGGGAGCGTGCGTGTGAGGGCGCGGGTTAGAGTTAGCGTACGGGTTAGGATTAGGGGACGGGTGAGGGTCAGGCTTTGGGGAAGGGTTAGGGTTAGGGTTCGGGCTAGGGTTAGGGTTAGGGGACGGGGACGGTTTAGGGTCCAGGTGAGGGTACGGCAACGCTTTAGGGGGAGCGTGCGTGTGAGGGCGTGGGTTAGTGTTAGCGTACGGGTTAGGATTAGGGGACTGGTGAGGGTCAGGCTTCGGGGAAGGGTTAGGGTAAGGGTTCGGGCTAGGGTTAGGGTTAGGGGACGGGGACGGTTTAGGGTCCAGGTGAGGGTACAGCAACGCTTTAGGGGGAGCGTGCGTGTGAGGGCGCGGGTTAGTGTTAGCGTACGGATTAGGATTAGGGGACGGGTGAGGGTCAGGCTTCGGGGAAGGGTTAGGGTTAGGGTTCGGGCTAGGGTTAGGGTTAGGGGACGGGGACGGTTTAGGGTCCAGGTGAGGGTACGGCAACGCTTTAGGGGGAGCGTGCGTGTGAGGGCGCGGGTTAGTGTTAGCGTACGGGTTAGGATTAGGGCACGGGTGAGGGTCAGGCTTCGGGGAAGGGTTAGGGTTAGGGTTCGGGCTAAGGTTAGGGTTAGGGGACGGGGACGGTTTAGGGTCCAGGTGAGGGTACGGCAATGCTTTAGGGGGAGCATGCGTGTGAGGGCGCGGGTTAGTGTTAGCGTACGGGTTAGGATTAGGGCACGGGTGAGGGTCAGGCTTCGGGGAAGGGTTAGGGTTAGGGTTCGGGCTAGGGTTAGGGTTAGGGGACGGGGACGGTTTAGGGTCCAGGTGAGGGTACGGCAACGCTTTAGGGGGAGCGTGCATGTGAGGGCGCGGGTTAGTGTTAGCGTACGTGTTAGGATTAGGGCACGGATGAGGGTCAGGCTTCGGAGAAGGGTTAGGGTTAGGGTTCGGGCTAGGGTTAGGGTTAGGGGACGGGGACGGTTTAGGGTCCAGGTGAGGGTACGGCAACGCTTTAGGGGGAGCGTGCGTGTGAGGGCGCGGGTTAGTGTTCGCGTACGGGTTAGGATTAGGGGACGGGTGAGGGTCAGGCTTCGTGGAAGGGTTAGGGTTAGGGTTCGGGCTAGGGTTAGGGTTAGGGGACGGGGACGGTTTAGGGTCCAGGTGAGGGTACGGCAACGCTTTAGGGGGAGCGTGCGTGTGAGGGCGCGGGTTAGTGTTAGCGTACGGGTTAGGATTAGGGGACGGGTGAGGGTCAGGCTTCGGGGAAGGGTTAGGGTTAGGGTTCGGGCTAGGGTTAGGGTTAGGGGACGGGGACGGTTTAGGGTCCAGGTGAGGGTACGGCAACGCTTTAGGGGGAGCGTGCGTGTGAGGGCGCGGGTTAGTGTTAGCGTACGGGTTAGGATTAGGGGACGGGTGAGGATCAGGCTTCGGGGAAGGGTTAGGGTTAGGGTTCGGGCTAGAGTTAGGGTCAGGGGACGGGGACGGTTTAGGGTCCAGGTGAGGGTACGGCAACGCTTTAGGGGGAGCGTGCATGTGAGGGCGCGGTTTAGTGTTAGCGTACGGGTTAGGATTAGGGGACGGGTGAGGGTCAGGCTTCGGGGAAGGGTTAGGGTTAGGGTTCGGGCTAGGGTTAGGGTTAGGGGACGGGGACGGTTTAGGGTCCAGGTGAGGGTACGGCAACGCTTTAGGGGGAGCGTGCGTGTGAGGGCGCGGGTTAGTGTTAGCGTACGGGTTAGGATTAGGGGACGGGTGAGGGTCAGGCTTCGGGGAAGGGTTAGGGTTAGGGTTCGGGCTAGGGTTAGGGTTAGGGGACGGGGACGGTTTAGGGTCCAGGTGAGGGTACGGCAACGCTTTAGGGGGAGCGTGCGTGTGAGGGCGCGGGTCAGTGTTAGCGTACGGGTTAGGATTAGGGCACGGGTGAGGGTCAGGCTTCGGGGAAGGGTTAGGGTTAGGGTTCGGGCTAGGGTTAGGGTTAGGGGACGGGGACGGTTTAGGGTCCAGGTGAGGGTACGGCAACGCTTTAGGGGGAGCGTGCGTGTGAGGGCGCGGGTTAGTGTTAGCGTACGGGGTAGGATTAGGGGACGGGTGAGGGTCAGGCTTCGGGGAAGGGTTAGGGTTAGGGTTCGGGCTAGGGTTAGGGTTAGGGGACGGGGACGGTTTAGGGTCCAGGTGAGGGTACGGCAACGCTTTAGGGGGTGCGTGCGTGTGAGGGCGCGGGTTAGTGTTAGCGTACGGGTTAGGATTAGGGCACGGGTGAGGGTCAGGCTTCGGGGAAGGGTTAGGGTTAGGGTTCGGGCTAGGGTTAGGGTTAGGGGACGGGGACGGTTTAGGGTCCAGGTGAGGGTACGGCAACGCTTTAGGGGGAGCGTGCGTGTGAGGGCGCGGGTTAGTGTTAGCGTACGTGTTAGGATTATGGCACGGGTGAGGGTCAGGCTTCGGGGAAGGATTAGGGTTAGGGTTCGGGCTAGGGTTAGGGTTAGGGGACGGGGACGGTTTAGGGTCCAGGTGAGGGTACGGCAACGCTTTAGGGGGAGCGTGCGTGTGAGGGCGCGGGTTAGTGTTAGCGTACGGGTTAGGATTAGGGGACGGGTGAGGGTCAGGCTTCGGGGAAGGGTTAGGGTTAGGGTTCGGGCTAGGGTTAGGGTTAGGGGACGGGGACGGTTTAGGGTCCAGGTGAGGGTACGGCAACGCTTTAGGGGGAGCGTGCGTGTGAGGGCGCGGGTTAGTGTTAGCGTACGGGTTAGGATTAGGGCACGGGTGAGGGTCAGGCTTCGGGGAAGGGTTAGGGTTAGGGTTCGGGCTAGGGTTAGGGTTAGGGGACGGGGACGGTTTAGGGTCCAGGTGAGGGTACGGCAACGCTTTAGGGGGAGCGTGCGTGTGAGGGCGCGGGTTAGTGTTAGCGTACGTGTTAGGATTACGGCACGGGTGAGGGTCAGGCTTCGGGGAAGGGTTAGGGTTAGGGTTCGGGCTAGGGTTAGGGTTAGGGGACGGGGACGGTTTAGGGTCCAGGTGAGGGTACGGCAACGCTTTAGGGGGAGCGTGCGTGTGAGGGCGCGGGTTAGTGTTAGCGTACGGGTTAGGATTATGGGACGGGTGAGTGTCAGGCTTCGGGGAAGGCTTAGGGTTAGGGTTCGGGCTAGGGTTAGGGTTAGGGGACGGGGACGGTTTAGGGTCCAGGTGAGGGTACGGCAACGCTTTAGGGGGAGCGTGCGTGTGAGGGCGTGGGTTAGTTTTAGCGTACGGGTTAGGAATAGGGGACGGGTGAGGGTCATGCTTCGGGGAAGGGTTAGGGTTAGGGTTCGGGCTAGGGTTAGGGTTAGGGGACGGGGACGCTTTAGGGTCCAGGTGAGGGTACGGCAACGCTTTAGGGGGAGCGTGCATGTGAGGGCGCGGGTTAGTGTTAGCGTACGGGTTAGGATTAGGGCACGGGTGGGGGTCAGGCTTCGGGGAAGGGTTAGGGTTAGGGTTCGGGCTAGGGTTAGGGTTAGGGGACATGGACGGTTTAGGGTCCAGGTGAGGGTACGGCAACGCTTTAGGGGGAGCGTGCGTGTGAGGGCGCGGGTTAGTGTTAGCGTACGGATTAGGATTAGGGGACGGGTGAGGGTCAGGCTTCGGGGAAGGGTTAGGGTTAGGGTTCGGGCTAGGGTTAGGGTTAGGGGACTGGGACGGTTTAGGGTCCAGGTGAGGGTACGGCAACGCTTTAGGGGGAGCGTGCGTGTGAGGGCGCGGGTTAGTGTTCGCGTACGGGTTACGATTAGGGGACGGGTGAGGGTCAGGCTTCGGGGAAGGGTTAGGGTTAGGGTTCGGGCTAGGGTTAGGGTTAGGGGACGGGGACGGTTTAGGGTCCAGGTGGGGGTACGGCAACGCTTTAGAGGGAGCGTGCGTGTGAGGGCGCGGGTTAGTGTTAGCGTATGGGTTAGGATTAGGGGACGGGTGAGGGTCAGGCTTCGGGGAAGGGTTAGGGTTAGGGTTCGGGCTAGGGTTAGGGTTAGGGGACGGGGACGGTTTAGGGTCCAGGTGAGGGTACGGCAACGCTTTAGGGGGAGCGTGCGTGTGAGGGCGCGGGTTAGTGTTAGCGTACGGGTTAGGATTAGGGCACGGGTGAGGGTCAGGCTTCGGGGAAGGGTTAGGGTTAGGGTTCGGGCTAGGGTTAGGGTTAGGGGACGGGGACGGTTTAGGGTCCAGGTGAGGGTACGGCAACGCTTTAGGGGGAGCGTGCGTGTGAGGGCGTGGGTTAGTGTTAGCGTACGGGTTAGGATTAGGGCACGGGTGAGGGTCAGGCTTCGGGGAAGGGTTAGGGTTAGGGTTCGGGCTAGGGTTAGGGTTAGGGGACGGGGACGGTTTAGGGTCCAGGTGAGGGTACGGCAACGCTTTAGGGGGAGCGTGCGTGTGAGGGCGCGGGTTAGTGTTCGCGTACGGGTTACGATTAGGGCACGGATGAGGGTCAGGCTTCGGGGAAGGGTTAGGGTTAGGGTTCGGGCTAGGGTTAGGGTTAGGGGACGGGGACGGTTTAGGGTCCAGGTGAGGGTACGGCAACGCTTTAGGGGGAGCGTGCGTGTGAGGGCGCGGGTTAGTGTTAGCGTACGGGTTAGGATTAGGGCACGGGTGAGGGTCAGGCTTCGGGGAAGGGTTAGGGTTAGGGTTCGGGCTAGGGTTAGGGTTAGGGGACGGGGACGGTTTAGGGTCCAGGTGAGGGTACGGCAACGCTTTAGGGGGAGCGTGCGTGTGAGGGCGCGGGTTAGTGTTAGCGTACGGGTTAGGATTAGGGCACGGGTGAGGGTCAGGCTTCGGGGAAGGGTTAGGGTTAGGGTTCGGGCTAGGGTTAGGGTTAGGGGACGGGGACGGTTTAGGGTCCAGGTGAGGGTACGGCAACGCTTTAGGGGGAGCGTGCGTGTGAGGGCGCGGGTTAGTGTTCGCGTACGGGTTACGATTAGGGCACGGATGAGGGTCAGGCTTCGGGGAAGGGTTAGGGTTAGGGTTCGGGCTAGGGTTAGGGTTAGGGGACGGGGACGGTTTAGGGTCCAGGTGAGGGTACGGCAACGCTTTAGGGGGAGCGTGCGTGTGAGGGCGCGGGTTAGTGTTAGCGTACGGGGTAGGATTAGGGGACGGGTGAGGGTCAGGCTTCGGGGAAGGGTTAGGGTTAGGGTTCGGGCTAGGGTTAGGGTTAGGGGACGGGGACGGTTTAGGGTCCAGGTGAGGGTACGGCAACGCTTTAGGGGGAGCGTGCGTGTGAGGGCGCGGGTTAGTGTTAGCGTACGGGTTACGATTAGGGGACGGGTGAGGGTCAGGCTTCGGGGAAGGGTTAGGGTTAGGGTTCGGGCTAGGGTTAGGGTTACGGGACGGGGACGGTTTAGGGTCCAGGTGAGGGTACGGCAACGCTTTAGGGGGTGCGTGCGTGTGAGGGCGCGGGTTAGTGTTAGCGTACGGGTTAGGATTAGGGCACGGGTGAGGGTCAGGCTTCGGGGAAGGGTTAGGGTTAGGGTTCGGGCTAGGGTTAGGGTTAGGGGACGGGGACGGTTTAGGGTCCAGGTGAGGGTACGGCAACGCTTTAGGGGGAGCGTGCGTGTGAGGGCGCGGGTTAGTGTTAGCGTACGGGTTAGGATTAGGGCACGGGTGAGGGTCAGGCTTCGGGGAAGGATTAGGGTTAGGGTTCGGGCTAGGGTTAGGGTTAGGGGACGGGGACGGTTTAGGGTCCAGGTGAGGGTACGGCAACGCTTTAGGGGGAGCGTGCGTGTGAGGGCGCGGGTTAGTGTTAGCGTACGGGTTAGGATTAGGGGACGGGTGAGGGTCAGGCTTCGGGGAAGGGTTAGGGTTAGGGTTCGGGCTAGGGTTAGGGTTAGGGGACGGGGACGGTTTAGGGTCCAGGTGAGGGTACGGCAACGCTTTAGGGGGAGCGTGCGTGTGAGGGCGCGGGTTAGTGTTAGCGTACGGGTTAGGATTAGGGCACGGGTGAGGGTCAGGCTTCGGGGAAGGGTTAGGGTTAGGGTTCGGGCTAGGGTTAGGGTTAGGGGACGGGGACGGTTTAGGGTCCAGGTGAGGGTACGGCAACGCTTTAGAGGGAGCGTGCGTGTGAGGGCGCGGGTTAGTGTTAGCGTATGGGTTAGGATTAGGGGACGGGTGAGGGTCAGGCTTCGGGGAAGGGTTAGGGTTAGGGTTCGGGCTAGGGTTAGGGTTAGGGGACGGGGACGGTTTAGGGTCCAGGTGAGGGTACGGCAACGCTTTAGGGGGAGCGTGCGTGTGAGGGCGTGGGTTAGTGTTAGCGTACGGGTTAGGATTAGGGCACGGGTGAGGGTCAGGCTTCGGGGAAGGCTTAGGGTTAGGGTTCGGGCTAGGGTTAGGGTTAGGGGACGGGGACGGTTTAGGGTCCAGGTGAGGGTACGGCAACGCTTTAGGGGGAGCGTGCGTGTGAGGGCGCGGGTTAGTGTTAGCGTACGGGTTAGGATTAGGGCACGGGTGAGTGTCAGGCTTCGGGGAAGGGTTAGGGTTAGGGTTCGGGCTAGGGTTAGGGTTAGGGGACGGGGACGGTTTAGGGTCCAGGTGAGGGTACGGCAACGCTTTAGGGGGAGCGTGCGTGTGAGGGCGCGGGTTAGTGTTCGCGTACGGGTTACGATTAGGGCACGGATGAGGGTCAGGCTTCGGGGAAGGGTTAGGGTTAGGGTTCGGGCTAGGGTTAGGGTTAGGGGACGGGGACGGTTTAGGGTCCAGGTGAGGGTACGGCAACGCTTTAGGGGGAGCGTGCGTGTGAGGGCGTGGGTTAGTGTTAGCGTACGGGTTAGGATTAGGGGACGGATGAGGGTCAGGCTTCGGGGAAGGGTTAGGGTTAGGGTTCGGGCTAGGGTTAGGGTTAGGGGACGCGGACGGTTTAGGGTCCAGGTGAGGGTACGGTAACGCTTTAGGGGGAGCGTGCGTGTGAGGGCGCGGGTTAGTGTTAGCGTACGGGTTAGGATTAGGGCACGGGTTAGGGTCAGGCTTCGGGCAAGGGTTAGGGTTAGGGTTCGGGCTAGGGTTAGGGTTAGGGGACGGGGATGGTTTAGGGTCCAGGTGAGGGTACGGCAACGCTTTAGGGGGAGCGTGCATGTGAGGGCGCGGGTTAGTGTTAGCGTACGGGTTAGGATTAGGGGACGGGTGAGGGTCAGGATTCGGGGAAGGGTTAGGGTTAGGGTTCGGGCTAGGGTTAGGGTTAGGGGACGGGGACGGTTTAGGGTCCAGGTGAGGGTACGGCAACGCTTTAGGGGGAGCGTGCGTGTGAGGGCGCGGGTTAGTGTTAGCGTACGGGTTAGGATTAGGGCACGGGTGAGGATCAGGCTTCGGGGAAGGGTTAGGGTTAGGGTTCGGGCTAGGGTTAGGGTTAGGGGACGGGGACGGTTTAGGGTCCAGGTGAGGGTACGGCAACGCTTTAGGGGGAGCGTGCGTGTGAGGGCGTGGGTTAGTGTTAGCGTACGGGTTAGGATTAGGGGACGGGTGAGGGTCAGGCTTCGGGGAAGGGTTAGGGTTAGGGTTCGGGCTAGGGTTAGGGTTAGGGGACGGGGACGGTTTACGGTCCAGGTGAGGGTACGGCAACGCTTTAGGGGGAGCGTGCGTGTGAGGGCGCGGGTTAGTGTTAGCGTACGGGTTAGGATTAGGGGACGGGTGAGGGTCAGGCTTCGGGGAAGGGTTAGGGTTAGGGTTCGGGCTAGGGTTAGGGTTAGGGGACGGGGACGGTTTAGGGTCCAGGTGAGGGTACGGCAACGCTTTAGGGGGAGCGTGCGTGTGAGGGCACGGGTTAGTGTTAGCGTACGGGTTAGGATTAGGGGACGGGTGAGGGTCAGGCTTCGGGGTAGGGTTAGGGTTAGGGTTCGGGCTAGTGTTAGGGTTAGGGGACGGGGACGGTTTAGGGTCCAGGTGAGGGTATGGCAACGCTTTAGGGGGAGCGTGCGTGTGAGGGCGCGGGTTAGTGTTAGCGTACGGGTTAGGATTAGGGCACGGGTGAGGGTCAGGCTTCGGGGAAGGGTTAGGGTTAGGGTTCGGGCTAGGGTTAGGGTTAGGGGACGGGGACGGTTTAGGGTCCAGGTGAGGGTACGGCAACGCTTTAGGGGGAGCGTGCGTGTGAGGGCGCGGGTTAGTGTTAGCGTACGGGTTAGGATTAGGGGACGGGTGAGGGTCAGGCTTCGGGGAAGGGTTAGGCTTAGGGTTCGCGCTAGGGTTAGGGTTAGGGGACGGGGACGGTTTAGGGTCCAGGTGAGGGTACGGCAACGCTTTAGGGGGAGCGTGCGTGTGAGGGCGCGGGTTAGTGTTAGCGTACGGGTTAGGATTAGGGCACGGGTGAGGGTCAGGCTTCGGGGAAGGGTTAGGGTTAGGGTTCGGGCTAGGGTTAGGGTTAGGGGACGGGGACGGTTTAGGGTCCAGGTGAGGGTACGGCAACGCTTTAGGGGGAGCGTGCGTGTGAGGGCGCGGGTTAGTGTTAGCGTACGGGTTAGGATTAGGGGACGGGTGAGGGTCAGGCTTCGGGGAAGGGTTAGGGTTAGGGTTCGGGCTAGGGTTAGGGTTAGGGGACGGGGACGGTTTAGGATCCAGGTGAGGGTACGGCAACGCTTTAGGGGGAGCGTGCGTGTGAGGGCGCGGGTTAGTGTTAGCGTACGGGTTAGGATTAGGGCACGGGTGAGGGTCAGGCTTCGGGGAAGGGTTAGGGTTAGGGTTCGGGCTAGGGTTAGGGTTAGGGGACGGGGACGGTTTAGGGTCCAGGTGAGGGTACGGCAACGCTTTAGGGGGAGCGTGCGTGTGAGGGCGCGGGTTAGTGTTAGCGTACGGGTTAGGATTAGGGGACGGGTGAGGGTCAGGCTTCGGGGAAGGGTTAGGGTTAGGGTTCGGGCTAGGGTTAGGGTTACAGGACGGGGACGGTTTAGGGTCCAGGTGAGGGTACGGCAACGCTTTAGGGGGAGCGTGCGTGTGAGGGCGTGGGTTAGTGTTAGCGTACGGGTTAGGATTAGGGCACGGGTGAGGATCAGGCTTCGGGGAAGGGTTAGGGTTAGGGTTCGGGCTAGGGTTAGGGTTAGGGGACGGGGACGGTTTAGGGTCCAGGTGAGGGTACGGAAACGCTTTAGGGGGAGCGTGCGTGTGAGGGCGCGGGTTAGTGTTAGCGTACGGGTTAGGATTATGGGACGGTTGAGGGTCAGGCTTCGGGGAAGGATTAGGGTTAGGGTTCGGGCTACGGTTAGGGTTAGGGGACGGGGACGGTTTAGGGTTCAGGTGAGGGTACGGCAACGCTTTAGGGGGAGCGTGCGTGTGAGGGCGCGGGTTAGTGTTAGCGTACGGGTTAGGATTAGGGGACGGGTGAGGTTCAGGCTTCGGGGAGGGGTTAGGGTTAGGGTTCGGGCTAGGGTTAGGGTTAGGGGACGGGGACGGTTTAGGGTCCAGGTGAGGGTACGGCAACGCTTTAGGGGGAACGTGCGTGTGAGGGCGCGGGTTAGTGTTAGCGTACGGGTTAGGATTAGGGGACGGGTGAGGGTCAGGATTCGGGGAAGGGTTAGGGTTAGGGTTCGGGCTAGGGTTAGGGTTACGGGACGGGGACGGTTTAGGGTCCAGGTGAGGGTACGGCAACGCTTTAGGGGGAGCGTGCGTGTGAGGGCGCGGGTTAGTGTTAGCGTACGGGTTAGGATTAGGGCACGGGTGAGGGTCAGGCTTCGGGGAAGGGTTAGGGTTAGGGTTCGGGCTAGGGTTAGGGTTAGGGGACGGGGACGGTTTAGGGTCCAGGTGAGGGTACGGCAACGCTTTAGGGGGAGCGTGCGTGTGAGGGCGCGGGTTAGTGTTAGCGTACGTGTTAGGATTAGGGCACGGGTGAGGGTCAGGCTTCGGGGAAGGGTTAGGGTTAGGGTTCGGGCTAGGGTTAGGGTTAGGGGACGGGGACGGTTTAGGGTCCAGGTGAGGGTACGGCAACGCTTTAGGGGGAGCGTGCGTGTGAGGGCGCGGGTTAGTGTTAGCGTACGGGTTAGGATTAGGGGACGGGTGAGGGTCAGGCTTCGGGGAAGGGTTAGGGTTAGGGTTCGGGCTAGGGTTAGGGTTAGGGGACGGGGACGTTTTAGGGTCCAGGTGAGGGTACGGCAACGCTTTAGGGGGAGCGTGCGTGTGAGGGCGCGGGTTAGAGTTAGCGTACGGGTTAGGATTAGGGGACGGGTGAGGGTCAGGCTTCGGGGAAGGGTTAGGGTTAGGGTTCGGGCTAGGGTTAGGGTTAGGGGACGGGGACGGTTTAGGGTCCAGGTGAGGGTACGGCAACGCTTTAGGGGGAGCGTGCGTGTGAGGGCGCGGGTTAGTGTTAGCGTACGGGTTAGGATTAGGGCACGGGTGAGGGTCAGGCTTCGGGGAAGGTTTAGGGTTAGGGTTCGGGCTAGGGTTAGGGTTAGGGGACGGGGACGGTTTAGGGTCCAGGTGAGGGTACGGCAACGCTTTAGGGGGAGCGTGCGTGTGAGGGCGCGGGTTAGTGTTAGCGTACGGGTTAGGATTAGGGCACGGGTGAGGGTCAGGCTTCGGGGAAGGGTTAGGGTTAGGGTTCGGGCTAGGGTTAGGGTTAGGGGACGGGGACGGTTTAGGGTCCAGGTGAGGGTACGGCAACGCTTTAGGGGGAGCGTGCGTGTGAGGGCGCGGGTTAGTGTTAGCGTACGGGTTAGGATTAGGGCACGGGTGAGGGTCAGGCTTCGGGGAAGGGTTAGGGTTAGGGTTCGGGCTAGGGTTAGGGTTACGGGACGGGGACGGTATAGGGTCCAGGTGAGGGTACGGCAACGCTTTAGGGGGAGCGTGCGTGTGAGGGCGCGGGTTAGTGTTAGCGTACGGGTTAGGATTAGGGCACGGGTGAGGATCAGGCTTCGGGGAAGGGTTAGGGTTAGGGTTCGGGCTAGGGTTAGGGTTAGGGGACGGGGACGGTTTAGGGTCCAGGTGAGGGTACGGAAACGCTTTAGGGGGAGCGTGCGTGTGAGGGCGCGGGTTAGTGTTAGCGTACGGGTTAGGATTATGGGACGGTTGAGGGTCAGGCTTCGGGGAAGGGTTAGGGTTAGGGTTCGGGCTACGGTTAGGGTTAGGGGACGGGGACGGTTTAGGGTTCAGGTGAGGGTACGGCAACGCTTTAGGGGGAGCGTGCGTGTGAGGGCGCGGGTTAGTGTTAGCGTACGGGTTAGGATTAGGGCACGGGTGAGGGTCAGGCTTCGGGGAGGGGTTAGGGTTAGGGTTCGGGCTAGGGTTAGGGTTAGGGGACGGGGACGGTTTAGGGTCCAGGTGAGGGTACGGCAACGCTTTAGGGGGAGCGTGCGTGTGAGGGCGCGGGTTAGTGTTAGCGTACGGGTTAGGATTAGGGGACGGGTGAGGGTCAGGATTCGGGGAAGGGTTAGGGTTAGTGTTCGGGCTAGGGTTAGGGTTACGGGACGGGGACGGTTTAGGGTCCAGGTGAGGGTACGGCAACGCTTTAGGGGGAGCGTGCGTGTGAGGGCGCGGGTTAGTGTTAGCGTACGGGTTAGGATTAGGGCACGGGTGAGGGTCAGGCTTCGGGGAAGGGTTAGGGTTAGGGTTCGGGCTAGGGTTAGGGTTAGGGGACGGGGACGGTTTAGGGTCCAGGTGAGGGTACGGCAACGCTTTAGGGGGAGCGTGCGTGTGAGGGCGTGGGTTAGTGTTAGCGTACGGGTTAGGATTAGGGCACGGGTGAGGGTCAGGCTTCGGGGAAGGGTTAGGGTTAGGGTTCGGGCTAGGGTTAGGGTTAGGGGACGGGGACGTTTTAGGGTCCAGGTGAGGGTACGGAAACGCTTTAGGGGGAGCGTGCGTGTGAGGGCGCGGGTTAGTGTTAGCGTACGGGTTAGGATTAGGGGACGGGTGAGTGTCAGGCTTCGGGGAAGGGTTAGGGTTAGGGTTCGGGCTAGGGTTAGGTTTAGGGGACGGGGACGGTTTAGGGTCCAGGTGAGGGTACGGCAACGCTTTAGGGGGAGCGTGCGTGTGAGGGCGCGGGTTAGTGTTAGCGTACGGGTTAGGATTAGGACACGGGTGAGGGTCAGGCTTCGGGCAAGGGTTAGGGTTAGGGTTCGGGCTAGGGTTAGGGTTAGGGGACGGGGACGGTTTAGGGTCCAGGTGAGGGTACGGCAACGCTTTAGGGGGAGCGTGCGTGTGAGGGCGCGGGTTAGTGTTCGCGTACGGGTTACGATTAGGGGACGGGTGAGGGTCAGGCTTCGGGGAAGGGTTAGGGTTAGGGTTCGGGCTAGGGTTAGGGTTAGGGGACGGGGACGGTTTAGGGTCCAGGTGAGGGTACGGCAACGCTTTAGGGGGAGCGTGCGTGTGAGGGCGCGGATTACTGTTAGCGTACGTGTTAGGATTAGGGCACGGGTGAGGGTCAGGCTTCGGGGAAGGGTTAGGGTTAGGGTTCGGGCTAGGGTTAGGGTTAGGGGACGGGGACGGTTTAGGGTCCAGGTGAGGGTACGGCAACGCTTTAGGGGGAGCGTGCGTGTGAGGGCGCGGGTTAGTGTAAGCGTACGGGTTAGGATTAGGGGACGGGTGAGGGTCAGGCTTCGGGGAAGGGTTAGGGTTAGGGTTCGGGCTAGGGTTAGGGTTAGGGGACGGGGACGTTTTAGGGTCCAGGTGAGGGTACGGCAACGCTTTAGGGGGAGCGTGCGTGTGAGGGAGCGGGTTAGAGTTAGCGTACGGGTTAGGATTAGGGGACGGGTGAGGGTCAGGCTTCGGGGAAGGGTTAGGGTTAGGGTTCGGGCTAGGGTTAGGGTTAGGGGACGGGGACGGTTTAGGGTCCAGGTGAGGGTACGGCAACGCTTTAGGGGGAGCGTGCGTGTGAGGGCGCGGTTTAGTGTTAGCGTACGGGTTAGGATTAGGGCACGGGTGAGGGTCAGGCTTCGGGGAAGGTTTAGGGTTAGGGTTCGGGCTAGGGTTAGGGTTAGGGGACGGGGACTGTTTAGGGTCCAGGTGAGGGTACGGCAACGCTTTAGGGGGAGCGTGCGTGTGAGGGCGCGGGTTAGTGTTAGCGTACGGGTTAGGATTAGGGCACGGGTGAGGGTCAGGCTTCGGGGAAGGGTTAGGGTTAGGGTTCGGGCTAGGGTTAGGGTTAGGGGACGGGGACGGTTTAGGGTCCAGGTGAGGGTACGGCAACGCTTTAGGGGGAGCGTGCGTGTGAGGGCGCGGGTTAGTGTTAGCGTACGGGTTAGGATTAGGGGACGGGTGAGGTTCAGGATTCGGGGAAGGGTTAGGGTTAGGGTTCGGGCTAGGGTTAGGGTTACGGGACGGGGACGGTTTAGGGTCAAGGTGAGGGTACGGCAACGCTTTAGGGGGAGCGTGCGTGTGAGGGCGCGGGTTAGTGTTAGCGTACGGGTTAGGATTAGGGCACGGGTGAGGGTCAGGCTTCGGGAAAGGGTTAGGGTTAGGGTTCGGGCTAGGGTTAGGGTTAGGGGACGGGGACGGTTTAGGGTCCAGGTGAGGGTACGGCAACGCTTTAGGGGGAGCGTGCGTGTGAGGGCGCGGGTTAGTGTTAGCGTACGGGTTAGGATTAGGTTACGGGTGAGGATCAGGCTTCGGGGAAGGGTTAGGGTTAGGGTTCGGGCTAGGGTTAGGGTTAGGGGACGGGGACTGTTTAGGGTCCAGGTGAGGGTACGGCAACGCTTTAGGGGGAGCGTGCGTGTGAGGGCGCGGGTTAGTGTTAGCGTACGGGTTAGGATTAGGGGACGGGTGAGGGTCAGGCTTCGGGGAAGGGTTAGGGTTAGGGTTCGGGCTAGGGTTAGGGTTAGGGGACGGGGACGGTTTAGGGTCCAGGTGAGGGTACGGCAACGCTTTAGGGGGAGCGTGCGTGTGAGGGCGCGGGTTAGTGTTAGCGTACGGGTTAGGATTAGGGCACGGGTGAGGATCAGGCTTCGGGGAAGGGTTAGGGTTAGGGTTCGGGCTAGGGTTAGGGTTAGGGGACGGGGACGGTTTAGGGTCCAGGTGAGGGTACGGCAACGCTTTAGGGGGAGCGTGCGTGTGAGGGCGCGGGTTAGTGTTAGCGTACGGGATAGGATTAGGGGACGGGTGAGGGTCAGGATTCGGGGAAGGGTTAGGGTTAGGGTTCGGGCTAGGGTTAGGGTTAGGGGATGGGGACGGTTTAGGGTCCAGGTGAGGGTACGGCAACGCTTTAGGGGGAGCGTGCGTGTGAGGGCGCGGGTTAGTGTTAGCGTATGGGTTAGGATTAGGGCACGGGTGAGGGTCAGGCTTCGGGGAAGGGTTAGGGTTAGGGTTCGGGCTAGGGTTAGGGTTAGGGGACGGGGACGGTTTAGGGTCCAGGTGAGGTTACGGCAACGCTTTAGGGGGAGCGTGCGTGTGAGGGCGCGGGTTAGTGTTAGCGTACGGGTTAGGATTAGGGGACGGGTGAGGGTCAGGCTTCGGGGAAGGGTTAGGGTTAGGGTTCGGGCTAGGGTTAGGGTTAGGGGACGGGGACGGTTTAGGGTCCAGGTGAGGGTACGGCAACGCTTTAGGGGGAGCGTGCGTGTGAGGGCGCGGGTTAGTGTTAGCGTACGGGTTAGGGTTAGGGGACGGGTGAGGGTCAGGCTTCGGGGAAGGGTTAGGGTTAGGGTTCGGGCTAGGGTTAGGGTTAGGGGACGGGGACGGTTTAGGGTCCAGGTGAGGGTACGGCAACGCTTTAGGGGGAGCGTGCGTGTGAGGGCGCGGGTTAGTGTTAGCGTACGGATTAGGATTAGGGGACGGGTGAGGGTCAGGCTTCGGGGAAGGGTTAGGGTTAGGGTTCGGGCTAGGGTTAGGGTTAGGGGACGGGGACGGTTTAGGGTCCAGGTGAGGGTACGGCAACGCTTTAGGGGGAGTGTGCGTGTGAGGGCGCGGGTTAGTGTTAGCGTACGGATTAGGATTAGGGGACGGGTGAGGGTCAGGATTCGGGGAAGGGTTAGGGTTAGGGTTCGGGCTAGGGTTAGGGTTAGGGGACGGGGACGGTTTAGGGTCCAGGTGAGGGTACGGCAACGCTTTAGGGGGAGCGTGCGTGTGAGGGCACGGGTTAGTGTTAGCGTACGGGTTAGGATTAGGGCACGGGTGAGGGTCAGGCTTCGGGGAAGGGTTAGGGTTAGGGTTCGGGCTAGGGTTAGGGTTAGGGGACGGGGACGGTTTAGGGTCCAGGTGAGGGTACGGCAACGCTTTAGGGGGAGCGTGCGTGTGAGGGCGCGGGTTAGTGTTAGCGTACGGGTTAGAATTAGGGCACGCGTGAGGGTCAGGCTTCGGGGAAGGGTTAGGGTTAGGGTTCGGGCTAGGGTTAGGGTTAGGGGACGGGGACAGTTTAGGGTCCAGGTGAGGGTACGGCAACGCTTTAGGGGGAGCGTGCGTGTGAGGGCGCGGGTTAGTGTTAGCGTACGGGTTAGGATTAGGGGACGGGTGAGGGTCAGGCTTCGGGGAAGGGTTAGGGTTCGGGCTAGGGTTAGGGTTAGGGGACGGGGACGGTTTAGGGTCCAGGTGAGGGTACGGCAACGCTTTAGGGGGAGCGTGCGTGTGAGGCCGCGGGTTAGTGTTAGCGTACAGGTTAGGATTAGGGGACGGTTGAGGGTCAGGCTTCGGGGAATGGTTAGGGTTAGGCTTCGGGCTAGGGTTAGGGTTAGGGGACGGGGACGGTTTAGGGTCCAGGTGAGGGTACGGCAACGCTTTAGGGGGAGCGTGCGTGTGAGGGCGCGGGTTAGTGTTAGCGTACGGGTTAGGATTAGGGCACGGGTGAGGGTCAGGCTTCGGGGAAGGGTTAGGGTTAGGGTTCGGGCTAGGGTTAGGGTTAGGGGACGGGGACGGTTTAGGGTCCAGGTGAGGGTACGGCAACGCTTTAGGGGGAGCGTGCGTGTGAGGGCGTGGGTTAGTTTTAGCGTACGAGTTAGGATTAGGGGACGGGTGAGGGTCAGGCTTCGGGAAAGGGTTAGGGTTAGGGTTCGGGCTAGGGATAGGGTTAGGGGACGGGGACGGTTTAGGGTCCAGGTGAGGGTACGGCAACGCTTTAGGCGGAGCGTGCGTGTGAGGGCGCGGGTTAGTGTTAGCGTACGGGTTAGGATTAGGGGACGGGTGAGGGTCAGGCTTCGAGGAAGGGTTAGGGTTAGGGTTCGGGCTAGGGTTAGGGTTAGGGGACGGGAACGGTTTAGGGTCCAGGTGAGGGTACGGCAACGCTTTAGGGGGAGCGTGCGTGTGAGGCCGTGGGTTAGTGTTCGCGTACGGGATACGATAAGGGGACGGGTGAGTGTCAGGCTTCGGGGAAGGGTTAGGGTTAGGGTTCGGGCTAGGGTTAGGGTTAGGGGACGGGGACGGTTTAGGGTCCAGGTGAGGGTACGGCAACGCTTTAGGGGGAGCGTGCGTGTGAGGGCGCGGGTTAGTGTTAGCGTATGGGTTAGGATTAGGGCACGGGTGAGGGTCAGGCTTCGGGGAAGGGTTAGGGTTAGGGTTCGGGCTAGGGTTAGGGTTAGGGGACGGGGACGGTTTAGGGTACAGGTGAGGGTACGGCAACGCTTTAGGGGGAGCGTGCGTGTGAGGGCGCGGGTTAGTGTTAGCGTACGGATTAGGATTAGGGGACGGGTGAGGGTCAGGATTCGGGGAAGGGTTAGGGTTAGGGTTCGGGCTAGGGTTAGGGTTAGGGGACGGGGACGGTTTAGGGTCCAGGTGAGGGTACGGCAACGCTTTAGGGGGAGCGTGCGTGTGAGGGCGTGGGTTAGTGTTAGCGTACGGGTTAGGATTAGGGCACGGGTGAGGGTCAGGCTTCGGGGAAGGGTTAGGGTTAGGGTTTGGGCTAGGGTTAGGGTTAGGGGACGGGGACGGTTTAGGGTCCAGGTGAGGGTACGGCAACGCTTTAGGGGGAGCGTGCGTGTGAGGGCGCGGGTTAGTGTTAGCGTACGGGTTAGGATTAGGGGACGGGTGAGGGTCAGGCTTCGGGGAAGTGTTAGGGTTAGGGTTCGGGCTAGGGTTAGGGTTAGGGGACGGGGACGGTTTAGGGTACAGGTGAGGGTACGGCAACGCTTTAGGGGGAGCGTGCGTGTCAGGGCGTGGGTTAGTGTTAGCGTACGGATTAGGATTAGGGGACGGGTGAGGGTCAGGATTCGGGGAAGGGTTAGGGTTAGGGTTCGGGCTAGGGTTAGGGTTAGGGGACGGGGACGGTTTAGGGTCCAGGTGAGGGTACGGCAACGCTTTAGGGGGAGCGTGCGTGTGAGGTCGCGGGTTAGTGTTAGCGTACGGGTTAGGATTAGATCACGGGTGAGGGTCAGGCTTCGGGGAAGGGTTAGGGTTAGGGTTCGGGCTAGGGTTAGGGTTAGGGGACGGGGACGGTTTAGGGTCCAGGTGAGGGTACGGCAACGCTTTAGGGGGAGCGTGCGTGTGAGGGCGCGGGTTAGTGTTAGCGTACGGGTTAGGATTAGGGCACGGGTGAGGGTCAGGCTTCGGGGAAGGGTTAGGGTTAGGGTTCGGGCTAGGGTTAGGGTTAGGGGACGGGGACGGTTTAGGGTCCAGGTGAGGGTACGGCAACGCTTTAGGGGGAGCGTGCGTGTGAGGGCGCGGGTTAGTGTTAGCGTACGGGTTACGATTAGGGGACGGGTGAGGGTCAGGCTTCGGGGAAGGGTTAGGGTTAGGGTTCGGGCTAGGGTTAGGGTTAGGGGACGGGGACAGTTTAGGGTCCAAGTGAGGGTACGGCAACGCTTTAGGGGGAGCGTGCGTGTGAGGGCGCGGGTTAGTGTTAGCGTACGGGTTAGGATTAGGGGATGGGTGAGGGTCAGGCTTCGGGGAAGGGTTAGGGTTAGGGTTCGGGCTAGGGTTAGGGTTAGGGGACGGGGACGGTTTAGGGTCCAGGTTAGGGTACGGCAACGCTTTAGGGGGAGCGTGCGTGTGAGGGCGCGGGTTAGTGTTAGCGTACACGTTAGGATTAGGGGACGGGTGAGGGTCAGGCTTCGGGGAAGGGTTAGGGTTAGGGTTCGGGCTAGGGTTAGGGTTAGGGGACGGGGACGGTTTAGGGTCCAGGTGAGGGTACGGCAACGCTTTAGGGGGAGCGTGCGTGTGAGGGCGCGGGTTAGTGTTAGCGTACGGGTTAGGATTATGGGACAGGTGAGGGTCAGGCTTCGGGGAAGGGTTAGGGTTAGGGTTCGGGCTAGGGTTAGGGTTAGGGGACGGGGACGGTTTAGGGTCCAGGTGAGGGTACGGCAACGCTTTAGGGGGAGCGTGCGTGTGAGGGCGTGGGTTAGTTTTAGCGTACGAGTTAGGATTAGGGGACGGGTGAGGGTCAGGCTTCGGGGAAGGGTTAGGGTTAGGGTTCGGGCTAGGGTTAGGGTTAGGGGACGGGGACGGTTTAGGGTCCAGGTGAGGGTACGGCAACGCTTTAGGGGGAGCGTGCGTGTGAGGGCGCGGGTTAGTGTTAGCGTACGGATTAGGATTAGGGGACGGGTGAGGGTCAGGATTCGGGGAAGGGTTAGGGTTAGGGTTCGGCCTAGGTTTAGGGTTAGGGGACGGGGACGGTTTAGGGTCCAGGTGAGGGTACGGCAACGCTTTAGGGGGAGCGTGCGTGTGAGGGCGCGGGTTAGTGTTAGCGTACGGGTTAGGATTAGGGGACGGGTGAGGGTCAGGCTTCGGGGAAGGGTTAGGGTTAGGGTTCGGGCTAGGGTTAGGGTTAGGGGACGGGGACGGTTTAGGGTCCAGGTGAGGGTACGGCAACGCTTTAGGGGGAGCGTGCGTGTGAGGGCGCGGGTTAGTGTTAGCGTACGGGTTAGGATTAGGGCACGGGTGAGGGTCAGGCTTCGGGGAAGGGTTAGGGTTAGGGTTCGGGCTAGGGTTAGGGTTAGTGGACGGGGACGGTTTAGGGTCCAGGTGAGGGTACGGCAACACTTTAGGGGGAGCGTGCGTGTGAGGGCGCGGGTTAGATTTAGCGTACGGGTTACGATTAGGGGACGGGTGAGGGTCAGGCTTCGGGGAAGGGTTAGGTTTAGGGTTCGGGCTAGGGTTAGGGTTAGGGGACGGGGACGGTTTAGGGTCCAGGTGAGGGTACGGCAATGCTTTAGGGGGAGCGTGCCTGTGAGGGCGCGGGTTAGTGTTAGCGTACGGGTTAGGATAAGGGCACGGGTGAGGGTCACGCTTCGGGGAAGGGTTAGGGTTAGGGTTCGGGCTAGGGTTAGGGTTAGGGGACGGGGACGGTTTAGGGTCCAGGTGAGGGTACGGCCACGCTTTAGGGGGAGCGTGCGTGTGAGGGCGTGGGTTAGTTTTAGCGTACGAGTTAGGATTAGGGGACGGGTGAGGGTCAGGCTTCGGGGAAGGGTTAGGGTTAGGGTTCGGGCTAGGGTTAGGGTTAGGGGACGGGGACGGTTTAGGGTCCAGGTGAGGGTACGGCAACGCTTTAGGGGGAGCGTGCGTGTGAGGGCGCGGGTTAGTGTTAGCGTACGGATTAGGATTAGGGGACGGGTGAGGGTCAGGATTCGGGGAAGGGTTAGGGTTAGGGTTCGGCCTAGGGTTAGGGTTAGGGGACGGGGACGGTTTAGGGTCCAGGTGAGGGTACGGCAACGCTTTAGGGGGAGCGTGCGTGTGAGGGCGCGGGTTAGTGTTAGCGTACGGGTTAGGATTAGGGCACGGGTGAGGGTCAGGCTTCGGGGAAGGGTTAGGGTTAGGGTTCGGGCTAGGGTTAGGGTTAGGGGACGGGGACGGTTTAGGGTCCAGGTGAGGGTACGGCAACGCTTTAGGGGGAGCGTGCGTGTGAGGGCGCGGGTTAGTGTTAGCGTACGGGTTACGATTAGGGGACGGGTGAGGGTCAGGCTTCGGGGAAGGGTTAGGTTTAGGGTTCGGGCTAGGGTTAGGGTTAGGGGACGGGGACGGTTTAGGGTCCAGGTGAGGGTACGGCAATGCTTTAGGGGGAGCGTGCGTGTGAGGGCGCGGGTTAGTGTTAGCGTACGGGTTAGGATAAGGGCACGGGTGAGGGTCACGCTTCGGGGAAGGGTTAGGGTTAGGGTTCGGGCTAGGGTTAGGGTTAGGGGACGGGGACGGTTTAGGGTCCAGGTGAGGGTACGGCAACGCTTTAGGGGGAGTGTGCGTGTGAGGGCGCGGGTTAGTGTTAGCGTACGGGTTAGGATTAGGGCACGCGTGAGGGTCAGGCTTCGGGGAAGGGTTAGGGTTAGGGTTCGGGCTAGGGTTAGGGTTAGGGGACGGGGACAGTTTAGGGTCCAGGTGAGGGTACGGCAACGCTTTAGGGGGAGCGTGCATGTGAGGGCGCGGGTTAGTGTTAGCGTACGGGTTACGATTAGGGGACGGGTGAGGGTCAGGCTTCGGGGAAGGGTTAGGGTTAGGGTTCGGGCTAGGGTTAGGGTTAGGGGACGGGGACGGTTTAGGGTCCAGGTGAGGGTACGGCAACGCTTTAGGGGGAGCGTGCGTGTGAGGGCGCGGGTTAGTGTTAGCGTACAGGTTAGGATTAGGGGACGGGTGAGGGTCAGGCTTCGGGGAAGGGTTAGGGTTAGGCTTCGGGCTAGGGTTCGGTTAGGGGACGGGGACAGTTTAGGGTCCAGGTGAGGGTACGGCAACGCTTTAGGGGGAGCGTGCGTGTGAGCTCGCGGGTTAGTGTTAGCGTACGGGTTAGGATTAGGGGACGGGTGAGGGTCAGGCTTCGGGGAAGGGTTAGGGTTAGGGTTCGGGCTAGGGTTAGGGTTAGGGGACGGGGACGGTTTAGGGTCCAGGTGAGGGTACGGCAACGCTTTAGGGGGAGCGTGCGTGTGAGCGCGCGGGTTAGTGTTAGCGTACGGGTTAGGATTAGGGCACGCGTGAGGGTCAGGCTTCGGGGAAGTGTTAGGGTTAGGGTTCGGGCTAGGGTAAGGGTTAGGGGACGGGGACGGTTTAGGGTCCAGGTGAGGGTACGGCAACGCTTTAGGGGGAGCGTGCGTGTGAGGGCGTGGGTTAGTATTAGCGTACGAGTTAGGATTAGGGGACGGGTGAGGGTCAGGCTTCGGGGAAGGGTTAGGGTTAGGGTTCGGGCTAGGGTTAAGGTTAGGGGACGGGGACGGTTTAGGGTCCAGGTGAGGGTACGGCAATGCTTTAGGCGGAGCGTGCGTGTGAGGGCGCGGGTTAGTGTTAGCGTACGGGTTAGGATTAGGGGACGGGTGAGGGTCAGGCTTCGGGGAAGGGTTAGGGTTAGGGTTCGGGCTAGGGTTAGGGTTAGGGGACGGGGACGGTTTAGGGTCCAGGTGAGGGTACGGCAACGCTTTAGGGGGAGCGTGCGTGTGAGGG
Source organism: Stenella coeruleoalba (assembly GCF_951394435.1). Classification (NCBI taxonomy): domain Eukaryota; kingdom Metazoa; phylum Chordata; class Mammalia; order Artiodactyla; family Delphinidae; genus Stenella; species Stenella coeruleoalba. Next base: position 352,953 of record NW_027646203.1, read on the forward strand.
CGCGGGTTAGTGTTCGCGTACGGGTTACGATAAGGGGACGGGTGAGGGTCAGGCTTCGGGGAAGGGTTAGGGTTAGGGTTCGGGCTAGGGTTAGGGTTAGGGGACGGGGATGGTTTAGGGTCCAGGTGAGGGTACGGCAACGCTTTAGGGGGAGTGTGCGTGTGAGGGCGCGGGTTAGTGTTAGCGTACGGGTTAGGATTAGGGCACGGGTGAGGGTCAGGCTTCGGGGAAGTGTTAGGGTTAGGGTTCGGGCTAGGGTTAGGGTTAGGGGACGGGGACGGTTTAGGGTCCAGGTGAGGGTACGGCAACGCTTTAGGGGGAGCGTGCGTGTGAGGGCGCGGGTTAGAGTTAGCGTATGGGTTAGGATTAGGGCACGGGTGAGGATCAGACTTCGGGGAAGGGTTAGGGTTAGGGTTCGGTCTAGGGTTAGGGTTAGGGGACGGGGACGGTTTAGGGTCCAGGTGAGGGTACGGCAACGCTTTAGGGGGAGCGTGCGTGTGAGGGCGCGGGTTAGTGTTAGCGTACGGGTTAGGATTATGGGACGGGTGAGGGTCAGGCTTCGGGGAAGGGTTAGGGTTAGGCTTCGGGCTAGGGTTAGGGTTAGGGGACGGGGACGGTTTAGGGTACAGGTGAGGGTACGGCAACGCTTTAGGGGGAGCGTGCGTGTGAGGGCGCGGGTTAGTGTTAGCGTACGGATTAGGATTAGGGGACGGGTGAGTGTCAGGATTCGGGGAAGGGTTAGGGTTAGGGTTCGGGCTAGGGTTAGGGTTAGGGGACGGGGACGGTTTAGGGTCCAGGTGAGGGTACGGCAACGCTTTAGGGGGAGCGTGCGTGTGAGGGCGCGGGTTAGTGTTAGCGTACGGGTTAGGATTAGGGCACGGGTGAGGGTCAGGCTTCGGGGAAGGGTTAGGGTTAGGGTTCGGGCTAGGGTTAGGGTTAGGGGACGGGGACGGTTTAGGGTCCAGGTGAGGGTACGGCAACGCTTTAGGGGGAGCGTGCGTGTGATGGCGTGGGTGGGTGTTAGCGTACGGGTTAGGATTAGGGCACGGGTGAGGGTCAGGCTTCGGGGAAGGGTTAGGGTTAGGGTTCGGGCTAGGGTTAGGGTTAGGGGACGGGGACGGTTTAGGGTCCAGGTGAGGGTACGGCAACGCTTTAGGGGGAGTGTGCGTGTGAGGGCGCGGATTAGTGTTAGCATACGGGTTACGATTAGGGGACGGGTGAGGTTCAGGCTTCAGGGAAGGGTTAGGGTTAGGGTTCGGGCTAGGGTTAGGGTTAGGGGACGGGGACGGTTTAGGGTCCAGGTGAGGGTACGGCAACGCTTTAAGGGGAGCGTGCGTGTGAGGGCGCGGGTTAGTGTTAGCGTACGGGTTAGGATTTGGGCACGCGTGAGGGTCAGGCTTCGGAGAAGGGTTAGGGTTAGGGTTCGGGCTAGGGTTAGGGTTAGGGGACGGGGACGGTTTAGGGTCCAGGTGAGGGTACGGCAACGCTTTAGGGGGAGCGTGCGTGTGAGGGCGTGGGTGGGTGTTAGCGTACGGGTTAGGATTAGGGCACGGGTGAGGGTCAGGCTTCGGGGAAGGGTTAGGGTTAGGGTTCCGGCTAGGGTTAGGGTTAGGGGACGGGGACGGTTTAGGGTCCAGGTGAGGGTACGGCAACGCTTTAGGGGGAGCGTGCGTGTGAGGGCGCGGATTAGTGTTAGCATACGGGTTACGATTAGGGGACGGGTGAGGGTCAGGCTTCGGGGAAGGGTTAGGGTTAGGGTTCGGGCTAGGGTTAGGGTTAGCTGACGGGGATGGTTTAGGGTCCAGGTGAGGGTACGGCAACGCTTTAGGGGGAGCGTGCGTGTGAGGGCGCGGGTTAGTGTTAGCATACGGGTTAGGATTAGGGCACGGGTGAGGCTCAGGCTTCGGGGAAGGGTTAGGGTTAGGGTTCGGGCTAGGGTTAGGGTTAGGGGACGGGGACGGTTTAGGGTCCAGGTGAGGGTACGGCAACGCTTTAGGGGGAGCGTGCGTGTGAGGGCGCGGGTTAGTGTTAGCGTACGGGTTAGGATTAGGGCACGCGTGAGGGTCAGGCTTCGGGGAAGGGTTAGGGTTAGGGTTCGGGCTAGGGTTAGGGTTAGTGGACGGGGACAGTTTAGGGTCCAGGTGAGGGTACGGCAACGCTTTAGGGGGAGCGTGCGTGTGAGGGCGCTGGTTAGTGTTAGCGTACGGGTTAGGATTAGGGGACGGGTGAGGGTCAGGCTTCGGGGAAGGGTTAGGGTTAGGGTTCGGGCTAGGGTTAGGGTTAGGGGACGGGGACGGTTTAGGGTCCAGGTGAGGGTACAGCAACGCTTTAGGGGGAGCGTGCGTGTGAGGGCGCAGGTTAGTGTTAGCGTACAGGTTAGGATTAGGGGACGGGTGAGGGTCAGGCTTCGGGGAAGGGTTAGGGTTAGGGTTCGGGCTAGGGTTAGGGTTAGGGGACGGGGACGGTTTAGGGTCCAGGTGAGGGTACGGCAACGCTTTAGGGGGAGCGTGCGTGTGAGGGCGCGGGTTAGTGTTAGCGTACGGGTTAGGATTAGGGCACGGGTGAGGGTCAGGCTTCGGGGAAGGGTTAGGGTTAGGGTTCGGGCTAGGGTTAGGGTTAGGGGACGGGGACGGTTTAGGGTCCAGGTGAGGGTACGGCAACGCTTTAGGGGGAGCGTGCGTGTGAGGGCGCGGGTTAGTGTTAGCGTACGGGTTAGGATTAGGGGACGGGTGAGGGTCAGGCTTCGGGGAAGGGTTAGGGTTAGGGTTCGGGCTAGGGTTAGGGTTAGGGGACGGGGACGGTTTAGGGTCCAGGTGAGGGTACGGCAACGCTTTAGGGGGAGCGTGCGTGTGAGGGCGCGGGTTAGTGTTCGCGTACGGGTTACGATAAGGGGACGGGTGAGGGTCAGGCTTCGGGGAAGGGTTAGGGTTAGGGTTCGGGCTAGGGTTAGGGTTAGGGGACGGGGATGGTTTAGGGTCCAGGTGAGGGTACGGCAACGCTTTAGGGGGAGTGTGCGTGTGAGGGCGCGGGTTAGTGTTAGCGTACGGGTTAGGATTAGGGCACGGGTGAGGGTCAGGCTTCGGGGAAGTGTTAGGGTTAGGGTTCGGGCTAGGGTTAGGGTTAGGGGACGGGGACGGTTTAGGGTCCAGGTGAGGGTACGGCAACGCTTTAGGGGGAGCGTGCGTGTGAGGGCGCGGGTTAGAGTTAGCGTACGGGTTAGGATTAGGGGACGGGTGAGGATCAGGCTTCGGGGAAGGGTTAGGGTTAGGGTTCGGGCTAGGGTTAGGGTTAGGGGACGGGGACGGTTTAGGGTCCAGGTGAGGGTACGGCAACGCTTTAGGGGGAGCGTGCGTGTGAGGGCGTGGGTTAGTGTTAGCGTACGGGTTAGGATTATGGGACGGGTGAGGGTCAGGCTTCGGGGAAGGGTTAGGTTTAGGCTTCGGGCTAGGGTTAGGGTTAGGGGACGGGGACGGTTTAGGGTACAGGTGAGGGTACGGCAACGCTTTAGGGGGAGCGTGCGTGTGAGGGTGCGGGTTAGTGTTAGCGTACGGATTAGGATTAGGGGACGGGTAGGTGTCAGGATTCGGGGAAGGGTTAGGGTTAGGGTTCGGGCTAGGGTTAGGGTTAGGGGACGAGGACGGTTTAGGGTCCAGGTGAGGGTACGGCAACGCTTTAGGGGGAGCGTGCGTGTGAGGGCGCGGGTTAGTGTTAGCGTACGGTTTAGGATTAGGGCACGGGTGAGGGTCAGGCTTCGGGGAAGGGTTAGGGTTAGGGTTCGGGCTAGGGTTAGGGTTAGGGGACGGGGACGGTTTAGGGTCCAGGTGAGGGTACGGCAACGCTTTAGGGGGAGCGTGCATGTGAGTGCGTGGGTGGGTGTTAGCGTACGGGTTAGGATTAGGGCACGGGTGAGGGTCAGGCTTCGGGGAACGGTTAGGGTTAGGGTTCGGGCTAGGGTTAGGGTTAGGGGACGGGGACGGTTTAGGGTCCAGGTGAGGGTACGGCAATGCTTTAGGGGGAGCGTGCGTGTGAGGGCGCGGATTAGTGTTAGCATACGGGTTACGATTAGGGGACGGGTGAGGGTCAGGCTTCGGGGAAGGGTTAGGGTTAGGGTTCGGGCTAGGGTTAGGGTTAGGGGACGGGGACGGTTTAGGGTCCAGGTGAGGGTACGGCAACGCTTTAGGGGGAGCGTGCGTGTGAGGGCGCGGGTTAGTGTTAGCATACGGGTTAGGATTAGGGCACGGGTGAGGGTCAGGCTTCGGGGAAGGGTTAGGGTTAGGGTTCGGGCTAGGGTTAGGGTTAGGGGACGGGGACGGTTTAGGGTCCAGGTGAGGGTACGGCAACGCTTTAGGGGGAGCGTGCGTGTGAGGGCGCGGGTTAGTGTTAGCGTACGGTTTAGGATTAGGGCACGCGTGAGGGTCAGGCTTCGGGGAAGGGTTAGGGTTAGGGTTCGGGCTAGGGTTAGGGTTAGGGGACGGGGACAGTTTAGGGTCCAGGTGAGGGTACGGCAACGCTTTAGGGGGAGCGTGCGTGTGAGGGCATGTGTTAGTGTTAGCGTACGGGTTAGGATTAGGGGACGGGTGAGGGTCAGGCTTCGGGGAAGGGTTAGGGTTAGGGTTCGGGCTAGGGTTAGGGTTAGGGGACGGGGACGGTTTAGGGTCCAGGTGAGGGTACGGCAACGCTTTAGGGGGAGCGTGCGTGTGAGGGCGCGGGTTAGTGTTAGCGTACAGGTTAGGATTAGGGGACGGGTGAGGGTCAGGCTTCGGAGAAGTGTTAGGTTTAGGGTTCGAGCTAGGGTTAGGGTTAGGGGACGGGGACGGTTTAGGGTCCAGGTGAGGGTACGGCAACGCTTTAGGGGGAGCGTGCGTGTGAGGGCGCGGGTTAGTGTTAGCGTACGGGTTAGGATTATGGGACGGGTGAGGGTCAGGCTTCGGGGAAGGGTTAGGGTTAGGGTTCGGGCTAGGGTTAGGGTTAGGGGACGGGGACGGTTTAGGGTCCAGGTGAGGGTACGGCAACGCTTTAGGGGGAGCGTGCGTGTGAGGGCGCGGGTTAGTGTTAGCGTACGGGTTAGGATTAGGGGAAGGGTGAGGGTCAGGCTTCGGGGAAGGGTTAGGGTTAGGGTTCGGGCTAGGGTAAGGGTTAGGGGACGGGGACGGTTTAGGGTCCAGGTGAGGGTACGGCAACGCTTTAGGGGGAGCGTGCGTGTGAGGGCGCGGGTTAGTGTTCGCGTACGGGTTAGGATTAGGGGACGGGTGAGGGTCAGGCTTCGTGGAAGGGTTAGGGTTAGGGTTCGGGCTAGGGTTAGGGTTAGGGGACGGGGACGGTTTAGGGTCCAGGTGAGGGTACGGCAACGCTTTAGGGGGAGCGTGCGTGTGAGGGCGTGGGTTAGAGTTAGCGTACGGGTTAGGATTAGGGGACGGGTGAGGGTCAGGCTTCGGGGAAGGGTTAGGGTTAGGGTTTGGGCTAGGGTTAGGGTTAGGGGACGGGGACGGTTTAGGGTCCAGGTGAGGGTACGGCAACGCTTTAGGGGGAGCGTGCATGTGAGGGCGCGGGTTAGTGTTAGCGTACGGGTTAGGATTAGGGGACGGGTGAGGGTCCGGCTTCGGGGAAGGTTTAGGGTTAGGGTTCGGGCTAGGGTTAGGGTTAGGGGACGGGGACGGTTTAGGGTCCAGTTGAGGGTACGGCAACGGTTTAGGGGGAGCGTGCGTGTGAGGGCGCGGGTTAGTGTTAGCGTACGGGTTAGGATTAGGGCACGGGTGAGGGTCAGGCTTCGGGGAAGGGTTAGGGTTAGGGTTCGTGCTAGGGTTAGGGTTAGGGGACGGGGACGGTTTAGGGTCCAGGTGAGGGTACGGCAACGCTTTAGGGGGAGCGTGCGTGTGAGGGCGCGGGTTAGTGTTAGCGTACGGGTTAGGATTATGGGACGGGTGAGGGTCAGGCTTCGGGGCAGGGTTAGGGTTAGGGTTAGGGCTAGGGTTAGGGTTAGGGGACGGGGACGGTTTAGGGTCCAGGTGAGGGTACGGCAACGCTTTAGGGGGAGCGTGCGTGTGAGGGCGCGGGTTAGTGTTAGCGTACGGGTTAGGATTAGGGCACGGGTGAGGGTCAGGCTTCGGGGAAGGGTTAGGGTTAGGGTTCGGGCTAGGGTTAGGGTTAGGGGACGGGGACGGTTTAGGGTCCAGGTGAGGGTACGGCAACGCTTTAGGGGGAGCGTGCGTGTGAGGGCGCGGGTTAGTGTTAGCGTACGTGTTAGGATTAGGGCACGGGTAAGGGTCAGGCATCGGGGAAGGGTTAGGGTTAGGGTTCGGGCTAGGGTTAGGGTTAGGGGATGGGGACGGTTTAGTGTCCAGGTGAGGGTACGGCAACGCTTTAGGGGGAGCGTGCGTGTGAGGGCGCGGGTTAGTTTTCGCGTACGGGTTAGGATTAGGGGACGGGTGAGGGTCAGGCTTCGTGGAAGGGTTAGGGTTAGGGTTCGGGCTAGGGTTAGGGTTAGGGGACGGGGACGGTTTAGGGTCCAGGTGAGGGTACGGCAACGCTTTAGGGGGAGCGTGCGTGTGAGGTCGCGGGTTAGTGTTAGCGTACGGGTTAGGATTAGGGCACGGGTGAGGGTCAGGCTTCGGGGAAGGGTTAGGGTTAGGGTTCGGGCTAGGGTTAGGGTTAGGGGACGGGGACGGTTTAGGGTCCAGGTGAGGGTACGGCAACGCTTTAGGGGGAGCTTGCGTGTGAGGGCGCGGGTTAGTGTTAGCGTACAGGTTAGGATTATGGGACGGGTGAGGGTCAGGCTTCGGGGAAGGGTTAGGGTTAGGGTTCGGGCTAGGGTTAGGGTTAGGGGACGGGGACGGTTTAGGGTCCAGGTGAGGGTACGGCAACGCTTTAGGGGGAGCGTGCGTGTGAGGGCGCGGGTTAGTTTTAGCGTACGAGTTAGGAATAGGGGACGGGTGAGGGTCAGGCTTCGGGGAAGGGTTAGGGTTAGGGTTCGGGCTAGGGTTAGGTTTAGGGCACGGGGACGGTTTAGGGTCCAGGTGAGGGTACGGCAACGCTTTAGGGGGAGCGTGCGTGTGAGGGCGTGGGTTAGTGTTAGCGTACGGGTTAGGATTAGGGCACGGGTGAGGGTCAGGCTTCGGGGAAGGTTTAGTGTTAGGGTTCGGGCTAGGGTTAGGGTTAGGGGACGGGGACGGTTTAGGGTCCAGGTGAGGGTACGGAAACGCTTTAGGGGGAGCGTGCGTGTGAGGGCGCGGGTTAGTGTTAGCGTACGGATTAGGATTGGGGACGGGTGAGGGTCAGGCTTCGGGGAAGGGTTAGGGTTAGGGTTCGGGCTAGGGTTAGGGTTAGGGGACGGGGACGGTTTAGGGTCCAGTTGAGGGTACGGCAACGCTTTAGGGGGAGCGTGCGTGTGAGGGCGCAGGTTAGTGTTAGCGTACGGGTTAGGATTAGGGCACGGGTGAGGGTCAGGCTTCGGGGAAGGGTTAGGGTTAGGGTTCGGGCTAGGGTTAGGGTTAGGGCACGGGGATGGTTTAGGGTCCAGGTGAGGGTACGGCAACGCTTTAGGGGGAGCGTGCGTGTGAGGGCGCGGGTTAGTTTTAGCGTACGGGTTAGGATTAGGGCACGGGTGAGGGTCAGGCTTCGGGGAAGGGTTAGGGTTAGGGTTCGGGCTAGGGTTAGGGTTAGGGGACGGGGACGGTTTAGGGTCCAGGTGAGGGTACGGCAACGCTTTAGGGGGAGCGTGTGTGTGAGGGCGCGGGTTAGTGTTAGCGTACGTGTTAGGATTAGGGGACGGGTGAGGGTCAGGCTTCGGGGAAGGGTTAGGGTTAGGGTTCGGGCTAGGGTTAGGGTTAGGGGACGGGGACGGTTTAGGGTCCAGGTGAGGGTACGGCAACGCTTTAGGGGGAGCGTGCGTGTGAGGGCGCGGGTTAGTGTTAGCGTACGGGTTAGGATTAGGGGACGGGTGAGGGTCAGGCTTCGGGGAAGGGTTAGGGTTAGGGTTCGGGCTAGGGTTAGGGTTAGGGGACGGGGACGGTTTAGGGTCCAGGTGAGGGTACGGCAACGCTTTAGGGGGAGCGTGCGTGTGAGGGCGCGGGTTAGTGTTAGCGTACGGGTTAGGATTAGGGGACGGGTGAGGGTCAGGCTTCGGGGAAGGGTTAGGGTTAGGGTTCGGGCTAGGGTTAGGGTTAGGGGACGGGGACGGTTTAGGGTACAGGTGAGGATACGGCAACGCTTTAGGGGGAGCGTGCGTGTGAGGGCGCGGGTTAGTGTTAGCGTACGGGTTAGGATTAGGGGACGGGTGAGGGTCAGGCTTCGGGGAAGGGTTAGGGTTAGGGTTCGGGCTAGGGTTAGGGTTAGGGCACGGGGACGGTTTAGGGTCCAGGTGAGGGTACGGCAACGATTTAGGGGGAGCCTGCGTGTGAGGGCGCGGGTTAGTGTTAGCGTACGGGTTAGGATTAGGGCACGGGTGAGGGTCAGGCTTCGGGGAAGGGTTAGGGTTAGGGTTCGGGCTAGGGTTAGGGTTAGGGGACGGGGACGGTTTAGGGTCCAGGTGAGGGTACGGCAACGCTTTAGGGGGAGCGTGCGTGTGAGGGCGCGGGTTAGTGTTAGCGTACGGGTTAGGATTAGGGGACGGGTGAGGGTCAGGCTTCGGGGAAGTGTTAGGGTTAGGGTTCGGGCTAGGGTTAGGGTTAGGGGACGGGGACGGTTTAGGGTCCAGGTGAGGGTACGGCAACGATTTAGGGGGAGCCTGCGTGTGAGGGCGCGGGTTAGTGTTAGCGTACGGGTTAGGATTAGGGCACGGGTGAGGGTCAGGCTTCGGGGAAGGGTTAGGGTTAGGGTTCGGGCTAGGGTTAGGGTTAGGGGACGGGGACGGTTTAGGGTACAGGTGAGGGTACGGCAACGCTTTAGGGGGAGCGTGCGTGTGAGGGCGCGGGTTAGTGTTAGCGTACGGGTTAGGATTAGGGGACGGGTGAGGGTCAGGCTTCGGGGAAGGGTTAGGGTTAGGGTTCGGGCTAGGGTTAGGGTTAGGGGACGGGGACGGTTTAGGGTCCAGGTGAGGGTACGGCAACGATTTAGGGGGAGCCTGCGTGTGAGGGCGCGGGTTGGTGTTAGCGTACGGGTTAGGATTAGGGCACGTGTGAGGGTCAGGCTTCGGGGAAGGGTTAGGGTTAGGGTTCGGGCTAGGGTTAGGGTTAGGGGACGGGGACGGTTTAGGGTCCAGGTGAGGGTACGGCAACGCTTTAGGGGGAGCGTGCGTGTGAGGGCGCGGGTTAGTGTTAGCGTACGTGTTAGGATTAGGGCACGGGTGAGGGTCAGGCTTCGGGGAAGGGTTAGGGTTAGGGTTCGGGCTAGGGTTAGGGTTAGGGGACGGGGACGGTTTAGGGTCCAGGTGAGGGTACGGCAACGCTTTATGGGGAGTGTGCGTGTGAGGGCGCGGGTTAGTGTTAGCGTACGGGTTAGGATTAGGGCACGGGTGAGGGTCAGGCTTCGGGGAAGGGTTAGGGCTAGGGTTCGGTTTAGGGTCCAGGTGAGGGTACGGCAACGTTTTAGGGGGAGCGTGCGTGTGAGGGCGCGGGTTAGTTTTAGCGTACGGGTTAGGATTAGGGGACGGGTGAGGGTCAGGCTTCGGGGAAGGGTTAGGGTTAGGGTTCGGGCTAGGGTTAGGGTTAGGGGACGGGGACGGTTTAGGGTACAGGTGAGGGTACGGCAACGCTTTAGGGGGAGCGTGCGTGTGAGGGCGCGGGTTAGTGTTAGCGTACGGGTTAGGATTAGGGGACGGGTGAGGGTCAGGCTTCTGGGAAGGGTTAGGGTTAGGGTTCGGGCTAGGGTTAGGGTTAGGGGACGGGGACGGTTTAGGGTCCAGGTGAGGGTACGGCAACGATTTAGGGGGAGCCTGCGTGTGAGGGCGCTGGTTAGTGTTAGCGTACGGGTTAGGATTAGGGCACGGGTGAGTGTCAGGCTTCGGGGAAGGGTTAGGGTTAGGGTTCGGGCTAGGGTTAGGGTTAGGGGACGGGGACGGTTTAGGGTCCAGGTGAGGGTACGGCAACGCTTTAGGGGGAGCGTGCGTGTGAGGGCGCGGGTTAGTGTTAGCCTACGGGTTAGGATTAGGCGACGGGTGAGGGTCAGGCTTCGGGTAAGGGTTAGGGTTAGGGTTCGGGCTAGGGTTAGGGTTAGGGGACGGGGACTGTTTAGGGTCCAGGTGAGGGTACGGCAACGATTTAGGGGGAGCCTGCGTGTGAGGGCGCGGGTTAGTGTTAGCGTACGGGTTAGGATTAGGGCACGGGTGAGGGTCAGGCTTCGGGGAAGGGTTAGGGTTAGGGTTCGGGCTAGGGTTAGGGTTAGGGGACGGGGACGGTTTAGGGTCCAGGTGAGGGTACGGCAACGCTTTAGGGGGAGCGTGCGTGTGAGGGCGCGGGTTAGTGTTAGCGTACGGGTTAGGATTAGGGGACGGGTGAGGGTCAGGCTTCGGGGAAGGGTTAGGGTTAGGGTTCGGGCTAGGGTTAGGGTTAGGGGACGGGGACGGTTTAGGGTCCAGGTGAGGGTACGGCAACGATTTAGGGGGAGCCTGCGTGTGAGGGCGCGGGTTGGTGTTAGCGTAGGGGTTAGGATTAGGGCACGGGTGAGGGTCAGGCTTCGGGGAAGGGTTAGGGTTAGGGTTCGGGCTAGGGTTAGGGTTAGGGGACGGGGACGGTTTAGGGTCCAGGTGAGGGTACGGCAACGCTTTAGGGGGAGCGTGCGTGTGAGGGCGCGGGTTAGTGTTAGCGTACGTGTTAGGATTAGGGCACGGGTGAGGGTCAGGCTTCGGGGAAGGGTTAGGGTTAGGGTTCGGGCTAGGGTTAGGGTTAGGGGACGGGGACGGTTTAGGGTCCAGGTGAGGGTACGGCAACGCTTTAGGGGGAGTGTGCGTGTGAGGGCGCGGGTTAGTGTTAGCGTACGGGTTAGGATTAGGGCACGGGTGAGGGTCAGGCTTCGGGGAAGGGTTAGGGCTAGGGTTCGGTTTAGGGTCCAGGTGAGGGTACGGCAACGTTTTAGGGGGAGCGTGCGTGTGAGGGCGCGGGTTAGTTTTAGCGTACGGGTTAGGATTAGGGGACGGGTGAGGGTCAGGCTTCGGGGAAGGGTTAGGGTTAGGGTTCGGGCTAGGGTTAGGGTTAGGGGACGGGGACGGTTTAGGGTCCAGGTGAGGGTACGGCAACGCTTTAGGGGGAGCGTGCGTGTGAGGGCGTGGGTTAGAGTTAGCGTACGGGTTAGGATTAGGGGACGGGTGAGGGTCAGGCTTCGGGGAAGGGTTAGGGTTAGGGTTCGGGCTAGGGTTAGGGTTAGGGGACGGGGACGGTTTAGGGTCCAGGTGAGGGTACGGCAACGCTTTAGGGGGAGCGTGCGTGTGAGGGCGCGGGTTAGTGTTAGCGTACGGGTTAGGATTAGGGGACGGGTGAGGGTCAGGTTTCGGGGAAGGGTTAGGGTTAGTGTTCGGGCTAGGGTTAGGGTTAGGGGACGGGGACGGTTTAGGGTCCAGGTGAGGGTACGGCAACGCTTTAGGGGGAGCGTGCGTGTGAGGGCGCGGGTTAGAGTTAGCGTACGGGTTAGGATTAGGGGACGGGTGAGGGTCAGGCTTCGGGGAAGGGTTAGGGTTAGGGTTCGGGCTAGGGTTAGGGTTAGGGGACGGGGACGGTTTAGGGTCCAGGTGAGAGTACGGCAACGCTTTAGGGGGAGCGTGCGTGTGAGGGCGCGGGTTAGAGTTAGCGTACGGGTTAGGATTAGGGGACGGGTGAGGGTCAGGCTTCGGGGAAGGGTTAGGGTTAGGGTTCGGGCTAGGGTTAGGGTTAGGGGACGGGGACGGTTTAGGGTCCAGGTGAGGGTACGGCAACGCTTTAGGGGGAGCGTGCGTGTGAGGGCGCGGGTTAGTGTTAGCGTACGGGTTAGGATTAGGGGACGGGTGAGGGTCAGGCTTCGGGGAAGGGTTAGGGTTAGGGTTTGGGCTAGGGTTAGGGTTAGGGGACGGGGACGGTTTAGGGTCCAGGTGAGAGTACGGCAACGCTTTAGGGGGAGCGTGCGTGTGAGGGCGTGGGTTAGAGTTAGCGTACGGGTTAGGATTAGGGGACGGGTGAGGGTCAGGCTTTGGGGAAGGTTTAGGGTTAGGGTTCGGGCTAGGGTTAGGGTTAGGGGACGGGGACGGTTTAGTGTCCAGGTGAGGGTATGGCAACGCTTTAGGGGGAGCGTGCGTGTGAGGGCGCGGGTTAGTGTTAGCGTACGGGTTAGGATTAGGGCACGGGTGAGGGTCAGGCTTCGGGGAAGGGTTAGGGTTAGGGTTCGGGCTAGGGTTAGGGTTAGGGGACGGGGACGGTTTAGGGTCCAGGTGAGGGTACGGCAACGCTTTAGGGGGAGCATGCGTGTGAGGGCGCGGGTTAGTGTTAGCGTACGGGTTAGGATTAGGGGACGGGTGAGGGTCAGGCTTCGGGGAAGGGTTAGGGTTAGGGTTCGGGCTAGGGTTAGGGTTAGGGGACGGGGACGGTTTAGGGTCCAGGTGAGGGTAAGGCAACGCTTTAGGGGGAGCGTGCGTGTGAGGGCGCGGGTTAGTGTTAGCGTACGTGTTAGGATTAGGGCACGGGTGAGGGTCATGCTTCGGGGAAGGGTTAGGGTTAGGGTTCGGGCTAGGGTTAGGGTTAGGGGACGGGGACGGTTTAGGGTCCAGGTGAGGGTACGGCAACGCTTTAGGGGGAGCGTGCGTGTGAGGGCGCGGGTTAGTTTTCGCGTACGGGTTAGGATGAGGGGACGGGTGAGTGTCAGGCTTCGTGGAAGGGTTAGGGTTAGGGTTCGGGCTAGGGTTAGGGTTAGGGGATGGGGACGGTTTAGGGTCCAGGTGAGGGTACGGCAACGCTTTAGGGGGAGCGTGCGTGTGAGGTCGCGGGTTAGTGTTAGCGTACGGGTTAGGATTAGGGCACGGGTGAGGGTCAGGCTTCGGGGAAGGCTTAGGGTTAGGGTTCGGGCTAGGGTTAGGGTTAGGGGACGGGGACGGTTTAGGGTCCAGGTGAGGGTACGGCAAAGCTTTAGGGGGAGCGTGCGTGTGAGGGCGCGGGTTAGTGTTAGCGTACGGGTTAGGATTATAGGACGGGTTAGGGTCAGGCTTCGGGGAAGGTTTAGGGTTAGGGTTCGGGCTAGGGTTAGGGTTAAGGGACGGGGACGGTTTAGGGTCCAGGTGAGGGTACGGCAACGCTTTAGGGGTAGCGTGCGTGTGAGGGCGCGGGTTAGTTTTAGCGTACGAGAAGGAATAGGGGACGGGTGAGGGTCAGGCTTCGGGGAAGGGTTAGGGTTAGGATTCGGGCTAGGGTTAGGGTTAGGGGACGGGGACGGTTTAGGGTCCAGGTGAGGGTACGGCAACGCTTTAGGGGGAGCGTGCGTGTGAGGGCGCGGGTTAGTGTTAGCGTACGGGTTAGGATTAGGGCACGGGTGAGGGTCAGGCTTCGGGGAAGTGTTAGGGTTAGGGTTCGGGCTAGGGTTAGGGTTAGGGGACGGGGACGGTTTAGGGTCCAGGTGAGGGTACGGCAACGCTTTAGGGGGAGCGTGCGTGTGAGGGCGCGGGTTAGTGTTAGCGTACAGGTTAGGATTAGGGGACGGGTGAGGGTCAGGATTCGGGGAAGGGTTAGGGTTAGGGTTCGGGCTAGGGTTAGGGTTAGGGGACGGGGACGGTTTAGTGTCCAGGTGAGGGTACGGCAATGCTTTAGGGGGAGCGTGCGTGTGAGGGCGCGGGTTAGTGTTAGCGTACGGGTTAGGATTAGGGCACGGGTGAGGGTCAGGCTTCGGGGAAGGGTTAGGGTTAGGGTTCGGGCTAGGGTTAGGGTTAGGGGACGGGGACGGTTTAGGGTCCAGGTGAGGGTACGGCAACGCTTTAGGGGGAGCGTGCGTGTGAGGGCGCGGGTTAGTGTTAGCGTACGTGTTAGGATTAGGGCACGGGTGAGGGTCAGGCTTCGGGGAAGGGTTAGGGTTAGGGTTCGGGCTAGGGTTAGGGTTAGGGGACGGGGACGGTTTAGGGTCCAGGTGAGGGTACGGCAACGCTTTAGGGGGAGCGTGCGTGTGAGAGCGTGGGTTAGTGTTAGCGTACGGGTTAGGATTAGGGGACGGGTGAGGGTCAGGCTTCGGGGAAGGGTTAGGGCTAGGGTTCGGGCTAGGGTTAGGGTTAGGGGACGGGGACGGTTTAGGGTCCAGGTGAGGGTACGGCAACGCTTTAGGGGGAGCGTGCGTGTGAGGGCGCGGGTTAGTTTTAGCGTACGGGTTAGGATTAGGGGACGGGTGAGGGTCAGGCTTCGGGAAAGGGTTAGGGTTAGGGTTCGGGCTAGGGTTAGGGTTAGGGGACGGGGACGGTTTAGGGTCCAGGTGAGGGTACGGCAACGCTTTAGGGGGAGCGTGCGTGTGAGGGCGCGGGTTAGAGTTAGCGTACGGGTTAGGATTAGGGGACGGGTGAGGGTCAGGCTTCGGGGAAGGGTTAGGGTTAGGGTTCGGGCTAGGGTTAGGGTTAGGGGACGGGGACGGTTTAGGGTCCAGGTGAGGGTACGGCAACGCTTTAGGGGGAGCGTGCGTGTGAGGGCGCGGGTTAGAGTTAGCGTACGGGTTAGGATTAGGGGACGGGTGAGGGTCAGGCTTCGGGGAAGGGTTAGGGTTAGGGTTCGGGCTAGGGTTAGGGTTAGGGGACGGGGACGGTTTAGGGTCCAGGTGAGGGTACGGCAACGCTTTAGGGGGAGCGTGCGTGTGAGGGCGCGGGTTAGTGTTAGCGTACGGGTTAGGATTAGGGCACGGGTGAGGGTCAGGCTTCGGGGAAGGGTTAGGGTTAGGGTTCGGGCTAGGGTTAGGGTTAGGGGACGGGGACGGTTTAGGGTCCAGGTGAGGGTACGGCAACGCTTTAGGGGGAGCGTGTGTGTGAGGGCGCGGGTTAGTGTTAGCGTACGTGTTAGGATTAGGGCACGGGTGAGTGTCAGGCTTCGGGGAAGGGTTAGGGTTAGGGTTCGGGCTACGGTTAGGGTTAGGGGACGGGGACGGTTTAGGGTCAAGGTGAGGGTACGGCAACGCTTTAGGGGGAGCGTGCGTGTGAGCGCGCGGGTTAGTGTTAGCGTACGGGTTAGGATTAGGGGACGGGTGAGGGTCAGGCTTCGGGGAAGGGTTAGGGTTAGGGTTCGGGCTAGGGTTAGGGTTAGGGGACGGGGACGGTTTAGGGTCCAGGTGAGGGTACGGCAACGCTTTAGGGGGAGCGTGCGTGTGAGGGCGTGGGTTAGACTTAGCGTACGGGTTAGGATTAGGGGACGGGTGAGGGTCAGGCTTCGGGGAAGGGTTAGGGTTAGGGTTCGGGCTAGGGTTAGGGTTAGGGGACGGGGACGGTTTAGGGTCCAGGTGAGGGTAAGGCAACGCTTTAGGGGGAGCGTGCGTGTGAGGGCGCGGGTTAGTGTTAGCGTACGTGTTAGGATTAGGGCACGGGTGAGGGTCAGGCTTCGGGGAAGGGTTAGGGTTAGGGTTCGGGCTAGGGTTAGGGTTAGGGGACGTGGACGGTTTAGGGTCCAGGTGAGGGTACGGCAACGCTTGAGGGGGAGCGTGCGTGTGAGGGCGCGGGTTAGTTTTCGCGTACGGGTTAGGATTAGGGGACGGGTGAGTGTCAGGCTTCGTGGAACGGTTAGGGTTAGGGTTCGGGCTAGGGTTAGGGTTAGGGGATGGGGACGGTTTAGGGTCCAGGTGAGGGTACGGCAACGCTTTAGGGGGAGCGTGCGTGTGAGGTCGCGGGTTAGTGTTAGCGTACGGGTTAGGATTAGGGCACGGGTGAGGGTCAGGCTTCGGGGAAGGGTTAGGGTTAGGGTTCGGGCTAGGGTTAGGGTTAGGGGACGGGGACGGTTTAGGGTCCAGGTGAGGGTACGGCAAAGCTTTAGGGGGAGCGTGCGTGTGAGGGCGCGGGTTAGTGTTAGCGTACGGGTTAGGATTATAGGACGGGTTAGGGTCAGGCTTCGCGGAAGGGTTAGGGTTAGGGTTCGGGCTAGGGTTAGGGTTAGGGGACGGGGACGGTTTAGGGTCCAGGTGAGGGTACGGCAACGCTTTAGGGGGAGCGTGCGTGTGAGGGCGCGGGTTAGTTTTAGCGTACGAGTTAGGAATAGGGGACGGGTGAGGGTCAGGCTTCGGGGAAGGGTTAGGGTTAGGGTTCGGGCTAGGGTTAGGGTTAGGGGACGGGGACGGTTTAGGGTCCAGGTGAGGGTACGGCAACGCTTTAGGGGGAGCGTGCGTGTGAGGGCGCGGGTTAGTGTTAGCGTACGGGTTAGGATTAGGGCACGGGTGAGGGTCAGGCTTCGGGGAAGGGTTAGGGTTAGGGTTCGGGCTAGGGTTAGGGTTAGGGGACGGGGACGGTTTAGGGTCCAGGTGAGGGTACGGAAACGCTTTAGGGGGAGCGTGCGTGTGAGGGCGCGGGTTAGTGTTAGCGTACGGGTTAGGATTAGGGGACGGGTGAGGGTCAGGCTTCGGGGAAGGGTTAGGGTTAGGGTTCGGGCTAGGGTTAGGGTTAGGGGACGGGGACGGTTTAGGGTCCAGGTGAGGGTACGGCAACGCTTTAGGGGGAGCGTGCGTGTGAGGGCGCGGGTTAGTGTTAGCGTACGGGTTAGGATTAGGGGACGGGTGAGGGTCAGGATTCGGGGAAGGGTTAGGGTTAGGGTTCGGGCTAGGGTTAGGGTTAGGGGACGGGGACGGTTTAGTGTCCAG
Organism: Stenella coeruleoalba; assembly: GCF_951394435.1. Taxonomy (NCBI): domain Eukaryota; kingdom Metazoa; phylum Chordata; class Mammalia; order Artiodactyla; family Delphinidae; genus Stenella; species Stenella coeruleoalba. The sequence goes on from NW_027646203.1 coordinate 369,648, forward strand.
GTGAGGGTACGGCAACGCTTTAGGGGGAGCGTGCGTGTGAGGGCGCGGGTTAGTGTTAGCGTACGGGTTAGGATTAGGGCACGGGTGAGGGTCAGGCTTCGGGGAAGGGTTAGGGTTAGGGTTCGGGCTAGGGTTAGGGTTAGGGGACGGGGACGGTTTAGGGTCCAGGTGTGGGTACGGCAACGCTTTAGGGGGAGCGTGCGTGTGAGGGCGCGGGTTAGTGTTAGCGTACGTGTTAGGATTAGGGCACGGGTGAGGGTCAGGCTTCGGGGAAGGGTTAGGGTTAGGGTTCGGGCTAGGGTTAGGGTTAGGGGACGGGGACGGTTTAGGGTCCAGGTGAGGGTACGGCAACGCTTTAGGGGGAGCGTGCGTGTGAGAGCGTGGGTTAGTGTTAGCGTACGGGTTAGGATTAGGGGACGGGTGAGGGTCAGGCTTCGGGGAAGGGTTAGGGCTAGGGTTCGGGCTAGGGTTAGGGTTAGGGGACGGGGACGGTTTAGGGTCCAGGTGAGGGTTCGGCAGCGCTTTAGGGGGAGCGTGCGTGTGAGGGCGCGGGTTAGTTTTAGCGTACGGGTTAGGATTAGGGGACGGGTGAGGGTCAGGCTTCGGGGAAGGGTTAGGGTTAGGGTTCGGGCTGGGGTTAGGGTTAGGGGACGGGGACGGTTTAGGGTCCAGGTGAGGGTATGGCAACGCTTTAGGGGGAGTGTGCGTGTGAGGGCGCGGGTTAGAGTTAGCGTACGGGTTAGGATTAGGGGACGGGTGAGGGTCAGGCTTCGGGGAAGGGTTAGGGTTAGGGTTCGGGCTAGGGTTAGGGTTAGGGGACGGGGACGGTTTAGGGTCCAGGTGAGGGTACGGCAACGCTTTAGGGGGAGCGTGCGTGTGAGGGCGCGGTTTAGAGTTAGCGTACGGGTTAGGATTAGGGGACGGGTGAGGGTCAGGCTTCGGGGAAGGGTTAGGGTTAGGGTTCGGGCTAGGGTTAGGGTTAGGGGACGGGGACGGTTTAGGGTCCAGGTGAGGGTACGGCAACGCTTTAGGGGGAGCGTGCGTGTGAGGGCGCGGGTTAGTGTTAGCGTACGGGTTAGGATTAGGGCACGGGTGAGGGTCAGGCTTCGGGGAAGGGTTAGGGTTAGGGTTCGGGCTAGGGTTAGGGTTAGGGGACGGGGACGGTTTAGGGTCCAGGTGAGGGTACGGCAACGCTTTAGGGGGAGCGTGCGTGTGAGGGCGCGGGTTAGTGTTAGCGTACGGGTTAGGATTAGGGGACGGGTGAGGGTCAGGCTTCGGGGAAGGGTTAGGGTTAGGGTTCGGGCTAGGGTTAGGGTTAGGGGACGGGGACGGTTTAGGGTCCAGGTGAGGGTACGGCAACGCTTTAGGGGGAGCGTGCGTGTGAGGACGCGGGTTAGTTTTAGCGTACGGGTTAGGATTAGGGGACGGGTGAGGGTCAGGCTTCGGGGAAGGGTTAGGGTTAGGGTTCGGGCTAGGGTTAGGGTTAGGGGACGGGGACGGTTTAGGGTCCAGGTGAGGGTACGGCAACGCTTTAGGGGGAGCGTGCGTGTGAGGGCGTGGGTTAGAGTTAGCGTACGGGTTAGGATTAGGGGACGGGTGAGGGTCAGGCTTCGGGGAAGGGTTAGGGTTAGGGTTCGGGCTAGGGTTAGGGTTAGGGGACGGGGACGGTTTAGGGTCCAGGTGAGGGTACGGCAACGCTTTAGGGGGAGCGTGTGTGTGAGGGCGCGGGTTAGTGTTAGCGTACGGGTTAGGATTAGGGGACGGGTGAGGGTCAGGCTTCGGGGAAGGGTTAGGGTTAGGGTTCGGGCTAGGGTTAGGGTTAGGGGACGGGGACGGTTTAGGGTCCAGGTGAGGGTACGGCAACGCTTTAGGGGGAGCGTGCGTGTGAGGGCGCGGGTTAGAGTTAGCGTACGGGTTAGGATTAGGGGACGGGTGAGGGTCAGGCTTCGGGGAAGGGTTAGGGTTAGGGTTCGGGCTAGGGTTAGGGTTAGGGGACGGGGACGGTTTAGGGTCCAGGTGAGAGTACGGCAACGCTTTAGGGGGAGCGTGCGTGTGAGGGCGCGGGTTAGAGATAGCGTACGGGTTAGGATTAGGGGACGGGTGAGGGTCAGGCTTCGGGAAAGGGTTAGGGTTAGGGTTCGGGCTAGGGTTAGGGTTAGGGGACGGGGACGGTTTAGGGTCCAGGTGAGGGTACGGCAACGCTTTAGGGGGAGCGTGCGTGTGAGGGCGCGGGTTAGTGTTAGCGTACGGGTTAGGATTAGGGGACGGGTGAGGGTCAGGCTTCGGGGAAGGGTTAGGGTTAGGGTTCGGGCTAGGGTTAGGGTTAGGGGACGGGGACGGTTTAGGGTCCAGGTGAGAGTACGGCAACGCTTTAGGGGGAGCGTGCGTGTGAGGGCGCGGGTTAGAGTTAGCGTACGGGTTAGGATTAGGGGACGGGTGAGGGTCAGGCTTTGGGGAAGGTTTAGGGTTAGGGTTCGGGCTAGGGTTAGGGTTAGGGGACGGGGACGGTTTAGTGTCCAGGTGAGGGTATGGCAACGCTTTAGGGGGAGCGTGCGTGTGAGGGCGCGGGTTAGAGTTAGCGTACGGGTTAGGATTAGGGGACGGGTGAGGGTCAGGCTTCGGGGAAGGGTTAGGGTTAGGGTTCGGGCTAGGGTTAGGGTTAGGGGACGGGGACGGTTTAGGGTCCAGGTGAGGGTACGGCAACGCTTTAGGGGGAGCGTGCGTGTGAGGGCGCGGGTTAGTGTTAGCGTACGGGTTAGGATTAGGGGACGGGTGAGGGTCAGGCTTCGGGGAAGGGTTAGGGTTAGGGTTCGGGCTAGGGTTAGGGTTAGGGGACGGGGACGGTTTAGGGTCCAGGTGAGAGTACGGCAACGCTTTAGGGGGAGCGTGCGTGTGAGGGCGTGGGTTAGAGTTAGCGTACGGGTTAGGATTAGGGGACGGGTGAGGGTCAGGCTTTGGGGAAGGTTTAGGGTTAGGGTTCGGGCTAGGGTTAGGGTTAGGGGACGGGGACGGTTTAGTGTCCAGGTGAGGGTATGGCAACGCTTTAGGGGGAGCGTGCGTGTGAGGGCGCGGGTTAGTGTTAGCGTACGGGTTAGGATTAGGGCACGGGTGAGGGTCAGGCTTCGGGGAAGGGTTAGGGTTAGGGTTCGGGCTAGGGTTAGGGTTAGGGGACGGGGACGGTTTAGGGTCCAGGTGAGGGTACGGCAACGCTTTAGGGGGAGCATGCGTGTGAGGGCGCGGGTTAGTGTTAGCGTACGGGTTAGGATTAGGGGACGGGTGAGGGTCAGGCTTCGGGGAAGGGTTAGGGTTAGGGTTCGGGCTAGGGTTAGGGTTAGGGGACGGGGACGGTTTAGGGTCCAGGTGAGGGTAAGGCAACGCTTTAGGGGGAGCGTGCGTGTGAGGGCGCGGGTTAGTGTTAGCGTACGTGTTAGGATTAGGGCACGGGTGAGGGTCATGCTTCGGGGAAGGGTTAGGGTTAGGGTTCGGGCTAGGGTTAGGGTTAGGGGACGGGGACGGTTTAGGGTCCAGGTGAGGGTACGGCAACGCTTGAGGGGGAGCGTGCGTGTGAGGGCGCGGGTTAGTTTTCGCGTACGGGTTAGGATTAGGGGACGGGTGAGTGTCAGGCTTCGTGGAAGGGTTAGGGTTAGGGTTCGGGCTAGGGTTAGGGTTAGGGGATGGGGACGGTTTAGGGTCCAGGTGAGGGTACGGCAACGCTTTAGGGGGAGCGTGCGTGTGAGGTCGCGGGTTAGTGTTAGCGTACGGGTTAGGATTAGGGCACGGGTGAGGGTCAGGCTTCGGGGAAGGCTTAGGGTTAGGGTTCGGGCTAGGGTTAGGGTTAGGGGACGGGGACGGTTTAGGGTCCAGGTGAGGGTACGGCAAAGCTTTAGGGGGAGCGTGCGTGTGAGGGCGCGGGTTAGTTTTAGCGTACGGGTTAGGATTAGGGGACGGGTGAGGGTCAGGCTTCGGGGAAGGGTTAGGGTTAGGGTTCGGGCTAGGGTTAGGGTTAGGGGACGGGGACGGTTTAGGGTCCAGGTGAGGGTATGGCAACGCTTTAGGGGGAGCGTGCGTGTGAGGGCGCGGGTTAGAGTTAGCGTACGGGTTAGGATTAGGGGACGGGTGAGGGTCAGGCTTCGGGGAAGGGTTAGGGTTAGGGTTCGGGCTAGGGTTAGGGTTAGGGGACGGGGACGGTTTAGGGTCCAGGTGAGGGTACGGCAACGCTTTAGGGGGAGCGTGCGTGTGAGGGCGCGGTTTAGAGTTAGCGTACGGGTTAGGATTAGGGGACGGGTGAGGGTCAGGCTTCGGGGAAGGGTTAGGGTTAGGGTTCGGGCTAGGGTTAGGGTTAGGGGACGGGGACGGTTTAGGGTCCAGGTGAGGGTACGGCAACGCTTTAGGGGGAGCGTGCGTGTGAGGGCGCGGGTTAGTGTTAGCGTACGGGTTAGGATTAGGGCACGGGTGAGGGTCAGGCTTCGGGGAAGGGTTAGGGTTAGGGTTCGGGCTAGGGTTAGGGTTAGGGGACGGGGACGGTTTAGGGTCCAGGTGAGGGTACGGCAACGCTTTAGGGGGAGCGTGCGTGTGAGGGCGCGGGTTAGTGTTAGCGTACGGGTTAGGATTAGGGGACGGGTGAGGGTCAGGCTTCGGGGAAGGGTTAGGGTTAGGGTTCGGGCTAGGGTTAGGGTTAGGGGACGGGGACGGTTTAGGGTCCAGGTGAGGGTACGGCAACGCTTTAGGGGGAGCGTGCGTGTGAGGACGCGGGTTAGTTTTAGCGTACGGGTTAGGATTAGGGGACGGGTGAGGGTCAGGCTTCGGGGAAGGGTTAGGGTTAGGGTTCGGGCTAGGGTTAGGGTTAGGGGACGGGGACGGTTTAGGGTCCAGGTGAGGGTACGGCAACGCTTTAGGGGGAGCGTGCGTGTGAGGGCGTGGGTTAGAGTTAGCGTACGGGTTAGGATTAGGGGACGGGTGAGGGTCAGGCTTCGGGGAAGGGTTAGGGTTAGGGTTCGGGCTAGGGTTAGGGTTAGGGGACGGGGACGGTTTAGGGTCCAGGTGAGGGTACGGCAACGCTTTAGGGGGAGCGTGTGTGTGAGGGCGCGGGTTAGTGTTAGCGTACGGGTTAGGATTAGGGGACGGGTGAGGGTCAGGCTTCGGGGAAGGGTTAGGGTTAGGGTTCGGGCTAGGGTTAGGGTTAGGGGACGGGGACGGTTTAGGGTCCAGGTGAGGGTATGGCAACGCTTTAGGGGGAGCGTGCGTGTGAGGGCGCGGGTTAGAGTTAGCGTACGGGTTAGGATTAGGGGACGGGTGAGGGTCAGGCTTCGGGGAAGGGTTAGGGTTAGGGTTCGGGCTAGGGTTAGGGTTAGGGGACGGGGACGGTTTAGGGTCCAGGTGAGAGTACGGCAACGCTTTAGGGGGAGCGTGCGTGTGAGGGCGCGGGTTAGAGATAGCGTACGGGTTAGGATTAGGGGACGGGTGAGGGTCAGGCTTCGGGAAAGGGTTAGGGTTAGGGTTCGGGCTAGGGTTAGGGTTAGGGGACGGGGACGGTTTAGGGTCCAGGTGAGGGTACGGCAACGCTTTAGGGGGAGCGTGCGTGTGAGGGCGCGGGTTAGTGTTAGCGTACGGGTTAGGATTAGGGGACGGGTGAGGGTCAGGCTTCGGGGAAGGGTTAGGGTTAGGGTTCGGGCTAGGGTTAGGGTTAGGGGACGGGGACGGTTTAGGGTCCAGGTGAGAGTACGGCAACGCTTTAGGGGGAGCGTGCGTGTGAGGGCGCGGGTTAGAGTTAGCGTACGGGTTAGGATTAGGGGACGGGTGAGGGTCAGGCTTTGGGGAAGGTTTAGGGTTAGGGTTCGGGCTAGGGTTAGGGTTAGGGGACGGGGACGGTTTAGTGTCCAGGTGAGGGTATGGCAACGCTTTAGGGGGAGCGTGCGTGTGAGGGCGCGGGTTAGAGTTAGCGTACGGGTTAGGATTAGGGGACGGGTGAGGGTCAGGCTTCGGGGAAGGGTTAGGGTTAGGGTTCGGGCTAGGGTTAGGGTTAGGGGACGGGGACGGTTTAGGGTCCAGGTGAGGGTACGGCAACGCTTTAGGGGGAGCGTGCGTGTGAGGGCGCGGGTTAGTGTTAGCGTACGGGTTAGGATTAGGGGACGGGTGAGGGTCAGGCTTCGGGGAAGGGTTAGGGTTAGGGTTCGGGCTAGGGTTAGGGTTAGGGGACGGGGACGGTTTAGGGTCCAGGTGAGAGTACGGCAACGCTTTAGGGGGAGCGTGCGTGTGAGGGCGTGGGTTAGAGTTAGCGTACGGGTTAGGATTAGGGGACGGGTGAGGGTCAGGCTTTGGGGAAGGTTTAGGGTTAGGGTTCGGGCTAGGGTTAGGGTTAGGGGACGGGGACGGTTTAGTGTCCAGGTGAGGGTATGGCAACGCTTTAGGGGGAGCGTGCGTGTGAGGGCGCGGGTTAGTGTTAGCGTACGGGTTAGGATTAGGGCACGGGTGAGGGTCAGGCTTCGGGGAAGGGTTAGGGTTAGGGTTCGGGCTAGGGTTAGGGTTAGGGGACGGGGACGGTTTAGGGTCCAGGTGAGGGTACGGCAACGCTTTAGGGGGAGCATGCGTGTGAGGGCGCGGGTTAGTGTTAGCGTACGGGTTAGGATTAGGGGACGGGTGAGGGTCAGGCTTCGGGGAAGGGTTAGGGTTAGGGTTCGGGCTAGGGTTAGGGTTAGGGGACGGGGACGGTTTAGGGTCCAGGTGAGGGTAAGGCAACGCTTTAGGGGGAGCGTGCGTGTGAGGGCGCGGGTTAGTGTTAGCGTACGTGTTAGGATTAGGGCACGGGTGAGGGTCATGCTTCGGGGAAGGGTTAGGGTTAGGGTTCGGGCTAGGGTTAGGGTTAGGGGACGGGGACGGTTTAGGGTCCAGGTGAGGGTACGGCAACGCTTGAGGGGGAGCGTGCGTGTGAGGGCGCGGGTTAGTTTTCGCGTACGGGTTAGGATTAGGGGACGGGTGAGTGTCAGGCTTCGTGGAAGGGTTAGGGTTAGGGTTCGGGCTAGGGTTAGGGTTAGGGGATGGGGACGGTTTAGGGTCCAGGTGAGGGTACGGCAACGCTTTAGGGGGAGCGTGCGTGTGAGGTCGCGGGTTAGTGTTAGCGTACGGGTTAGGATTAGGGCACGGGTGAGGGTCAGGCTTCGGGGAAGGCTTAGGGTTAGGGTTCGGGCTAGGGTTAGGGTTAGGGGACGGGGACGGTTTAGGGTCCAGGTGAGGGTACGGCAAAGCTTTAGGGGGAGCGTGCGTGTGAGGGCGCGGGTTAGTTTTAGCGTACGGGTTAGGATTAGGGGACGGGTGAGGGTCAGGCTTCGGGGAAGGGTTAGGGTTAGGGTTCGGGCTAGGGTTAGGGTTAGGGGACGGGGACGGTTTAGGGTCCAGGTGAGGGTATGGCAACGCTTTAGGGGGAGCGTGCGTGTGAGGGCGCGGGTTAGAGTTAGCGTACGGGTTAGGATTAGGGGACGGGTGAGGGTCAGGCTTCGGGGAAGGGTTAGGGTTAGGGTTCGGGCTAGGGTTAGGGTTAGGGGACGGGGACGGTTTAGGGTCCAGGTGAGGGTACGGCAACGCTTTAGGGGGAGCGTGCGTGTGAGGGCGCGGTTTAGAGTTAGCGTACGGGTTAGGATTAGGGGACGGGTGAGGGTCAGGCTTCGGGGAAGGGTTAGGGTTAGGGTTCGGGCTAGGGTTAGGGTTAGGGGACGGGGACGGTTTAGGGTCCAGGTGAGGGTACGGCAACGCTTTAGGGGGAGCGTGCGTGTGAGGGCGCGGGTTAGTGTTAGCGTACGGGTTAGGATTAGGGCACGGGTGAGGGTCAGGCTTCGGGGAAGGGTTAGGGTTAGGGTTCGGGCTAGGGTTAGGGTTAGGGGACGGGGACGGTTTAGGGTCCAGGTGAGGGTACGGCAACGCTTTAGGGGGATCGTGCGTGTGAGGGCGCGGGTTAGTGTTAGCGTACGGGTTAGGATTAGGGGACGGGTGAGGGTCAGGCTTCGGGGAAGGGTTAGGGTTAGGGTTCGGGCTAGGGTTAGGGTTAGGGGACGGGGACGGTTTAGGGTCCAGGTGAGGGTACGGCAACGCTTTAGGGGGAGCGTGCGTGTGAGGACGCGGGTTAGTTTTAGCGTACGGGTTAGGATTAGGGGACGGGTGAGGGTCAGGCTTCGGGGAAGGGTTAGGGTTAGGGTTCGGGCTAGGGTTAGGGTTAGGGGACGGGGACGGTTTAGGGTCCAGGTGAGGGTACGGCAACGCTTTAGGGGGAGCGTGCGTGTGAGGGCGTGGGTTAGAGTTAGCGTACGGGTTAGGATTAGGGGACGGGTGAGGGTCAGGCTTCGGGGAAGGGTTAGGGTTAGGGTTCGGGCTAGGGTTAGGGTTAGGGGACGGGGACGGTTTAGGGTCCAGGTGAGGGTACGGCAACGCTTTAGGGGGAGCGTGTGTGTGAGGGCGCGGGTTAGTGTTAGCGTACGGGTTAGGATTAGGGGACGGGTGAGGGTCAGGCTTCGGGGAAGGGTTAGGGTTAGGGTTCGGGCTAGGGTTAGGGTTAGGGGACGGGGACGGTTTAGGGTCCAGGTGAGGGTACGGCAACGCTTTAGGGGGAGCGTGCGTGTGAGGGCGCGGGTTAGAGTTAGCGTACGGGTTAGGATTAGGGGACGGGTGAGGGTCAGGCTTCGGGGAAGGGTTAGGGTTAGGGTTCGGGCTAGGGTTAGGGTTAGGGGACGGGGACGGTTTAGGGTCCAGGTGAGAGTACGGCAACGCTTTAGGGGGAGCGTGCGTGTGAGGGCGCGGGTTAGAGATAGCGTACGGGTTAGGATTAGGGGACGGGTGAGGGTCAGGCTTCGGGAAAGGGTTAGGGTTAGGGTTCGGGCTAGGGTTAGGGTTAGGGGACGGGGACGGTTTAGGGTCCAGGTGAGGGTACGGCAACGCTTTAGGGGGAGCGTGCGTGTGAGGGCGCGGGTTAGTGTTAGCGTACGGGTTAGGATTAGGGGACGGGTGAGGGTCAGGCTTCGGGGAAGGGTTAGGGTTAGGGTTCGGGCTAGGGTTAGGGTTAGGGGACGGGGACGGTTTAGGGTCCAGGTGAGAGTACGGCAACGCTTTAGGGGGAGCGTGCGTGTGAGGGCGCGGGTTAGAGTTAGCGTACGGGTTAGGATTAGGGGACGGGTGAGGGTCAGGCTTTGGGGAAGGTTTAGGGTTAGGGTTCGGGCTAGGGTTAGGGTTAGGGGACGGGGACGGTTTAGTGTCCAGGTGAGGGTATGGCAACGCTTTAGGGGGAGCGTGCGTGTGAGGGCGCGGGTTAGAGTTAGCGTACGGGTTAGGATTAGGGGACGGGTGAGGGTCAGGCTTCGGGGAAGGGTTAGGGTTAGGGTTCGGGCTAGGGTTAGGGTTAGGGGACGGGGACGGTTTAGGGTCCAGGTGAGGGTACGGCAACGCTTTAGGGGGAGCGTGCGTGTGAGGGCGCGGGTTAGTGTTAGCGTACGGGTTAGGATTAGGGGACGGGTGAGGGTCAGGCTTCGGGGAAGGGTTAGGGTTAGGGTTCGGGCTAGGGTTAGGGTTAGGGGACGGGGACGGTTTAGGGTCCAGGTGAGAGTACGGCAACGCTTTAGGGGGAGCGTGCGTGTGAGGGCGTGGGTTAGAGTTAGCGTACGGGTTAGGATTAGGGGACGGGTGAGGGTCAGGCTTTGGGGAAGGTTTAGGGTTAGGGTTCGGGCTAGGGTTAGGGTTAGGGGACGGGGACGGTTTAGTGTCCAGGTGAGGGTATGGCAACGCTTTAGGGGGAGCGTGCGTGTGAGGGCGCGGGTTAGTGTTAGCGTACGGGTTAGGATTAGGGCACGGGTGAGGGTCAGGCTTCGGGGAAGGGTTAGGGTTAGGGTTCGGGCTAGGGTTAGGGTTAGGGGACGGGGACGGTTTAGGGTCCAGGTGAGGGTACGGCAACGCTTTAGGGGGAGCATGCGTGTGAGGGCGCGGGTTAGTGTTAGCGTACGGGTTAGGATTAGGGGACGGGTGAGGGTCAGGCTTCGGGGAAGGGTTAGGTTTAGGGTTCGGGCTAGGGTTAGGGTTAGGGGACGGGGACGGTTTAGGGTCCAGGTGAGGGTACGGCAACGCTTTAGGGGGAGCGTGCGTGTGAGGGCGCGAGTTAGTGTTAGCGTACGGGTTAGGATTAGGGCACGGGTGAGGGTCAGGCTTCGGGGAAGGGTTAGGGTTAGGGTTCGGGCTAGGGTTAGGGTTAGGGGACGGGGACGGTTTAGGGTCCAGGTGAGGGTACGGCAACGCTTTAGGGGGAGCGTGCGTGTGAGGGCGCGGGTTAGTGTAGCGTAGGGGTTAGGATTAGAGGACGGGTGAGGGTCAGGCTTCGGGGAAGGGTTAGGGTTAGAGTTCGGGCTAGGGTTAGGGTTAGGGGACGGGGACGGTTTAGGGTCCAGGTGAGGGTACGGCAATGCTTTAGGGGGAGCGTGAGTGTGAGGGCGCGGGTTAGTGTTAGCGTACGGGTTAGGATTAGGGGACGGGTGAGGGTCAGGCTTCAGGGAAGGGTTAGGGTTAGGGTTCGGGCTAGGGTTAGGGTTAGGGGACGGGGACGGTTTAGGGTCCAGGTGAGAGTACGGCAACGGTTTAGGGGGAGCGTGCGTGTGAGGGCGTGGGTTAGTGTTAGCGTACGGGTTAGGATTAGGGGACGGTTGAGGGTCAGGCTTCGGGGAAGAGTTAGGGTTAGGGTTCGGGCTAGGGTTAGGGTTAGGGGACGGGGACGGTTTAGGGTCCAGGTGAGGGTACGGAAACGCTTTAGGGGGAGCGTGCGTGTGAGGGCGCGGGTTAGTGTCAGCGTACGGGTTAGGATTAGGGGACGGGTGAGGGTCAGGCTTCGGGGAAGGGTTAGGGTTAGGGTTCGGGCTAGGGTTAGGGTTAGGGGACGGGGACGGTTTAGGGTCCAGGTGAGGGTACGGCAACGCTTTAGGGGGAGCGTGCGTGTGAGGGCGCGGGTTAGTGTTAGCGTACGGGTTACGATTAGGGGACGGGTGAGGGTCAGGCTTCGGGGAAGGGTTAGGGTTAGGGTTCGGGCTAGGGTTAGGGTTAGGGGACGGGGACGGTTTAGGGTCCAGGTGAGGGTACGGCAACGCTTTAGGGGGAGCGTGCGTGTGAGGGCGCGGGTCAGTGTTAGCGTACGGGTTAGGATTAGGGCACGGGTGAGGGTCAGGCTTCGGGGAAGGGTTAGGGTTAGGGTTAGGGTTAGGGTTAGGGTTAGGGTTAGGGTTAGGGTTAGGGTTAGGGTTAGGGTTAGGGTTAGGGTTAGGGTTAGAGGGTTAGGGTTAGGGTTAGGGTTAGGGTTAGGGTTAGGGTTAGAGGGTTAGGGTTAGGGTTAGGGTTAGGGTTAGGGTTAGGGTTAGGGTTAGGGTTAGGGTTAGGGTTAGGGTTAGGGTTAGGGGTTAGGGTTAGGGTTAGGGTTAGGGTTAGGGTTAGGGTTAGGGTTAGGGTTAGGGTTAGGGTTAGGGTTAGGGTTAGGGCTAGGGCTAGGGTTAGGGTTAGGGTTAGGGTTAGGGTTAGGGTTAGGGTTAGGGTTAGGGTTAGGGCTAGGGCTAGGGTTAGGGTTAGGGTTAGGGTTAGGGTTAGGGTTAGGGCTAGGGTTAGGGTTAGGGTTAGGGTTAGGGTTAGGGTTAGGGTTAGGGTTAGGGTTAGGGTTAGGGTTAGGGGTTAGGGTTAGGGTTAGGGTTAGGGTTAGGGTTAGGGTTAGGGTTAGGGTTCGGGCTAGGGTTAGGGTTAGGGGACGGGGACGGTTTAGGGTCCAGGTGAGGTTACGGCAACGCTTTAGGGGGAGCGTGCGTGTGAGGGCGCGGGTTAGTGTTAGCGTACGGGTTAGGATTAGGGGACGGGTGAGGGTCAGGCTTCGGGGAAGGGTTAGGGTTAGGGTTCGGGCTAGGGTTAGGGTTAGGGGACGGGGACGGTTTAGGGTCCAGGTGAGGGTACGGCAACGCTTTAGGGGGAGCGTGCGTGTGAGGGCGCGGGTTAGTGTTAGCGTACGGGTTAGGGTTAGGGGACGGGTGAGGGTCAGGCTTCGGGGAAGGGTTAGGGTTAGGGTTCGGGCTAGGGTTAGGGTTAGGGGACGGGGACGGTTTAGGGTCCAGGTGAGGGTACGGCAACGCTTTAGGGGGAGCGTGCGTGTGAGGGCGCGGGTTAGTGTTAGCGTACGGATTAGGATTAGGGGACGGGTGAGGGTCAGGCTTCGGGGAAGGGTTAGGGTTAGGGTTCGGGCTAGGGTTAGGGTTAGGGGACGGGGACGGTTTAGGGTCCAGGTGAGGGTACGGCAACGCTTTAGGGGGAGTGTGCGTGTGAGGGCGCGGGTTAGTGTTAGCGTACGGATTAGGATTAGGGGACGGGTGAGGGTCAGGATTCGGGGAAGGGTTAGGGTTAGGGTTCGGGCTAGGGTTAGGGTTAGGGGACGGGGACGGTTTAGGGTCCAGGTGAGGGTACGGCAACGCTTTAGGGGGAGCGTGCGTGTGAGGGCACGGGTTAGTGTTAGCGTACGGGTTAGGATTAGGGCACGGGTGAGGGTCAGGCTTCGGGGAAGGGTTAGGGTTAGGGTTCGGGCTAGGGTTAGGGTTAGGGGACGGGGACGGTTTAGGGTCCAGGTGAGGGTACGGCAACGCTTTAGGGGGAGCGTGCGTGTGAGGGCGCGGGTTAGTGTTAGCGTACGGGTTAGAATTAGGGCACGCGTGAGGGTCAGGCTTCGGGGAAGGGTTAGGGTTAGGGTTCGGGCTAGGGTTAGGGTTAGGGGACGGGGACAGTTTAGGGTCCAGGTGAGGGTACGGCAACGCTTTAGGGGGAGCGTGCGTGTGAGGGCGCGGGTTAGTGTTAGCGTACGGGTTAGGATTAGGGGACGGGTGAGGGTCAGGCTTCGGGGAAGGGTTAGGGTTCGGGCTAGGGTTAGGGTTAGGGGACGGGGACGGTTTAGGGTCCAGGTGAGGGTACGGCAACGCTTTAGGGGGAGCGTGCGTGTGAGGCCGCGGGTTAGTGTTAGCGTACAGGTTAGGATTAGGGGACGGTTGAGGGTCAGGCTTCGGGGAATGGTTAGGGTTAGGCTTCGGGCTAGGGTTAGGGTTAGGGGACGGGGACGGTTTAGGGTCCAGGTGAGGGTACGGCAACGCTTTAGGGGGAGCGTGCGTGTGAGGGCGCGGGTTAGTGTTAGCGTACGGGTTAGGATTAGGGCACGGGTGAGGGTCAGGCTTCGGGGAAGGGTTAGGGTTAGGGTTCGGGCTAGGGTTAGGGTTAGGGGACGGGGACGGTTTAGGGTCCAGGTGAGGGTACGGCAACGCTTTAGGGGGAGCGTGCGTGTGAGGGCGTGGGTTAGTTTTAGCGTACGAGTTAGGATTAGGGGACGGGTGAGGGTCAGGCTTCGGGAAAGGGTTAGGGTTAGGGTTCGGGCTAGGGATAGGGTTAGGGGACGGGGACGGTTTAGGGTCCAGGTGAGGGTACGGCAACGCTTTAGGCGGAGCGTGCGTGTGAGGGCGCGGGTTAGTGTTAGCGTACGGGTTAGGATTAGGGGACGGGTGAGGGTCAGGCTTCGAGGAAGGGTTAGGGTTAGGGTTCGGGCTAGGGTTAGGGTTAGGGGACGGGAACGGTTTAGGGTCCAGGTGAGGGTACGGCAACGCTTTAGGGGGAGCGTGCGTGTGAGGCCGTGGGTTAGTGTTCGCGTACGGGATACGATAAGGGGACGGGTGAGTGTCAGGCTTCGGGGAAGGGTTAGGGTTAGGGTTCGGGCTAGGGTTAGGGTTAGGGGACGGGGACGGTTTAGGGTCCAGGTGAGGGTACGGCAACGCTTTAGGGGGAGCGTGCGTGTGAGGGCGCGGGTTAGTGTTAGCGTACGTGTTAGGATTAGGGCACGGGTGAGGGTCAGGCTTCGGGGAAGGGTTAGGGTTAGGGTTCGGGCTAGGGTTAGGGTTAGGGGACGGGGACGGTTTAGGGTACAGGTGAGGGTACGGCAACGCTTTAGGGGGAGCGTGCGTGTGAGGGCGCGGGTTAGTGTTAGCGTACGGATTAGGATTAGGGGACGGGTGAGGGTCAGGATTCGGGGAAGGGTTAGGGTTAGGGTTCGGGCTAGGGTTAGGGTTAGGGGACGGGGACGGTTTAGGGTCCAGGTGAGGGTACGGCAACGCTTTAGGGGGAGCGTGCGTGTGAGGGCGTGGGTTAGTGTTAGCGTACGGGTTAGGATTAGGGCACGGGTGAGGGTCAGGCTTCGGGGAAGGGTTAGGGTTAGGGTTTGGGCTAGGGTTAGGGTTAGGGGACGGGGACGGTTTAGGGTCCAGGTGAGGGTACGGCAACGCTTTAGGGGGAGCGTGCGTGTGAGGGCGCGGGTTAGTGTTAGCGTACGGGTTAGGATTAGGGGACGGGTGAGGGTCAGGCTTCGGGGAAGTGTTAGGGTTAGGGTTCGGGCTAGGGTTAGGGTTAGGGGACGGGGACGGTTTAGGGTACAGGTGAGGGTACGGCAACGCTTTAGGGGGAGCGTGCGTGTCAGGGCGTGGGTTAGTGTTAGCGTACGGATTAGGATTAGGGGACGGGTGAGGGTCAGGATTCGGGGAAGGGTTAGGGTTAGGGTTCGGGCTAGGGTTAGGGTTAGGGGACGGGGACGGTTTAGGGTCCAGGTGAGGGTACGGCAACGCTTTAGGGGGAGCGTGCGTGTGAGGTCGCGGGTTAGTGTTAGCGTACGGGTTAGGATTAGATCACGGGTGAGGGTCAGGCTTCGGGGAAGGGTTAGGGTTAGGGTTCGGGCTAGGGTTAGGGTTAGGGGACGGGGACGGTTTAGGGTCCAGGTGAGAGTACGGCAACGGTTTAGGGGGAGCGTGCGTGTGAGGGCGTGGGTTAGTGTTAGCGTACGGGTTAGGATTAGGGGACGGTTGAGGGTCAGGCTTCGGGGAAGAGTTAGGGTTAGGGTTCGGGCTAGGGTTAGGGTTAGGGGACGGGGACGGTTTAGGGTCCAGGTGAGGGTACGGAAACGCTTTAGGGGGAGCGTGCGTGTGAGGGCGCGGGTTAGTGTCAGCGTACGGGTTAGGATTAGGGGACGGGTGAGGGTCAGGCTTCGGGGAAGGGTTAGGGTTAGGGTTCGGGCTAGGGTTAGGGTTAGGGGACGGGGACGGTTTAGGGTCCAGGTGAGGGTACGGCAACGCTTTAGGGGGAGCGTGCGTGTGAGGGCGCGGGTTAGTGTTAGCGTACGGGTTACGATTAGGGGACGGGTGAGGGTCAGGCTTCGGGGAAGGGTTAGGGTTAGGGTTCGGGCTAGGGTTAGGGTTAGGGGACGGGGACGGTTTAGGGTCCAGGTGAGGGTACGGCAACGCTTTAGGGGGAGCGTGCGTGTGAGGGCGCGGGTCAGTGTTAGCGTACGGGTTAGGATTAGGGCACGGGTGAGGGTCAGGCTTCGGGGAAGGGTTAGGGTTAGGGTTAGGGTTAGGGTTAGGGTTAGGGTTAGGGTTAGGGTTAGGGTTAGGGTTAGGGTTAGGGTTAGGGTTAGGGTTAGAGGGTTAGGGTTAGGGTTAGGGTTAGGGTTAGGGTTAGGGTTAGAGGGTTAGGGTTAGAGGGTTAGGGTTAGGGTTAGGGTTAGGGTTAGGGTTAGGGTTAGGGTTAGGGTTAGGGTTAGGGTTAGGGTTAGGGTTAGGGTTAGGGGTTAGGGTTAGGGTTAGGGTTAGGGTTAGGGTTAGGGTTAGGGTTAGGGTTAGGGTTAGGGTTAGGGTTAGGGTTAGGGTTAGGGCTAGGGCTAGGGTTAGGGTTAGGGTTAGGGTTAGGGTTAGGGTTAGGGTTAGGGTTAGGGTTAGGGCTAGGGCTAGGGTTAGGGTTAGGGTTAGGGTTAGGGTTAGGGTTAGGGCTAGGGTTAGGGTTAGGGTTAGGGTTAGGGTTAGGGTTAGGGTTAGGGTTAGGGTTAGGGTTAGGGTTAGGGGTTAGGGTTAGGGTTAGGGTTAGGGTTAGGGTTAGGGTTAGGGTTAGGGTTCGGGCTAGGGTTAGGGTTAGGGGACGGGGACGGTTTAGGGTCCAGGTGAGGTTACGGCAACGCTTTAGGGGGAGCGTGCGTGTGAGGGCGCGGGTTAGTGTTAGCGTACGGGTTAGGATTAGGGGACGGGTGAGGGTCAGGCTTCGGGGAAGGGTTAGGGTTAGGGTTCGGGCTAGGGTTAGGGTTAGGGGACGGGGACGGTTTAGGGTCCAGGTGAGGGTACGGCAACGCTTTAGGGGGAGCGTGCGTGTGAGGGCGCGGGTTAGTGTTCGCGTACGGGATACGATAAGGGGACGGGTGAGTGTCAGGCTTCGGGGAAGGGTTAGGGTTAGGGTTCGGGCTAGGGTTAGGGTTAGGGGACGGGGACGGTTTAGGGTCCAGGTGAGGGTACGGCAACGCTTTAGGGGGAGCGTGCGTGTGAGGGCGCGGGTTAGTGTTAGCGTACGTGTTAGGATTAGGGCACGGGTGAGGGTCAGGCTTCGGGGAAGGGTTAGGGTTAGGGTTCGGGCTAGGGTTAGGGTTAGGGGACGGGGACGGTTTAGGGTACAGGTGAGGGTACGGCAACGCTTTAGCGGGAGCGTGCGTGTGAGGGCGCGGGTTAGTGTTAGCGTACGGATTAGGATTAGGGGACGGGTGAGGGTCAGGATTCGGGGAAGGGTTAGGGTTAGGGTTCGGGCTAGGGTTAGGGTTAGGGGACGGGGACGGTTTAGGGTCCAGGTGAGGGTACGGCAACGCTTTAGGGGGAGCGTGCGTGTGAGGGCGTGGGTTAGTGTTAGCGTACGGGTTAGGATTAGGGCACGGGTGAGGGTCAGGCTTCGGGGAAGGGTTAGGGTTAGGGTTTGGGCTAGGGTTAGGGTTAGGGGACGGGGACGGTTTAGGGTCCAGGTGAGGGTACGGCAACGCTTTAGGGGGAGCGTGCGTGTGAGGGCGCGGGTTAGTGTTAGCGTACGGGTTAGGATTAGGGGACGGGTGAGGGTCAGGCTTCGGGGAAGTGTTAGGGTTAGGGTTCGGGCTAGGGTTAGGGTTAGGGGACGGGGACGGTTTAGGGTACAGGTGAGGGTACGGCAACGCTTTAGGGGGAGCGTGCGTGTCAGGGCGTGGGTTAGTGTTAGCGTACGGATTAGGATTAGGGGACGGGTGAGGGTCAGGATTCGGGGAAGGGTTAGGGTTAGGGTTCGGGCTAGGGTTAGGGTTAGGGGACGGGGACGGTTTAGGGTCCAGGTGAGGGTACGGCAACGCTTTAGGGGGAGCGTGCGTGTGAGGTCGCGGGTTAGTGTTAGCGTACGGGTTAGGATTAGATCACGGGTGAGGGTCAGGCTTCGGGGAAGGGTTAGGGTTAGGGTTCGGGCTAGGGTTAGGGTTAGGGGACGGGGACGGTTTAGGGTCCAGGTGAGGGTACGGCAACGCTTTAGGGGGAGCGTGCGTGTGAGGGCGCGGGTTAGTGTTAGCGTACGGGTTAGGATTAGGGCACGGGTGAGGGTCAGGCTTCGGGGAAGGGTTAGGGTTAGGGTTCGGGCTAGGGTTAGGGTTAGGGGACGGGGACGGTTTAGGGTCCAGGTGAGGGTACGGCAACGCTTTAGGGGGAGCGTGCGTGTGAGGGCGCGGGTTAGTGTTAGCGTACGGGTTACGATTAGGGGACGGGTGAGGGTCAGGCTTCGGGGAAGGGTTAGGGTTAGGGTTCGGGCTAGGGTTAGGGTTAGGGGACGGGGACAGTTTAGGGTCCAAGTGAGGGTACGGCAACGCTTTAGGGGGAGCGTGCGTGTGAGGGCGCGGGTTAGTGTTAGCGTACGGGTTAGGATTAGGGGATGGGTGAGGGTCAGGCTTCGGGGAAGGGTTAGGGTTAGGGTTCGGGCTAGGGTTAGGGTTAGGGGACGGGGACGGTTTAGGGTCCAGGTTAGGGTACGGCAACGCTTTAGGGGGAGCGTGCGTGTGAGGGCGCGGGTTAGTGTTAGCGTACACGTTAGGATTAGGGGACGGGTGAGGGTCAGGCTTCGGGGAAGGGTTAGGGTTAGGGTTCGGGCTAGGGTTAGGGTTAGGGGACGGGGACGGTTTAGGGTCCAGGTGAGGGTACGGCAACGCTTTAGGGGGAGCGTGCGTGTGAGGGCGCGGGTTAGTGTTAGCGTACGGGTTAGGATTATGGGACAGGTGAGGGTCAGGCTTCGGGGAAGGGTTAGGGTTAGGGTTCGGGCTAGGGTTAGGGTTAGGGGACGGGGACGGTTTAGGGTCCAGGTGAGGGTACGGCAACGCTTTAGGGGGAGCGTGCGTGTGAGGGCGTGGGTTAGTTTTAGCGTACGAGTTAGGATTAGGGGACGGGTGAGGGTCAGGCTTCGGGGAAGGGTTAGGGTTAGGGTTCGGGCTAGGGTTAGGGTTAGGGGACGGGGACGGTTTAGGGTCCAGGTGAGGGTACGGCAACGCTTTAGGGGGAGCGTGCGTGTGAGGGCGCGGGTTAGTGTTAGCGTACGGATTAGGATTAGGGGACGGGTGAGGGTCAGGATTCGGGGAAGGGTTAGGGTTAGGGTTCGGCCTAGGTTTAGGGTTAGGGGACGGGGACGGTTTAGGGTCCAGGTGAGGGTACGGCAACGCTTTAGGGGGAGCGTGCGTGTGAGGGCGCGGGTTAGTGTTAGCGTACGGGTTAGGATTAGGGGACGGGTGAGGGTCAGGCTTCGGGGAAGGGTTAGGGTTAGGGTTCGGGCTAGGGTTAGGGTTAGGGGACGGGGACGGTTTAGGGTCCAGGTGAGGGTACGGCAACGCTTTAGGGGGAGCGTGCGTGTGAGGGCGCGGGTTAGTGTTAGCGTACGGGTTAGGATTAGGGCACGGGTGAGGGTCAGGCTTCGGGGAAGGGTTAGGGTTAGGGTTCGGGCTAGGGTTAGGGTTAGTGGACGGGGACGGTTTAGGGTCCAGGTGAGGGTACGGCAACACTTTAGGGGGAGCGTGCGTGTGAGGGCGCGGGTTAGATTTAGCGTACGGGTTACGATTAGGGGACGGGTGAGGGTCAGGCTTCGGGGAAGGGTTAGGTTTAGGGTTCGGGCTAGGGTTAGGGTTAGGGGACGGGGACGGTTTAGGGTCCAGGTGAGGGTACGGCAATGCTTTAGGGGGAGCGTGCCTGTGAGGGCGCGGGTTAGTGTTAGCGTACGGGTTAGGATAAGGGCACGGGTGAGGGTCACGCTTCGGGGAAGGGTTAGGGTTAGGGTTCGGGCTAGGGTTAGGGTTAGGGGACGGGGACGGTTTAGGGTCCAGGTGAGGGTACGGCCACGCTTTAGGGGGAGCGTGCGTGTGAGGGCGTGGGTTAGTTTTAGCGTACGAGTTAGGATTAGGGGACGGGTGAGGGTCAGGCTTCGGGGAAGGGTTAGGGTTAGGGTTCGGGCTAGGGTTAGGGTTAGGGGACGGGGACGGTTTAGGGTCCAGGTGAGGGTACGGCAACGCTTTAGGGGGAGCGTGCGTGTGAGGGCGCGGGTTAGTGTTAGCGTACGGATTAGGATTAGGGGACGGGTGAGGGTCAGGATTCGGGGAAGGGTTAGGGTTAGGGTTCGGCCTAGGGTTAGGGTTAGGGGACGGGGACGGTTTAGGGTCCAGGTGAGGGTACGGCAACGCTTTAGGGGGAGCGTGCGTGTGAGGGCGCGGGTTAGTGTTAGCGTACGGGTTAGGATTAGGGCACGGGTGAGGGTCAGGCTTCGGGGAAGGGTTAGGGTTAGGGTTCGGGCTAGGGTTAGGGTTAGGGGACGGGGACGGTTTAGGGTCCAGGTGAGGGTACGGCAACGCTTTAGGGGGAGCGTGCGTGTGAGGGCGCGGGTTAGTGTTAGCGTACGGGTTACGATTAGGGGACGGGTGAGGGTCAGGCTTCGGGGAAGGGTTAGGTTTAGGGTTCGGGCTAGGGTTAGGGTTAGGGGACGGGGACGGTTTAGGGTCCAGGTGAGGGTACGGCAATGCTTTAGGGGGAGCGTGCGTGTGAGGGCGCGGGTTAGTGTTAGCGTACGGGTTAGGATAAGGGCACGGGTGAGGGTCACGCTTCGGGGAAGGGTTAGGGTTAGGGTTCGGGCTAGGGTTAGGGTTAGGGGACGGGGACGGTTTAGGGTCCAGGTGAGGGTACGGCAACGCTTTAGGGGGAGCGTGCGTGTGAGGGCGCGGGTTAGTGTTAGCGTACAGGTTAGGATTAGGGGACGGGTGAGGGTCAGGCTTCGGGGAAGGGTTAGGGTTAGGCTTCGGGCTAGGGTTCGGTTAGGGGACGGGGACAGTTTAGGGTCCAGGTGAGGGTACGGCAACGCTTTAGGGGGAGCGTGCGTGTGAGCTCGCGGGTTAGTGTTAGCGTACGGGTTAGGATTAGGGGACGGGTGAGGGTCAGGCTTCGGGGAAGGGTTAGGGTTAGGGTTCGGGCTAGGGTTAGGGTTAGGGGACGGGGACGGTTTAGGGTCCAGGTGAGGGTACGGCAACGCTTTAGGGGGAGCGTGCGTGTGAGCGCGCGGGTTAGTGTTAGCGTACGGGTTAGGATTAGGGCACGCGTGAGGGTCAGGCTTCGGGGAAGTGTTAGGGTTAGGGTTCGGGCTAGGGTAAGGGTTAGGGGACGGGGACGGTTTAGGGTCCAGGTGAGGGTACGGCAACGCTTTAGGGGGAGCGTGCGTGTGAGGGCGTGGGTTAGTATTAGCGTACGAGTTAGGATTAGGGGACGGGTGAGGGTCAGGCTTCGGGGAAGGGTTAGGGTTAGGGTTCGGGCTAGGGTTAAGGTTAGGGGACGGGGACGGTTTAGGGTCCAGGTGAGGGTACGGCAATGCTTTAGGCGGAGCGTGCGTGTGAGGGCGCGGGTTAGTGTTAGCGTACGGGTTAGGATTAGGGGACGGGTGAGGGTCAGGCTTCGGGGAAGGGTTAGGGTTAGGGTTCGGGCTAGGGTTAGGGTTAGGGGACGGGGACGGTTTAGGGTCCAGGTGAGGGTACGGCAACGCTTTAGGGGGAGCGTGCGTGTGAGGGCGCGGGTTAGTGTTCGCGTACGGGTTACGATAAGGGGACGGGTGAGGGTCAGGCTTCGGGGAAGGGTTAGGGTTAGGGTTCGGGCTAGGGTTAGGGTTAGGGGACGGGGATGGTTTAGGGTCCAGGTGAGGGTACGGCAACGCTTTAGGGGGAGTGTGCGTGTGAGGGCGCGGGTTAGTGTTAGCGTACGGGTTAGGATTAGGGCACGGGTGAGGGTCAGGCTTCGGGGAAGTGTTAGGGTTAGGGTTCGGGCTAGGGTTAGGGTTAGGGGACGGGGACGGTTTAGGGTCCAGGTGAGGGTACGGCAACGCTTTAGGGGGAGCGTGCGTGTGAGGGCGCGGGTTAGGGTTAGGGTTAGGGTTAGGGTTAGGGTTAGGGTTAGGGTTAGGGTTAGGGTTAGGGTTAGGGTTAGGGTTAGGGTTAGAGGGTTAGGGTTAGGGTTAGGGTTAGGGTTAGGGTTAGGGTTAGGGTTAGGGTTAGGGTTAGGGTTAGGGTTAGAGGGTTAGGGTTAGGGTTAGGGTTAGGGTTAGGGTTAGGGTTAGGGTTAGGGTTAGGGTTAGGGTTAGGGTTAGGGTTAGGGTTAGGGTTAGGGTTAGGGTTAGGGTTAGGGTTAGGGTTAGGGTTAGGGTTAGGGTTAGGGTTAGGGTTAGGGTTAGGGTTAGGGTTAGGGTTAGGGTTAGGGTTAGGGTTAGGGTTAGGGTTAGGGTTAGGGTTAGGGTTAGGGTTAGGGTTAGGGTTAGGGTTAGGGTTAGGGTTAGGGTTAGGGTTAGGGTTAGGGTTAGGGTTAGGGTTAGGGTTAGGGTTAGGGTTAGGGTTAGGGTTAGGGTTAGGGTTAGGGTTAGGGTTAGGGTTAGGGTTAGGGTTAGGGTTAGGGTTAGGGTTAGGGTTAGGGTTAGGGTTAGGGTTAGGGTTAGGGTTAGGGTTAGGGTTAGGGTTAGGGTTAGGGTTAGGGTTAGGGTTAGGGTTAGGGTTAGGGTTAGGGTTAGGGTTAGGGTTAGGGTTAGGGTTAGGGTTAGGGTTAGGGTTAGGGTTAGGGTTAGGGTTAGGGTTAGGGTTAGGGTTAGGGTTAGGGTTAGGGTTAGGGTTAGGGTTAGGGTTAGGGTTAGGGTTAGGGTTAGGGTTAGGGTTAGGGTTAGGGTTAGGGTTAGGGTTAGGGTTAGGGTTAGGGTTAGGGTTAGGGTTAGGGTTAGGGTTAGGGTTAGGGTTAGGGTTAGGGTTAGGGTTAGGGTTAGGGTTAGGGTTAGGGTTAGGGTTAGGGTTAGGGTTAGGGTTAGGGTTAGGGTTAGGGTTAGGGTTAGGGTTAGGGTTAGGGTTAGGGTTAGGGTTAGGGTTAGGGTTAGGGTTAGGGTTAGGGTTAGGGTTAGGGTTAGGGTTAGGGTTAGGGTTAGGGTTAGGGTTAGGGTTAGGGTTAGGGTTAGGGTTAGGGTTAGGGTTAGGGTTAGGGTTAGGGTTAGGGTTAGGGTTAGGGTTAGGGTTAGGGTTAGGGTTAGGGTTAGGGTTAGGGTTAGGGTTAGGGTTAGGGTTAGGGTTAGGGTTAGGGTTAGGGTTAGGGTTAGGGTTAGGGTTAGGGTTAGGGTTAGGGTTAGGGTTAGGGTTAGGGTTAGGGTTAGGGTTAGGGTTAGGGTTAGGGTTAGGGTTAGGGTTAGGGTTAGGGTTAGGGTTAGGGTTAGGGTTAGGGTTAGGGTTAGGGTTAGGGTTAGGGTTAGGGTTAGGGTTAGGGTTAGGGTTAGGGTTAGGGTTAGGGTTAGGGTTAGGGTTAGGGTTAGGGTTAGGGTTAGGGTTAGGGTTAGGGTTAGGGTTAGGGTTAGGGTTAGGGTTAGGGTTAGGGTTAGGGTTAGGGTTAGGGTTAGGGTTAGGGTTAGGGTTAGGGTTAGGGTTAGGGTTAGGGTTAGGGTTAGGGTTAGGGTTAGGGTTAGGGTTAGGGTTAGGGTTAGGGTTAGGGTTAGGGTTAGGGTTAGGGTTAGGGTTAGGGTTAGGGTTAGGGTTAGGGTTAGGGTTAGGGTTAGGGTTAGGGTTAGGGTTAGGGTTAGGGTTAGGGTTAGGGTTAGGGTTAGGGTTAGGGTTAGGGTTAGGGTTAGGGTTAGGGTTAGGGTTAGGGTTAGGGTTAGGGTTAGGGTTAGGGTTAGGGTTAGGGTTAGGGTTAGGGTTAGGGTTAGGGTTAGGGTTAGGGTTAGGGTTAGGGTTAGGGTTAGGGTTAGGGTTAGGGTTAGGGTTAGGGTTAGGGTTAGGGTTAGGGTTAGGGTTAGGGTTAGGGTTAGGGTTAGGGTTAGGGTTAGGGTTAGGGTTAGGGTTAGGGTTAGGGTTAGGGTTAGGGTTAGGGTTAGGGTTAGGGTTAGGGTTAGGGTTAGGGTTAGGGTTAGGGTTAGGGTTAGGGTTAGGGTTAGGGTTAGGGTTAGGGTTAGGGTTAGGGTTAGGGTTAGGGTTAGGGTTAGGGTTAGGGTTAGGGTTAGGGTTAGGGTTAGGGTTAGGGTTAGGGTTAGGGTTAGGGTTAGGGTTAGGGTTAGGGTTAGGGTTAGGGTTAGGGTTAGGGTTAGGGTTAGGGTTAGGGTTAGGGTTAGGGTTAGGGTTAGGGTTAGGGTTAGGGTTAGGGTTAGGGTTAGGGTTAGGGTTAGGGTTAGGGTTAGGGTTAGGGTTAGGGTTAGGGTTAGGGTTAGGGTTAGGGTTAGGGTTAGGGTTAGGGTTAGGGTTAGGGTTAGGGTTAGGGTTAGGGTTAGGGTTAGGGTTAGGGTTAGGGTTAGGGTTAGGGTTAGGGTTAGGGTTAGGGTTAGGGTTAGGGTTAGGGTTAGGGTTAGGGTTAGGGTTAGGGTTAGGGTTAGGGTTAGGGTTAGGGTTAGGGTTAGGGTTAGGGTTAGGGTTAGGGTTAGGGTTAGGGTTAGGGTTAGGGTTAGGGTTAGGGTTAGGGTTAGGGTTAGGGTTAGGGTTAGGGTTAGGGTTAGGGTTAGGGTTAGGGTTAGGGTTAGGGTTAGGGTTAGGGTTAGGGTTAGGGTTAGGGTTAGGGTTAGGGTTAGGGTTAGGGTTAGGGTTAGGGTTAGGGTTAGGGTTAGGGTTAGGGTTAGGGTTAGGGTTAGGGTTAGGGTTAGGGTTAGGGTTAGGGTTAGGGTTAGGGTTAGGGTTAGGGTTAGGGTTAGGGTTAGGGTTAGGGTTAGGGTTAGGGTTAGGGTTAGGGTTAGGGTTAGGGTTAGGGTTAGGGTTAGGGTTAGGGTTAGGGTTAGGGTTAGGGTTAGGGTTAGGGTTAGGGTTAGGGTTAGGGTTAGGGTTAGGGTTAGGGTTAGGGTTAGGGTTAGGGTTAGGGTTAGGGTTAGGGTTAGGGTTAGGGTTAGGGTTAGGGTTAGGGTTAGGGTTAGGGTTAGGGTTAGGGTTAGGGTTAGGGTTAGGGTTAGGGTTAGGGTTAGGGTTAGGGTTAGGGTTAGGGTTAGGGTTAGGGTTAGGGTTAGGGTTAGGGTTAGGGTTAGGGTTAGGGTTAGGGTTAGGGTTAGGGTTAGGGTTAGGGTTAGGGTTAGGGTTAGGGTTAGGGTTAGGGTTAGGGTTAGGGTTAGGGTTAGGGTTAGGGTTAGGGTTAGGGTTAGGGTTAGGGTTAGGGTTAGGGTTAGGGTTAGGGTTAGGGTTAGGGTTAGGGTTAGGGTTAGGGTTAGGGTTAGGGTTAGGGTTAGGGTTAGGGTTAGGGTTAGGGTTAGGGTTAGGGTTAGGGTTAGGGTTAGGGTTAGGGTTAGGGTTAGGGTTAGGGTTAGGGTTAGGGTTAGGGTTAGGGTTAGGGTTAGGGTTAGGGTTAGGGTTAGGGTTAGGGTTAGGGTTAGGGTTAGGGTTAGGGTTAGGGTTAGGGTTAGGGTTAGGGTTAGGGTTAGGGTTAGGGTTAGGGTTAGGGTTAGGGTTAGGGTTAGGGTTAGGGTTAGGGTTAGGGTTAGGGTTAGGGTTAGGGTTAGGGTTAGGGTTAGGGTTAGGGTTAGGGTTAGGGTTAGGGTTAGGGTTAGGGTTAGGGTTAGGGTTAGGGTTAGGGTTAGGGTTAGGGTTAGGGTTAGGGTTAGGGTTAGGGTTAGGGTTAGGGTTAGGGTTAGGGTTAGGGTTAGGGTTAGGGTTAGGGTTAGGGTTAGGGTTAGGGTTAGGGTTAGGGTTAGGGTTAGGGTTAGGGTTAGGGTTAGGGTTAGGGTTAGGGTTAGGGTTAGGGTTAGGGTTAGGGTTAGGGTTAGGGTTAGGGTTAGGGTTAGGGTTAGGGTTAGGGTTAGGGTTAGGGTTAGGGTTAGGGTTAGGGTTAGGGTTAGGGTTAGGGTTAGGGTTAGGGTTAGGGTTAGGGTTAGGGTTAGGGTTAGGGTTAGGGTTAGGGTTAGGGTTAGGGTTAGGGTTAGGGTTAGGGTTAGGGTTAGGGTTAGGGTTAGGGTTAGGGTTAGGGTTAGGGTTAGGGTTAGGGTTAGGGTTAGGGTTAGGGTTAGGGTTAGGGTTAGGGTTAGGGTTAGGGTTAGGGTTAGGGTTAGGGTTAGGGTTAGGGTTAGGGTTAGGGTTAGGGTTAGGGTTAGGGTTAGGGTTAGGGTTAGGGTTAGGGTTAGGGTTAGGGTTAGGGTTAGGGTTAGGGTTAGGGTTAGGGTTAGGGTTAGGGTTAGGGTTAGGGTTAGGGTTAGGGTTAGGGTTAGGGTTAGGGTTAGGGTTAGGGTTAGGGTTAGGGTTAGGGTTAGGGTTAGGGTTAGGGTTAGGGTTAGGGTTAGGGTTAGGGTTAGGGTTAGGGTTAGGGTTAGGGTTAGGGTTAGGGTTAGGGTTAGGGTTAGGGTTAGGGTTAGGGTTAGGGTTAGGGTTAGGGTTAGGGTTAGGGTTAGGGTTAGGGTTAGGGTTAGGGTTAGGGTTAGGGTTAGGGTTAGGGTTAGGGTTAGGGTTAGGGTTAGGGTTAGGGTTAGGGTTAGGGTTAGGGTTAGGGTTAGGGTTAGGGTTAGGGTTAGGGTTAGGGTTAGGGTTAGGGTTAGGGTTAGGGTTAGGGTTAGGGTTAGGGTTAGGGTTAGGGTTAGGGTTAGGGTTAGGGTTAGGGTTAGGGTTAGGGTTAGGGTTAGGGTTAGGGTTAGGGTTAGGGTTAGGGTTAGGGTTAGGGTTAGGGTTAGGGTTAGGGTTAGGGTTAGGGTTAGGGTTAGGGTTAGGGTTAGGGTTAGGGTTAGGGTTAGGGTTAGGGTTAGGGTTAGGGTTAGGGTTAGGGTTAGGGTTAGGGTTAGGGTTAGGGTTAGGGTTAGGGTTAGGGTTAGGGTTAGGGTTAGGGTTAGGGTTAGGGTTAGGGTTAGGGTTAGGGTTAGGGTTAGGGTTAGGGTTAGGGTTAGGGTTAGGGTTAGGGTTAGGGTTAGGGTTAGGGTTAGGGTTAGGGTTAGGGTTAGGGTTAGGGTTAGGGTTAGGGTTAGGGTTAGGGTTAGGGTTAGGGTTAGGGTTAGGGTTAGGGTTAGGGTTAGGGTTAGGGTTAGGGTTAGGGTTAGGGTTAGGGTTAGGGTTAGGGTTAGGGTTAGGGTTAGGGTTAGGGTTAGGGTTAGGGTTAGGGTTAGGGTTAGGGTTAGGGTTAGGGTTAGGGTTAGGGTTAGGGTTAGGGTTAGGGTTAGGGTTAGGGTTAGGGTTAGGGTTAGGGTTAGGGTTAGGGTTAGGGTTAGGGTTAGGGTTAGGGTTAGGGTTAGGGTTAGGGTTAGGGTTAGGGTTAGGGTTAGGGTTAGGGTTAGGGTTAGGGTTAGGGTTAGGGTTAGGGTTAGGGTTAGGGTTAGGGTTAGGGTTAGGGTTAGGGTTAGGGTTAGGGTTAGGGTTAGGGTTAGGGTTAGGGTTAGGGTTAGGGTTAGGGTTAGGGTTAGGGTTAGGGTTAGGGTTAGGGTTAGGGTTAGGGTTAGGGTTAGGGTTAGGGTTAGGGTTAGGGTTAGGGTTAGGGTTAGGGTTAGGGTTAGGGTTAGGGTTAGGGTTAGGGTTAGGGTTAGGGTTAGGGTTAGGGTTAGGGTTAGGGTTAGGGTTAGGGTTAGGGTTAGGGTTAGGGTTAGGGTTAGGGTTAGGGTTAGGGTTAGGGTTAGGGTTAGGGTTAGGGTTAGGGTTAGGGTTAGGGTTAGGGTTAGGGTTAGGGTTAGGGTTAGGGTTAGGGTTAGGGTTAGGGTTAGGGTTAGGGTTAGGGTTAGGGTTAGGGTTAGGGTTAGGGTTAGGGTTAGGGTTAGGGTTAGGGTTAGGGTTAGGGTTAGGGTTAGGGTTAGGGTTAGGGTTAGGGTTAGGGTTAGGGTTAGGGTTAGGGTTAGGGTTAGGGTTAGGGTTAGGGTTAGGGTTAGGGTTAGGGTTAGGGTTAGGGTTAGGGTTAGGGTTAGGGTTAGGGTTAGGGTTAGGGTTAGGGTTAGGGTTAGGGTTAGGGTTAGGGTTAGGGTTAGGGTTAGGGTTAGGGTTAGGGTTAGGGTTAGGGTTAGGGTTAGGGTTAGGGTTAGGGTTAGGGTTAGGGTTAGGGTTAGGGTTAGGGTTAGGGTTAGGGTTAGGGTTAGGGTTAGGGTTAGGGTTAGGGTTAGGGTTAGGGTTAGGGTTAGGGTTAGGGTTAGGGTTAGGGTTAGGGTTAGGGTTAGGGTTAGGGTTAGGGTTAGGGTTAGGGTTAGGGTTAGGGTTAGGGTTAGGGTTAGGGTTAGGGTTAGGGTTAGGGTTAGGGTTAGGGTTAGGGTTAGGGTTAGGGTTAGGGTTAGGGTTAGGGTTAGGGTTAGGGTTAGGGTTAGGGTTAGGGTTAGGGTTAGGGTTAGGGTTAGGGTTAGGGTTAGGGTTAGGGTTAGGGTTAGGGTTAGGGTTAGGGTTAGGGTTAGGGTTAGGGTTAGGGTTAGGGTTAGGGTTAGGGTTAGGGTTAGGGTTAGGGTTAGGGTTAGGGTTAGGGTTAGGGTTAGGGTTAGGGTTAGGGTTAGGGTTAGGGTTAGGGTTAGGGTTAGGGTTAGGGTTAGGGTTAGGGTTAGGGTTAGGGTTAGGGTTAGGGTTAGGGTTAGGGTTAGGGTTAGGGTTAGGGTTAGGGTTAGGGTTAGGGTTAGGGTTAGGGTTAGGGTTAGGGTTAGGGTTAGGGTTAGGGTTAGGGTTAGGGTTAGGGTTAGGGTTAGGGTTAGGGTTAGGGTTAGGGTTAGGGTTAGGGTTAGGGTTAGGGTTAGGGTTAGGGTTAGGGTTAGGGTTAGGGTTAGGGTTAGGGTTAGGGTTAGGGTTAGGGTTAGGGTTAGGGTTAGGGTTAGGGTTAGGGTTAGGGTTAGGGTTAGGGTTAGGGTTAGGGTTAGGGTTAGGGTTAGGGTTAGGGTTAGGGTTAGGGTTAGGGTTAGGGTTAGGGTTAGGGTTAGGGTTAGGGTTAGGGTTAGGGTTAGGGTTAGGGTTAGGGTTAGGGTTAGGGTTAGGGTTAGGGTTAGGGTTAGGGTTAGGGTTAGGGTTAGGGTTAGGGTTAGGGTTAGGGTTAGGGTTAGGGTTAGGGTTAGGGTTAGGGTTAGGGTTAGGGTTAGGGTTAGGGTTAGGGTTAGGGTTAGGGTTAGGGTTAGGGTTAGGGTTAGGGTTAGGGTTAGGGTTAGGGTTAGGGTTAGGGTTAGGGTTAGGGTTAGGGTTAGGGTTAGGGTTAGGGTTAGGGTTAGGGTTAGGGTTAGGGTTAGGGTTAGGGTTAGGGTTAGGGTTAGGGTTAGGGTTAGGGTTAGGGTTAGGGTTAGGGTTAGGGTTAGGGTTAGGGTTAGGGTTAGGGTTAGGGTTAGGGTTAGGGTTAGGGTTAGGGTTAGGGTTAGGGTTAGGGTTAGGGTTAGGGTTAGGGTTAGGGTTAGGGTTAGGGTTAGGGTTAGGGTTAGGGTTAGGGTTAGGGTTAGGGTTAGGGTTAGGGTTAGGGTTAGGGTTAGGGTTAGGGTTAGGGTTAGGGTTAGGGTTAGGGTTAGGGTTAGGGTTAGGGTTAGGGTTAGGGTTAGGGTTAGGGTTAGGGTTAGGGTTAGGGTTAGGGTTAGGGTTAGGGTTAGGGTTAGGGTTAGGGTTAGGGTTAGGGTTAGGGTTAGGGTTAGGGTTAGGGTTAGGGTTAGGGTTAGGGTTAGGGTTAGGGTTAGGGTTAGGGTTAGGGTTAGGGTTAGGGTTAGGGTTAGGGTTAGGGTTAGGGTTAGGGTTAGGGTTAGGGTTAGGGTTAGGGTTAGGGTTAGGGTTAGGGTTAGGGTTAGGGTTAGGGTTAGGGTTAGGGTTAGGGTTAGGGTTAGGGTTAGGGTTAGGGTTAGGGTTAGGGTTAGGGTTAGGGTTAGGGTTAGGGTTAGGGTTAGGGTTAGGGTTAGGGTTAGGGTTAGGGTTAGGGTTAGGGTTAGGGTTAGGGTTAGGGTTAGGGTTAGGGTTAGGGTTAGGGTTAGGGTTAGGGTTAGGGTTAGGGTTAGGGTTAGGGTTAGGGTTAGGGTTAGGGTTAGGGTTAGGGTTAGGGTTAGGGTTAGGGTTAGGGTTAGGGTTAGGGTTAGGGTTAGGGTTAGGGTTAGGGTTAGGGTTAGGGTTAGGGTTAGGGTTAGGGTTAGGGTTAGGGTTAGGGTTAGGGTTAGGGTTAGGGTTAGGGTTAGGGTTAGGGTTAGGGTTAGGGTTAGGGTTAGGGTTAGGGTTAGGGTTAGGGTTAGGGTTAGGGTTAGGGTTAGGGTTAGGGTTAGGGTTAGGGTTAGGGTTAGGGTTAGGGTTAGGGTTAGGGTTAGGGTTAGGGTTAGGGTTAGGGTTAGGGTTAGGGTTAGGGTTAGGGTTAGGGTTAGGGTTAGGGTTAGGGTTAGGGTTAGGGTTAGGGTTAGGGTTAGGGTTAGGGTTAGGGTTAGGGTTAGGGTTAGGGTTAGGGTTAGGGTTAGGGTTAGGGTTAGGGTTAGGGTTAGGGTTAGGGTTAGGGTTAGGGTTAGGGTTAGGGTTAGGGTTAGGGTTAGGGTTAGGGTTAGGGTTAGGGTTAGGGTTAGGGTTAGGGTTAGGGTTAGGGTTAGGGTTAGGGTTAGGGTTAGGGTTAGGGTTAGGGTTAGGGTTAGGGTTAGGGTTAGGGTTAGGGTTAGGGTTAGGGTTAGGGTTAGGGTTAGGGTTAGGGTTAGGGTTAGGGTTAGGGTTAGGGTTAGGGTTAGGGTTAGGGTTAGGGTTAGGGTTAGGGTTAGGGTTAGGGTTAGGGTTAGGGTTAGGGTTAGGGTTAGGGTTAGGGTTAGGGTTAGGGTTAGGGTTAGGGTTAGGGTTAGGGTTAGGGTTAGGGTTAGGGTTAGGGTTAGGGTTAGGGTTAGGGTTGGGTTAGGGTTAGGGTTAGGGTTAGGGTTAGGGTTAGGGTTAGGGTTAGGGTTAGGGTTAGGGTTAGGGTTAGGGTTAGGGTTAGGGTTAGGGTTAGGGTTAGGGTTAGGGTTAGGGTTAGGGTTAGGGTTAGGGTTAGGGTTAGGGTTAGGGTTAGGGTTAGGGTTAGGGTTAGGGTTAGGGTTAGGGTTAGGGTTAGGGTTAGGGTTAGGGTTAGGGTTAGGGTTAGGGTTAGGGTTAGGGTTAGGGTTAGGGTTAGGGTTAGGGTTAGGGTTAGGGTTAGGGTTAGGGTTAGGGTTAGGGTTAGGGTTAGGGTTAGGGTTAGGGTTAGGGTTAGGGTTAGGGTTAGGGTTAGGGTTAGGGTTAGGGTTAGGGTTAGGGTTAGGGTTAGGGTTAGGGTTAGGGTTAGGGTTAGGGTTAGGGTTAGGGTTAGGGTTAGGGTTAGGGTTAGGGTTAGGGTTAGGGTTAGGGTTAGGGTTAGGGTTAGGGTTAGGGTTAGGGTTAGGGTTAGGGTTAGGGTTAGGGTTAGGGTTAGGGTTAGGGTTAGGGTTAGGGTTAGGGTTAGGGTTAGGGTTAGGGTTAGGGTTAGGGTTAGGGTTAGGGTTAGGGTTAGGGTTAGGGTTAGGGTTAGGGTTAGGGTTAGGGTTAGGGTTAGGGTTAGGGTTAGGGTTAGGGTTAGGGTTAGGGTTAGGGTTAGGGTTAGGGTTAGGGTTAGGGTTAGGGTTAGGGTTAGGGTTAGGGTTAGGGTTAGGGTTAGGGTTAGGGTTAGGGTTAGGGTTAGGGTTAGGGTTAGGGTTAGGGTTAGGGTTAGGGTTAGGGTTAGGGTTAGGGTTAGGGTTAGGGTTAGGGTTAGGGTTAGGGTTAGGGTTAGGGTTAGGGTTAGGGTTAGGGTTAGGGTTAGGGTTAGGGTTAGGGTTAGGGTTAGGGTTAGGGTTAGGGTTAGGGTTAGGGTTAGGGTTAGGGTTAGGGTTAGGGTTAGGGTTAGGGTTAGGGTTAGGGTTAGGGTTAGGGTTAGGGTTAGGGTTAGGGTTAGGGTTAGGGTTAGGGTTAGGGTTAGGGTTAGGGTTAGGGTTAGGGTTAGGGTTAGGGTTAGGGTTAGGGTTAGGGTTAGGGTTAGGGT